>NC_058386.1:14689375-14997500 GCF_018350175.1 Felis catus
GCTATTAAAAAGAAAAACAGTTAAGTGCTGACAAGGATACGGAGAAACTGTAACCCCCATACATTGCTGATGGGAATGTAAAGTGGTGCAGCTCCTGCGGCAAACAGTTTGGCAGTAGCAGATAAAGTTAACACAGAAGTAACATTTGAACCAACAATTCCATTCCTAGGTATATACCCAAAATAAATGAAAACAGGGACTCTAATAAGAACATGTACAGGGATATTCATAGCAGCACTATTCACAGTAGCCAAAAGGTAGAAACAGCTCAAATGTACATCAATGGATAAATGGATAACCAATGTGTTACACATGCATACAATGGAATATTATTCATCCATAAAAAGGAATGAAGTATTGGTAGCTGAAATGGCATGAATGAACCTTGAAAACATTACACTAAGTGAAAGAAGCCAGACACAAAATCACATACTATATGATTCAATTTATATGAAATATCTAGAATAAGTAAATCTATAGCAACAGAATACAGATTAGTGGTCACAGGGGCAAGAGGGAGGAGAGAATAGGAAGCAAATGCTTAGTGGATACAGGGTTTTCTTTTAAGGTGATGAAAATATTTCCAAACTAGATAAAGGTGGTAGTTGTACAACATTATGAACATACTAAGTGACTCTAAATTGTGCATTTTGAAATAGTTAATTTTATATTATGTGAATTGCACCTCATTTTAAAACACAACACTGGGGGAAAAAAGAAAGAAATCTGTATACTTCGAATGGGTCAAATATTTTGCATACATTATTAAAATTTGTTTCTATAATTTGTAAAGCAAGTATTATTATCCCCATTTTACATATAAAGAAATAGAGGCTTGGGGCACCTGGGTGGCTCAGTTGGTTAAGCATCTGACTTTGGCTCAGGTTACGATCTCTAGAACCATGAGTTTGAGCCCTGCATCAAAAACAGAAGAAGAAGAGGAAGAAGAGGAAGAAGAGGAAGAAGAGGAAGAAGAGGAAGAAGAAGAAGAAGAAGAAGAAGAGGAAGAAGAAGAAGAAGAAGAAGAAGAAGAAGAAGAAGAAGAAGAAGAAGAAGAAGAAGAAAACAGAGGCTTAGTGCATTAAGTAACATCTAATCCAGCATCACACAGCTAGTCTCATAGTGGTAGGAACGGGATTCACATTCAGGACTGTCTCACCCAAAAGCCCATGCTCCTTGCTTAAAGTGGGTACTGTTTTAAACTAGTGAGGTAAGCAATGAAAAGACAATGAAAATATTTTCCTCTATAATCTTAACAAACTCAAATGCAGAATTAAATAGTTGGGTTAAACATTTCTTAAGGTTCAAGTTTGAGGGAGCTTCTGTGTAAACCACAGATAAAAATATCTAAAGTGGTGCTAAAAACAAATTATCAACATGCCCTTAATAATCCAGTATTTAGGGGCTTTCCTTTTTTTAAATTCTCTTGGCTAAATAAACCCTTAAGGGAAAAATGCACCAAATATTAGAGGAGAACCTTCTGTACTCTAAATTTTCTTATGTATTTTCTCAAAATGAAACATTTATAATCCAAACACATTTTATGTCTATTAATTATTATAATAACAAAGCAAGAATACTTAAGTAGATGGGACCAAACCAATACAGTTCTGTATACATGGAACAGAATACAACACATGCTTCTAAAGACATCCTCAGCTGGTCTCAATGACTACTGGCAATTAATTAATATTTCTGATTTTTTTAATTAAAATATCCTAAGGTTTATATATCAAAATATTAGAGGATGGCAAGAATACTGGCAAGAATACAGGCAAGAATACAAGCAATTTTTAGATTTTACCCTATCGCTTTGTTTTCTAAATGTTCTACAACTCCAATTTTGTCATAAAGATTATAAAATGCCCTCACAAAGATAAACCTAGCCATTTGGGGGGGGGGTGGAGAGAAAGAGAGAAAGAGAGAGACAGAAAGAGAAAGAGAGAGAAAGAGAGAGAAAGAGAATATCTTAAGCAGGCTCCAAGCACAGCACACAGCCCAATGTGAGACTCAATCTTACGACCATGAGATCATGACATGAGCTGAAATCAAGTGCTGGACGCTTAACCGACTGAGCCACCCAGGTGCCCCAAACCTAGCCACTTTTTAAAATAACAGAACAAGTCATGTCTCTAAAGAAAACAATTATTTGACATAAGCATTACTAATATTTTATTTTGATAAAAAGATATACAACTTGTAAAGACATACAAGAATCCACTAAAAAATAACAGTAGAGATACCCATGCAGACTCACTGCATACTGGCAGTGACCTCTAGAATCTGCAGCTGTCTCCAGCAATTTCAGAATTAAAGAGTAGATCCCCTCAGCAGCCCAGGCTGACTCAGCAGAATAGAACTGTAAAAGCATCATTATTGGCCAAGCAGCTGACCAGCAGAGACACATGGTCTCTATTTCCATTCACAGTAGCAGGGGCACTCTTGGTCTTGGTCAGACACCTCCCAAAGGCCTCTGCTTATCACTCTTCCTTTTACCATTACTTAAAGACCTCTAAGATACTTTTTCACTTTTCTCTCTTTCTCACTGTGCCCAAAACAAGTATAAAAGTTCTTTTTGAGACCTGCCCCCTGCCCTATCATTTTAAAAGGTTTATTTGTTTTACAACTAATCACTACAAGGAAAAAGAATGGCAAACACTGAAAAAGTTAAAAAGGAAAAGAAGGTCTCTAATTCTTAGTGGTAGCTGTCCCCAGTTTTTGTGGAAATGGTACTGTCTTTTCATATTTTAACCCTTATTGGACCTATTCTAACTTGAATGTTCTGCCCAGTTCCCTGCTCATTTACCAAGAAGAGATGGTTTAGTTGGCATTGTTGGCATCCAATAGTGTGAACAGGCCCAGCCCTATTGCCTTCGCTCCTCCACTGTCTTTCCTGAGTCTCCTCATGACCTAGGTAGGTTTCCCTCCCCAAAACCAAGAACCACAGTTTTACAGTATTAAAAATACTTTAAACATACAATAAGGGGCGCCCGGGTGTCTCAGTCGGGTAAATGTCCTTCAGCTCAGGTCACGATCTCACAGTTCGTGAGTTTGAGCCCCACGTTGGGCTCTGTGCTGTCAGTGTGGAGCCTGCTTTGGATCCTCTGTCTCCCTCTCTCTCTGCCCCTTCCCTGCCTGCACAAGCTTGCTCTCTCTCTCTCCCAAAACTAAACATAAAAAAAATAATAATAAAATAGGGGTGCCCGGGTGGCTCAGTTGGTTAAGCGTCCGACTTCAGCTCACGTCATGATCTCGTGGTTCGTGAGTTTGAGCCCCACATCGGGCTCTCCACTGTCAGTGCAGAGTCCACTTTGGGATGCTCTGTCTCCCTCTCCTCTCTCTCTGCCTCTCCCCAACTCTCTCTCTCTCTCTCACTTGTTCTCAAAAGTAAACATTTTTAAAAAGCTTGTTAAAAAATAATATAAAATAAACATACAATAAAAGATAACTCCCACATAAAAAGAAAAACAAGCCATTCACTCACAAAAGTAAAGATCTGATTTAAAAGAGCTTGTTTTGGGGCGGTATGACAGAGCATCCCCATTTGGGAAATGCTGCTATGTCTTTTCTAGGAGCTTTTAAAAATTATGTCTGGACAACTAAACCAAAACCAATATACTGAAAGTCTTTGTAGCTTTAATTTCTGTCTCCCCCATTTCAAAATAAGACTTGGAGATCTAAGACAAACAGATTCAAGAAGAGAAAAGACACCCTTTACACACCTTATAAAACATACCTTAATCTGTATAGAATATTCTATAAGGTTACTGAAAACTTACAAAAATGCTACAGGGAAAAATATCCCAAACACAATTAAAAGGTTAATGGATAGCTCTCTAAATTAAACAAAATACAAAAGTCCAGTTAAAGTTATTTACCTTGTACGTAAATGACACTGCCTTTTTTCTTGGCATACATGCTAAATTAAAATAAAATCTAATTTAGTGGAATTTATATGGTTTTCCTAACTTGTTATATAATGATATACGCATTCAGCCTAGAAAGGAAACCAAAAAAATGCAAGAAGCAGCTAGAAATCACAATTAAATTTTAGAAGGGCCTTAAGAACGTTCTTTTAACAATACTTGCCCCATCACAGACGCTCTGTAAACTACTCACTTCAGCTTCATGGGGGTGCTTCCCATGAAGACCATTATATTTCACAATCGCTACTCATATCTGCTCACTTCAAAAGAAACCAAGATTTTGGTCACAATGACATTAAAGAAGATGACAATTTCCAACACCTTTAATATTTTCAGAAGAAAGTTCACATGAAAAGAAGCAACTTCAGTTGTTTCAGGTCAATTCATAATTCATTTAACAATTCTGAGCTTTTAAAAGCCACTCAATTTTTAAATCACAGCACCTTTTTTCTTACAGAATGACTTGCATTATGCTGTTAAAAAAAAAACAACAACAACATAGCAGTCACTGCTAGAATTTCCACAAACCAAATGTACTGACACGATATTTAATTAGTAAAATGTTATCCACATCTCTATTACTGTACAAATACTTTTACTAAGTCTCAGGTAATTCTAATGAAAAATCATGTCATATTCCTCAAGGCTATAGAAAAATATATGATAACACTTTCCATCACAAACTGGAGATTTAAATTATCAAGTTTGAGTCACAATAGGGTTGTTCTTTCTTTATTTAAAGCCATCTTTATGGTAAAAATAACCAGTCTGACTTTTCCCTTCTACCATAAAACAATTTTTATAAAAGACTAATCAAATAATAGTACCACCAATTTCAGTAAGTAATATTTAGAGCAAAAAAGAGAATTTTTTGAGATAATAGAACTGATTGGATATTTAGTACACAAAAGCTAACAAAGCAGACAATGAATTTCTTTAACCGTACTTCAACTACAATATAAAGAAACTTTGGGGTAATTCCTACCTTTAGAAATATTCCAGAGAAACAATCTGTTGCTATATTTACCATTAAAGTGACTTAGGTTCCACTTGATAGCTTTCTCTTTTACCAGAAATAAAACTGCCTTTCTGGAGAAAGCGAGTCAACAACAAAGCCCATGTTGCCAGAGAAAGCCTAGATTTCTAGCAAATGGGGATGAGGCTATTTGCATTTGTTGGTTTAAGGGGAGGAAGAGTGGGAGGAGGGACTAAGAGGACTGCTAAAGTAATTCGCATATTGTCTGTGGGCTGTATGGACAGTGATCATCAGTCACCTGCTCAAACTTCCCTCACTCCTGCCTTCAGAGAAGAACCAAAGGTTACCCTGGGTCAGAGAATCTGGAAAGAAATGAGAAGACTTGCAAAATCTAACTGCTAACCCATTGCGTCTGTAGACAAAGTTATCCCCGCCGAACCACGTGTCCTAAAACCAAGACATTTTAAAAGTCACAAGAGAACTTGTTAAAATATATCGCAGAACAGAAACAAGAAAGAAACTCCAGGCTCTGCTTACAATTATTGCAGTATTTAACTGAAATACTCAAAACAGAGAAAGGACATTTGGTTTTTTCAAGATACTTCTTTGCATCACAATAGCCATCTCATTTGCACAAGCAAAACATTTGTTCCAAGCTGTTAGTATGAAAAAGAAAATATCAGCTGTTTTAAATTTCATGGCTTTTGAGTGAATAATTTGGGGTGATAGCATTTCTATTTCATTTATGCCAAACAAAAAGAGTACTAAATAAATTAAGTATAGCCTGTATTTTATCATAAGCTACATTAAGTGCAAAAATCTAAACAAATACTTAAAATTAAGTGTTCATTCAGAAGCTTTCTCATGGCACTGCCACACCTTGAACTTTTTACAGCCTTAATTACATGTATGTCTGTTACTTTTGACCCATTATAACATAAAGGAAAAAATGCTGCTTTATGTGGTTTTTACTAAACATACACAGTTGTATAAA
This sequence comes from Felis catus, assembly GCF_018350175.1. Lineage (NCBI taxonomy): Eukaryota > Metazoa > Chordata > Mammalia > Carnivora > Felidae > Felis > Felis catus. The sequence goes on from NC_058386.1 coordinate 14,695,272, forward strand.
AAGAGGGGAATGAGTGGTAAAGATATGTCCTAAAAACTATAAAATCTTAATTTTAAAACTTAGAGAAAGGTGAAGACCAAGTTACAGAAACCACATACTCCTCTATGCACCCCTGAACAAAAAACAAAAGCAGCCATAATTTCTGGTTTTGTTTCTTAAAAAAAAAAAAAAAAAAATGAGACTGAGGTGGGGGTAGGGGTGGGGGATAGAGTATTTGTTTGCTCAATGGAAGGTCTGAAATGTTTCTCAAAAGACTAACTTTGAAAGGGTTCAAAAGGAAAATTCTACATAGGAAGGGCTTTACCAAATAAGACTACTATATAAAATGACTAGTTACACTTTTTAAAAAGATCAAAAGTTCAGATTTTAAAACCCACTCCCTTAAAATTTTAAATTAAAAAAAAAAAAACCTAAACCATATACACACCACACACACAACCACAAAATAAACCAGCATTCGAAGCAGCTAACAGTGCCCAAGACAATCTCATTTAAAACCTATTCAAAGCATTTTACTTTACTCTTAAGAAACAAGTTCCTATTCATACAGTTTGTATCGGAACTACCAACAGAGAAACTCTAATATGCCAGTTCTACCAAACATCATCAAAAATATTTTACAAAGCTATGGAAGAAATGCCATGTTACCACCGAGTTCCACCTAGAAATTAAAGCTTTTTCTGTGAGAGGTGGGGGCTGGGGAACCCAATAAAACTGAAGGATTTTACCAAGAAAGGAGCTAAGATGGTCACTGATAGGCTATACCACTAGACAGGAATGTTTCCTGATTCTAGGTTTTCCCCTCCTCCACAGTTCCCTATGGACCAGAGGAATTCCTCTAAACCCTCGGGACCCTGCAACTTTATACTCAAAGCATCTGGAAGTTTGCTGCCCTCCTTCCTGGTTGGTCTATGTGGTCACAACTGCATAAAGAATTAGGCTACAATATGACACTTCACACCAGCGTAGGTTGTTAATTTATAACCAGTGATTCATAAATCTGAAGCTAAGTTAAATAAAACTAATTCATTAGTGCTTTAGAAATTACATAAGTTGAAAGTTTAATTTACATAGTTAACTTAAAAGTATTTAACTTTAAGTACCTCTAAAGCCAGGTAGAATGGTTTACAATATAGCAATTTATTTAAAAAAAAAAAAAAACTTTCAATATACCACAATATGAGAAAAAAATTAGTATTAGGGTAAATATTTCTAAGAATCCTCTGCCTCTTAATATATCCATTTTCTCAAAGACTAGAAACCTACATTTATTGTGTTCATAAATAAAATCATAAAAAACAGCAACCTATTTGTTTAGAAACTTTCCCAAATAAAGACAGGAAACATTAAAATATTAAATACAAAAAGCACACATAGCCTTTAAAATAACATTAGTTCCAGTTGTGATCCTAAGTTATTAGATTCCGGGTCTTGCTCTTTCACATATTAAATGTGTGAACTTCAATGAGATGACTGGCTATGTATCCTATGGACCAGAGACAAAAGAAAGGTAATATGGGAATAAATCAATAGCTTATAGAACATTCCTAAATTTCTATCATTTTTTTTCAGAGAGAATGAAGTTGTAGGATACAAAGGAGGTGGGGAACAAAATGAAACAGAAAACAGCAAGACCAAATAAATTCTTCAAGAAGAAAAAGTCTACACTGGGCCTTGTTTTAGTTTACTTGACCCAGCCTTCTTTAAATTGTCAAGGACACAGCAGTACACATACTTCTTTCCTCTTTCTCCCCAGATACCCTGTACAGGTCCAGAATAAATCTGATGAGCTGTGACAGCACCAACCAGCAGTGAAGGACTTTGAAAGACTGGAGGGTCATAATGAGAGCCAAGAAACAAAAACCTAAATAAACAAGAGGAAAAAAAAACCACACAGCTTGCTCAATTTTCTATCCAAGGTAAATTTCCCAGTGGATTTTTCGACCAATGATAAGCCTAAAAAGAACTTGGCTGTTTCTGATTATAGAAGTGTTAACACAGGGAGAAAAAATTTTGTTAGAGTAAGCTTTCAAATATATTAAACTGTATTACTATTTTTGAAGAAAAAAAAAGTAAAGCTTAAATAGTTTTTTTATGTAAAGTCAAACCAAGTGGCATTCATGGATGCCTCATTACATTTCTTTAAGAAATTATCCAAGTGAACTGTCTTTAGTCATTAAGTATTTGAAAAAGTTTTAAGTGTTATATGTTAAAAAATGTTGGAAAAGCAATTATTCAAAGGTTGAAAACCAAGCATTTACGTGTGTTTAAGAAATATTCAAAATGGGGGTGCCAGGGTGGCTCAGTGGGTTAAGCAGTAGACTTTGGCTCGGGTCATGATCTCACGGTTCATGGGTTTGAGCCCAGCATTGGGCTCTGTGCTGACAGCTCAGAGCCTGGAGGCTGCTTCGGATTCTGTGTGTCCCTCTCTCTCTGCCCCTCCCCCACTCACAGTCTCTGTCTTTCAAAAAATGAATAAAAATGTTAAAAAAATTAAAAAAAAAGAAATATTCAAAATGAACCAAAAAATACAGACTTTTTAAAATTTATGAAATTCAATCAGTTTAACATTGTTTGTGTGCCTTTTGAAATTAGTTAGCTAAGATCCTTAATTTAGACCCTTATATTATTTAATGTTCAAGTCAATAAAATTAACATTTCTGTACATTTTTAAAGACCATAAATAACATTAAAAAGCAAATGAGAAAAAAGTTTTTACTTTTATGCCACCATACACAAAAATAAACTCAAAATGGATTAAGATTAAGGACCTAAATATGAGACCTAAAACCATAAAAATCCTAGAAGAGAGCACAGGTAGTAATTTCTCTAACATCTGCCATAGCAACATCTTTCTAGATATGTATCATGAGGCAAGGGAAATAAAAGCAAAAATAAGCTATTGGGACACATTAAAATAAAAAGCTTTTGCAGAGCAAAGGAAACAATCAACAAAACTAAAAGACAACATATGGAATGGAAGAAGTTATCTGCAAATGACATAACCTATTAAGGGTTAGTATCCAAAATATATAAAGAAGTGATATAACTCAACATCCCCCAAAAAGAAATAATGTAATTAAAAAATGGGCAGAAGACATGAATAGGCATTTCTCCAAAGAAGACACACAGATGGCCAACAAACACATGAAAAGATGCTCAGTATTTTTCACCCATCAGGGAAATACAAATCAAAACCACAGTGAGATATCACCTCACACCTGTCAGAATGACTAAAATCAAAAACACAAGAGACAAGTGTTGGCAAGGATGTGGAGAAAAAGGAACTATTGTGCACTGTTGGTGGGAATGCAACTGTGGAAGACAGTATGGAGGTTCCTCAAAAAGTTAAAAATAAAACCACCCTATGAGCCAGTAATCACACTACGGGGTATTTGCCCAAAAAATACAAAAACACTAACTTAAAGGGATACACGATGGGGCTCCTGGGTGGCTCAGTCGGTTAAGCGTCCGACTTCAGCTCAGGTCATGATCTCACGGTCCGTGAGTTCGAGCCCCGCGTTGGGCTCTGGGCTGATGGCTCAGAGCCTGGAGCCTGCTTCCGATTCTGTGTCTCCCTCTCTCTCTGCCCCTCCCCCATTCGTGCTCTGTCTCTCTCAGTCTCAAAAATAAACATTAAAAAAAATTAAAAAAAAAAAAGGGATACACGAACCCCTATGTTTACTGCAGCATTATTTACAATGGCCAGATTATGGAAGCAGCCCAAGTATCCACTCATAAATGAATGGATAAAGATGTGGATATGTATATGTGTCACATACACACACAATGGAATATCATTCAGCCATAAAAAGAATGACATCTTGCCATTTGCAACAATATGGATGGAGCCAGAGACCATAATGCTAAGTGAAATAAGTCAGAGAAAGACAAATACTGTACTCATATGCAGAATTTAAGAAATAAAACAAATGAGCAAAGGAAAAATAGACAAAGCAAGAAACAGACTCTTAACTGTAGAGAACAAAGTGATAGGTACTAGAAGGGAGGGGGGCTGGGGGGATACATGAAATAGGTTAAGGGGATGAAAGAGTACACTTATCATGATGAATAATGAGTAATGCATAGAATTATTGAATCACTATATTATATGCCTAAAATTAATATAACACTGTATGTTAACTATACTGGAATCTTTAAAAAAGCAAATGACTGACAAAAAGTTTTTACTTTCATGACATTTATTGCTATGTGCAATAAATGAAGCACCCAAATGAACAAGAAAGGAAATAAGAAAAAAGTAGGAAAAGGTTAGTTAGCAGGAAAATTATAAAAGAATATTAATGGCAAAGATATATGCAAAGAAAAAGATTCACCCTCACTAGCTAAGAAATGAAAATTTTAAAAACATTTTTTAAATTAGCAAAAATAATAAGATAATGCCTAAAGTTGACAAGAGAAGGAAAAAAACACTGTCACTCACCTCTGAGGGGAGTGGAAATGGGTATGACTTTCTAAAAGACCATTTGTCAGGAAGGGAGTTAAGATGGCAGAGAAGTAGGGGGACCAGGATTTTCCTCGTCCCTCAAACACAGCTGTATTGAGGTCAGATCACTCGGAACAGCCAGGAAATCGATCTGCAGAGGGGCAGAAGGATCTCCACGGTTGGAGGGAGACCGCTTGGCAGGATCGAAGTGCATGTATGTGAACTGTGGGAGATAAAACGGCATAGGCACGGAGGGGAGGGAACCCCTTCTGTGGAGAGACAAAAGGGAGAGAAAGAGAGAGGAGTTGTGAAAGTGTGGCATCGAGTTAGCACAAATGGAAAACCTCTCTGGAACACGGACTGGGGAACGAGAAATACAGAGAGTGCCAGTGTCTTTTCTGCCAACAGCCTTAGGAGCTGAAACTCAGAGGTTTCAGAAAAGGGCGACTTTCTCCGGAATGGAGCTGGAAGCCGTGGCGCACACTACAGGGGAGAAGGGAGCCGGCCAGGAGTGCATAGCATGGTGTAGCGATCTCAGAGGAACACTGGGAGAGAACAGTCCCCTTCCCAGAGTACTTTGGGAAGAGGGTTTATCACACAGAGTGGCTCTACTCCAGAACAGGGGAGAGGAGCCACACTGGGCTGGGTCCGTTAAGACCTGGAGTTCTGAATCCCAGCTGAGCACCTAGAAGGCAGAGAATTGTGGAGCAGGGCAAGCTGATGGCCCTCACTATTCTATCAGCATGGGTTGAGATATCCAGTAAGGGGAGGAGAGATTGGGGCGTTGCCCTTTTTCTCCCTGACATCAACAGGGTGGGACTTCAGAGAGCAGCACAGGGGCCCCCAGTGGAGATGGGACCTGCTTAAGCCAAACCCCAAGACCCCGTGCCTGGCAACTGATGATTTATTGGGGCAAGACTGACTGACCCAATGCAGCTGGCCTCTCCACACCAGCATAGTCACAAGTCCCAGGCACCAACAGACAACTGTTTTGTTTTTTTTTTTTCCTTTACTATTTTATTTCATTTCATTTCGTATTTGTTTCCTCCCTTTTCTTCTTCTTCTTTTTTTTTTGGATCAGGCTCATAGTTTCTGACTTGTTTTTGGTCAATTCTTATCATATATTTTTTTTGATCAGGCATTTTTATTCTCTTCTTTTTCCACCCTCTTTCTTCTTCTTCATTTTCCTCTCTCTTTCTCTGGATTTAGCCTTATAGTTTTTTGATTCTCTGTATTTCTTTTCTCCCCTTTCATTTTTCTCTTTTTATGTAAGCAGGCTTCCCCCCTCCCTTTCCTTTTTCTCCCCCCAGGGTTACTTCAACAAATAAATCAAAGCACACCTAGCTGAAGGTCCAAACACTCCACCACTACAAGCAAGGAGGAGCTCTGCAGAGCACTGACCAGTGGGGTAGAGCAGCCAAAATTCAACAACAGAGCGCATGCAACATACACCAGAAACACTTCCTGGAGTACCAAACTCTGGACAGCGTATTACCCCTTTTTAATATAGTAGTACTCTCAGGTGCAGGACACATAACAAGCTTTTAAAACGCAAAAGACAGAAACGTAGCCAAAATGACAAAACAGAAGAATTCTCCCCAAAACAAAGTTCAAGAAGAAATCACAGAAACTTGCTCAAAAAAGATATAAACAATATATCTTAACAAAAACTTAGAATAACCATCATATGACTAACAGCTGGGCTTGAAAAGAGCATATATGATACCAGACAAACTCTTGCTGCAGAGATTAAAGACCTAAGAACTAGTCAGGATGAATTAAAAAATGCTAGATGCAAAACAAACTAGATATAGTGACAGTGAGGATGCAAGAAGCAGAGAATAGGTGAAACAGAAGACAAAATTATGGAAACTAATGAAGCTGAAAAAAAGAGGGAAAGGAAATTACTACATCACAAGGGGAAAATTAGAGAGTTAAGTGATTCCATGAAATGAAACAATATCTGTATCATAGGAGTGTCAGAAAGAGTGAGAGAAAGGGGCAGATGGTTTATTTGAACAAATCATAGCTGTGAACTTCCCTAATCTGGGGAAGGAAACAGGCATCCAAATCCAAGAGGCACAGAGAACTCCCTTCAAAATCAACAAAAACAGGTCAACACCATGGTATACCATAGTGAAACTGGCAAAATACAAAAATAAAGAGAGAATTCTGAAAAGAGCTAGGGACAAATGGGCCTTAACCTACAAGGGTAGACACATAAGGGTAGTAGTGGATCTGTCCACTGAAATTTGGCAGGTCAGAAAGGAGTGGCAGGAAATAACCAATGTACTGAATAGAAAAAATATGCAGCCAAGAATCCTTTCTCTGGCAAGGCTGTCATTCAGAATAGAAGGAGAAATAAAGACTTTCCCCAGACAAACAAAAACTAAAGGAGTTCATGACTACTAAACCAGCCCTGCAAGAGATCCTAAGGGGGACTCTGAGTGGAAAGTAGCAAAGACTAAATAGGACCAGAGGACATGACCACAAACATAAAATCAACAGATAACACAATGGCACTAAATCCATATTTTTCTCACTCTGAATGTAAATGGACTAAATACCCCAATCGAAAGACATAGGGTATCAGAATGGATAAAACAATAAGATCGATCTACATGCTGCCTACAAGAGACTCATTTTAGACCTGAGGACACCTGCAGATTCAAAGTTAGTGGATAAAGAACCATCTCTCATGTTAATGGACATCAAAAGAAAGCCAGAGTCAGCCATACTTATATCAGACAAACCAGACTTTAAAACAATAACTGTAAAAAGAGATGAAGAAGGGCATTATATGATAATTAAGGGGTCTATTTATCAAGAAGAGCTAACGACTGTAAATATTTGTGCCCCCAATGTGGAAAACCTAAATATATAAATCAATGAAACGCAAACAAGCAAACTTATTGATAGTAATACTGTAACTGTAGGAGATTTTAATACTCTACTTATAGTAATGGACAGATCATCTAGGCAGAAAATCAATAAGGAAACACCTCTGAATGACACATTGGACCAGATGGACCTAACATACATTCAGAACATTTCATCCTAAAGCAGCAGAATACACATTCTTCTCGAGTGCACATGGAATATTCTCCAAAACAGACCACATATTGGGTCACAAAACAGTCCTTAACATGTACAAAAAAGATTGAGCTCATACCACGCATATTTTCAGATCACAATGCTATGAAACTTGAAATCAACCACAAGAAACTTGGAAAGCACCTAAATACATGGAAGTTAAAGAACATCCTACTAAAGAATGAATGGGTTAACCAGGAAATTAAAGAAGAAAATTTTATTTTTTTTATTTTTTTTTCAACGTTTTTTATTTATTTTTGGGACAGAGAGAGACAGAGCATGAACGGGGGAGGGGCAGAGAGAGAGGGAGACACAGAATCGGAAACAGGCTCCAGGCTCCGAGCCGTCAGCCCAGAGCCTGACGCGGGGCTGGAACTCCCGGACCGGGAGATCGTGACCTGGCTGAAGTCGGACGCTTAACCGACTGCGCCACCCAGGCGCCCCAAGAAGAAAATTTTAAATATACATGGAGACAAATGAAAATGAAAACACAACAGTCCAAACTCTTTGAGATGCAGCAAAGGCAGTCCTAAAAGGAAAATACATTGCAATTCAAGCCTATCTCAAGAACGAAAAGAGGCGCCAGGATGACTCAGCTGGTTCAACAGCCGAATCTTGATTTCAGTACAGGTCATGATCTCACAGAGTACATGAGTTCAAGCTCCACATCAGGCTCTGTGCTCATAGTGTGGAGCCTGCTTCAGATCCTCTGTCTCCTTCTCTCTGCCTCTCCCCCACTTGTGTGTGCACGTACTCTCTAAAAAACTAAATGTTAAAAAATATTTTTAAAAAAGAAGAAAGGTCCCAAATACACAACCTAACCTTAAACCTAAAGGAGCTAGAAAAGGAACAGCAAGTGAAGCCCAAAGCCAGGAGAAGAAGGGAATAATAAATATTAGAGCAGAAATAAATGATATACAATTTTAAGAAACCAGATCAATGAAACTAACAGCTGGTTTTTTGAAAGAATAAACAAAATTGATAAATCCTTAGCCAGACTTCTCAAAAACAAAAGAGGACCCAAACGGACAAAATCATGAATTAAAGAGGAGAGAGATCACAACCAAACAATTATAAGAGAACACTGAAAAATTATATGCCAACAAGCTGGACAATCTGAAAGAAGTGGACAAATTCCTAGACACAAACTACCAAACCTCAAATGCTAAGAAACAGAAAATTTGGACAGACCTAAAAACAGCAAAGAAATTGAAACAGTTATCAAAAATCTTCCAACAGGGGCGCCTGGGTGGCTCAGTCAGTTAAGTGTCCGGCTTCAGCTCAGGTCACTATCTCATAGTTGTGGGTCTGAGCCCCTCATCGGGCTCTATGCTGACAGTGTGGACCCTGCTTGATATTCATTCTCTCTCTCTCTCTTTCTCTCTCTCTCTCTGCCCCTCCCTTGCTTGTGCTCTCCCCCTCAAAAATAAATAAACATTTTTTTAAAAAACTAAAAAGAAAAAGCTCCCAACAAATAAGAATCCTGGACAAGATGGCTTCCCAGGGGAAATTCTACCAGACATTTAAAGCAGAGTTATACCTATTCTTCTCAAACTGGTCCAAAAAATATAAATGGAAGGAAAGCTTCCGAATTCATTCTATGAAGCCAGCATTACCTTGATTCCAAAACCAGACAAAGACCCCACTAAAAAGGAGAATTACAGGCCAATATCCCTGATGAACCTGGATGCAAAAATTCTCAATAAGATACTAGCAAATCAAATTCAAAAGTACATTAAAAGAGTTATTCACCATGATCAAGTGGGATTCGCTCCTGGGATGCAGGGATGGTTCAATGTTCACAAATCAATCAACGTGATACACCACATTAATAGAGAAAAGGATAAGAACCATATGATCCTGTCAATAGATGCAAAAAAAGCATTTGACAAAATATGGCATCCTTTCTTGATAAAAATCCTCAAGAAAGTTGGGATAGAAGGAACACATCTTAACATCATAAAACCTATATATGAAACACCCACAGCTATTATCATCCTCAATGGGGAAAAACTGAGAGCTTTTCCCCTGAGATCAGGAACATGACAGGGATGTCCACTTTCACCACTGCTGTTTAACATACTGTTGGAAGTCCTAGCCTCAGCAATCAGACAACAAAATGAAATAAACAGCATCCAAATTGGCAAAGAAGAAGTCAAACTTTCACTATTCTCAGATGACATGATACTCTACATGGAAAACCCGAAAGACTTCACCAAAAAACTACTAGAAGTGATATATGAACTCAGCAAAGTCACAGGATATAAAATCAATGTACATAAATTGGCTGCATTCCTATACACCAATAATGAAGCAGCAGAAAGAGGAATCAAAGAATCGATCCCACTTACAATTGTACCAAAAACCATAAAACACCTAGGAATAAACGTAACCAAAGAGGTAAAAGATCTGTACACTGAAAACTATAGAAAGCTTATAGAAGAAATCAAAGAAGACACAAAGAAATGGAAGAAAATCGTTCCATGCTCATGGACTGGAAGAACAAATATTATTAAAATGCTGATACTACCCAAAGCAGTCTATACACTCAATGCAATAACTGTCAAAATAACACCAGCATTCTTCACCAAATTAGAACAAACAACCCTAAAATTTGTATGGAACAACAGAAGACCCCAAATAACCAAAGCAATCCTGAAAAAGAAAACCAAAGCTGGAGGCATCACAATTCCAGACTGTAAGCTGTATTACCAAACTGTAATCATCAAGACAGTATGGTATTGGCACAAAAACAGACACACAGATGAATGGAATAGAATAGAGAACCCAGAAATGGACCCACAAATATATGGCCAACTAATCTTCAACAAAGCAGGAAAGAGTATCCAATGGAAAAAAAAAAGTCTTTTTAGCAAACAGTGCTGGAAGAACAGGACAGTGACATGAAGAAGAATGATATGGATCACATTCTTACCCCATACACAAAAATAAATTCAAAATGCGAGAAAGACCTAAATGTGAGACATGAAACCATCAAAATCCTATAGGAGAAAACAGGCAGCAACCTCTTTGACCTCAGCTGCAGCAATTTCTTACTGGACATGTTTCCAGAGGCAAGGGAAATAAAAGCAAAAATGAACTACTGGGACCTCATCAAAATAAAAAGCTTTTGCACAGCAAAGGAAAGAATCAACAAAAGTAAAAGGCAACTGACAGAATGGGAGATGTTTGCAAATGACATATCAGATAGAGGGTTAGTATCCAAAATCTATACAGAACTTACCAAACTCAACACCCAAAAAACAAATAATCCAGTGAAGAAATGGGCAGAAGACATGAATAGACACTTCTCCAAAGAAGACATCCCGATGGCAAACAGACATGAAAAGATGCTCAACATCACTCATCATCAGGCAAATACAAATCAAAACCACAGTGAGATACCACCTCACACCTGTCAGAATAGCTAACATTAACAACTCAGGAAACAACAGATGTTGGTGAGAATGTGGAAAAAAGGGGAATGCTTTTGAAATATTGGTGGGAATGCAAACTGGTACAGCCACTCTGGAAAACAGTATGGAGGTTCCTCAAAAAATTAAAACCAGAATTACCCTACAACCCAGCAATTGCACTACTAGGAATTTATCCAAAGGATACAAAAATGCTGATTCAAAGAGGCACATGCACCCAATGTTTACAGCAGTGCTATCAACAATCACGAAATTGTGGAAAGAGCCCAAATGTCCAACAACAACTGATGAATGGATAAGCAAGATGTGTTATATATATATAAATGTGTGTGTGTGTATACATACGTACACTGGAATATATGTTTTATATAATATATATATTATGTATACATATACACACACACAATGAAATACACACACACACACACACACACACACACACACACACACACACACGGAATACTACTCGGCAATGAAAAAGAATGAAATCTTGCCATTTGCAACAACATGGATGGAACTAGAGGGTATTATGCTAAGCAAAATAAGTTAGAGAAAGACAGATATATGATTTCACTCATAGGTGGAATTTGAGAAACTCAACAGATGAACACAGGGGAAGGGAAGGAAAAATAAGATAAAAACAGAGAGGGAGGCAAACCTTAAGAGACTCTTAAATACAGAGAACAAACTGAGGGTTGCTGGAAGGGAGGTGGATGGGGAATGGGTTAAAAGGGTGACGGGCATTAAGGATGGCACTTTTTGGAATGAGCACTGGATGTCACATGTAAGAGATCAATCACTGGGTTCTACTCTTGAAGCCAAGACCACATTGTATATTAACTAACTTGAATATTAAAAAAAATAATTTCAACCAATAAATAAATAAATAAATAAAAATTTTTCACCCTTAGAAACATATCCCCTAACCCAGCAAACATTCTATGGAAATAATCAGAGATATGCAAAGATATATTCATCACATTATCTATGTCAAACAAAATAAAAGTTTGGTTAAATAAATTAGGGTACAGCCATATGATGTAATACAACACAGAAATAAAATCAAATTTGTAGGGGTATACTTTATATGGGAACACAATCACAATATATTATGAAAAAGTTAGGGAGGAAACTAGAAAATGCAAAATAATCTTTTTTCAAAATTATTATTTTAAAGTACAAATGTAACCTACAAATATATTCTTGTTTAAAAAAAAAGAGCCACAGATAAAAGCAGAAGTTCCCTTTACTACCCAACACCTCTTTCCAGATATAATCACTCCTACAAATTTGATAACACAGCCTTTCAAATCTTTTCTATGTATGTATATACATACATCTAATATAGAAATACATCTTTGTTTCTTTGTTTTGTTTTGATTTGGCATTATGCTGTATGGATTTTGGGGGTTGCTTTTTTCACTTACTACATCCTGGAGAGCTATCTTTCTTAGTAAACAGGAATCCTCTCATTCTTCTAAATGATTCTATATTATTCTAAGGAATAACTGTACTATAACCTATTTCAACATTTCTTTGATTTGACCATGTGTATGTTCTAAAGCTATTATGTGTAAGACAAAAAGAAGAAAAAGCAGTATGATGCCAAATACAGATCAAATTATTTGCCATGGTTATCTCTGCATGCTTTTCTGAATTTTTCGGTTTGAGCATTACTTTTTATATTAGAGAAAACCTGTTATATTAAAAATAATAAAAATAATTTTAAAGTATTATGATTTTAAGAATGTATCACATTACATCTAAAAAAAATTATATTTTTAGAGATGCCTGGGTGGCTCAGTCAGTTAAAGCATCCAACTCTTGATTTCAGCTCAGGTCATGATCTCACGGTTCGTGAGTTCAAGCCCCATGTTGGGCTCTGCACTGATGGCATGTGTCCTGCTTGGGATTTTCTCTATTTCTTTCTCTCTCTCTCTCTCTCTCTCTCTCTCTCTCTCTCTCTCTCTCTGCCCCTCCCCAGCTTGTGCTCTCTTTTAAGATAAAGAAATAAACTTAAAAAAAAAAAAAGAAATGGTATTTTTATATTACAGCTGTCACTTAATGTTGTATGGGCTAAAGTAACTGTTTTCTCTACTCAAAGAGAGTATACAAGTAACTCTCTACTCAAAGAGAAAAATAAGTATTTCACCTTGTGTAAGTATAGTAGTAACTCTATTAACCTATGTAATGAATAACCAATGCTTGGGAAAAAATCAAAATGAATCATTTATGCAATGTCTTTGGGTGAGTATCATCTTTTTTTATGTTTATTTATTTATTTTGAGAGAGAAAAGAGAGCACAAGTGGGGGAGGGGAAGCAAGAGAGGGAGAGACAGAGAGAATCCCAAGCAGGCTCTGCAATGTCAACACGGAGCCCAACCCAGGTCCCAAGGTCCTGAACCATGAGATCATGACCCAAGCCTAAATCAAGAGTTGGACACCCAACCAACTGAGCCACCCAGGCACCCCTCAACTAACAATCCTTTTATTTTAAAGTTTATTTATTTTATTTTTAGAGAGAGAGAAAGAGCACACGAGTCAGGGAGGGGCAGAGAGAGGGAGATAGACTCCACGCTGTCAGCCCGGAGCCTGACTCAGGGCTAGACCTCAAGAAATGTAAGATCATGACCTAGGCTGAAATCAAGAGGTGGATGCTTAACTGAGCCACTTAGGTGACCCTCAACTAACAATCTTTAACCATACTTTGCCCAGAATCCTAAGGTTCTTCTGGGGACACCTGTGAATCTTTACAAAACAGAATGTGGCATCAGTGGGCACATCTGTGTTTCTATTCTAATGTTTCCAAGTTCTACTTTAACACGGTTTGAGTTATTTGTATTCAAAATGCAGTCATGAAAAGTGCTTTATAATGTCAAATTATTTGTGCCATTTGAAATCCACAATGATGATAAAACAGTTAAAATAGAACATCAAAAATTTAAAATTTCTCATACATCAAAATAAACAACTCATCATCTGCATGTGTGGTTTTGCCAAGATATCAAGATTCAACAAAACCCACACCTAGAAGTATCAGAGTAAAACTGCAAAACACCAAAGATGATGTGAAAATATTAAAGTAATTAGAGAAAAAATTAAAGATTACAGAGGAAAAATAATTAGACTGACAGTTAAATTCTAAAAAGCAACGGAAACCAAAAGGTAAAAGAATGCGATCTTCAAAGTCCTGTAAGAAAATGGCTGTCACTCTAGAATTCTACACCTTGAAAAAATATCTTTCAAGAGAGGAGTTGAAATGACATATTCAGATGAACATAAACTGAGAGGGCATGCCACTAGCAGACCCCTCACTAAAGAAAAATCTGAAGAATCTACCTTAGACAGAAGAAAATTACTCTCAAACGAAAGATCTGAGATACTAAAAAGGAATGAATAATAAAGAACATTTTCAATATGCTGATGAGTCTCAACAAATACTGACTATATGAATAATAATAATAGCTAATAGGATTCCTGTAAAAGATGTAACTAATTAGGGGCGCCTGGATGGCGCAGTCGGTTAAGCGTCCGACTTCAGCCAGGTCACGATCTTGCAGTCCATGAGTTCGAGCCCCGCGTCAGGCTCTGGGCTGATGGCTCAGAGCCTGGAGCCTGTTTCCGATTCTGTGTCTCCCTCTCTCTCTGCCCCTCCCCCGTTCATGCTCTGTCTCTCTCTGTCCCAAAAATAAATAAATGTTGAAAAAAAAAATTAAAAAAAAAAAGATGTAACTAATTAAAATATACAACAGTAACCACATGAATTTGAAGGGAGTAAGTGGGTATTCTAAGTTCCTTTTAGTGTCTTAGTACAGAATAGATACTGATCAATTTCAGACTTCCATTATGTTAAGAAAGCATGTTAAAATTTCTAGAGTATTCAAAGAACAGAAAATATAATGTAGAACTTCCAAACAAGGGGGGAAATAGAATAAGAAAAAAATGCCCAAAATAGGACAAGAATGGAAAGAAAACATAAAAAAGGCAGGAAAGTAAAAAGCTCAAAATAAGGTTCCATAATGAAAACCAAATATATCTGTTAATCACAATAAATATAAATAGACTGAAAGCTCCAGTTAAAAGACAGACTGGCTGACGAGCCAAAAAATCAAAATCCACCTATTTGAAATAAATGTATCTTTTTAGATAAGAATAGATAAATGTTGAACACTGGAGAGAGAACAAGAACACCAACCAAACAAAAGCTGGTGTAACTACATTAATACAAGATAAAGCAGACTTTGAAGTATTAAAAAAAGAATAACCATAAAGAGGGTTACTACCGAAGGTTCAACTGACCAGGAAGTTGTAACAGTTCAAAATTTGTACACACCTGATAATGTAGCCACAAAACAGATAAAGCATAAAGTAAACACTAGAAGAACTATACAGAAAAATGGACTCATAATCATAACGGACCCTCCAGGGGAAAAAAACCATTCGAATAAAAGCAAACTTCTCATCAGAAACCTTGGAAGCCAGAAGGAAGTTGTACTACATTCTTTAAGTACTGAAAGAAAAGAGCTGTCAACCTAGAACTCTATATCCAGCAACTATCCTTCAGGAATGAAGGGGAAATAAATACATTCTTGGATGATGGAAAGCTAAGAATTTGTTGCTAGCTGACTTACCCTAAAAGAATGACTAAAAGAAGTTCTCTAAACAGAAAGGAAATTATTAAAAAAAAAAAAAAGGAATCTGAAGATCAGGAAGAACTGAAATGTCAAAACTGTGGGTAAATACAATACTTTCCTTCTCCTGAGTTTTTAAATTATGTTCAATGGTTTAATAAAAATCTTAACCACTGTCCAATGCCATTCTCAATGAATGTAGAGGAAATACTTAAGATTATATGATGAATAGGGGAGGGTAAAGGAATATAAACTGAGGTAAGGTTTCTAAAATTCACTTTAGTGAAATGTCTAGTGGGGTAAAGGACAGAGGAGGCAGATCTCACAAAGTATCTGTGAAACCACATTTTTTTAAAAAACACTTTGCATCTCCTATTTACACAGCTTTCTAAGTCTGGCTTTGCAAAGTAGCCTAGTAACCATGTTTTTAAGACCACTAATGAGCTCTTCTCTTCTCAGTGCCCTAAATTGATTTCTATCTTCTACTCACCCTTTATTTTTGTGTTTCTCAAAGGGTGGGCCTCAAACCAAGTGCAATTGAAACACCTGAATCCCACTCCGGACCTACTGATTCAGAACCCCTGGGTATGAGCTCCAGAACATCAGCCTTTGTGTTTTTTTTGGTTTTTTTTTTTTTAATGTTTATTTATTTTTGAGACATAGAGAGACAGAGTGCAAGTGGGGGAGGGGCAGAGAGAGAGGGAGACACAGAATCTGAAACAGGCTCCAGGCTCTGAGCTGTCAGCACAGAGCCCGATGCGGGACTCGAACCCACAAACCGTGAGATCATGACCTGAGCCAAAGTCGGGCGCTTAACCGACTGAGCCACCCAGGTGCCCCCAGAGCATCAGCCTTTGAATAAGCTCCCCCTACCAGGTGATTCAAGTATGAGAATTGTCTTAAATATTTACTCACAAGGTTCTGTCCTTGAGCCTCTTCTACCTGTTACACATGCACAATTAAAACCACACCCAGGGTGCCTGGGTGACTGTTGGTTAAGTGTCCAACTTCGGCTCTGGTCATGATCTCACGGTTTGTGGGTTGGAGTCCTGAGTTGGGCTCCATGCTGACAGTATGGAGCCTGCTTGGGATTCTCTCTCCCCCTCTCTTTGTCCCTCCCCTACTCACACTTTCTTGCTCTCTCAAAATAGATAAATAAACTTAAAAAAAAACAACACCCAAAACTTCCCCCCTTACTGCTATTAATTGGATGTGTAGCTGCCTACCTCCACTCCCGGCCACTGCCAGTACCTATAATCCCACCTGATACAGAGTATTTATTTGAATGAGCATGATGACTCTCAAACCTGCTTTGTCAATTAAGACCTATCTCTTTCAGGCTCCATACCTGCATTCGCTGCTATCCAATGTCCTAAAGTTACTCTGAATTAGTTAGGATTAAGTTCAGCTAACGATAACAGAAAAACTTAAAAGAATATTGGTTTATACAACACAGAAGTTTATTTCTCTCAAATAACAGTAAGAAGGGGCACCTGGGTGGCTCAGTTGGTTGGTTAAGCGTCAGACTACAGCTCAGGTCATGATCTCACAGCTCGTGGGTTCAAGCCCCATGTCGGGCTCCATGCTGACAGCTCAGAGCCTGGAGCCTGCTTCAGATCCTGTATCTCCCTCTCTCTCTGCCCCTCCCCTGCTCATGCTCTCACTCTCTCAAAAATAAATAAACACTAAAAAATTTGTAAAAAAAAAATAAATAAATAAAATAATAGTCTGGAAGAGGCCAGTATGAAAATTCTGCTCCACAAAATTCTCAGGGACTCTGGCTCCTTTCTGCTTTCCACTCCACTATGCCTAGAATATGGTCCCATTTCATGGTTCAAGATGGAACTCCACCCAAAACAAGCACATTCCTAGCAGCAGGATAGAAGCAGGAAGATAGAATAGAGAAAAGTACATTGATCTCTAATACACTTCTTGGAAGTAGAACATATGACCTGTACTTTTATCTCATTGACCAGGACTTAGTGTCACGGTCATATATAACTGCTAGGGAGGCTGTAACTATAGTCTTCACGTTAGGTAGCTGAATTGCGTTACTAAGAAAAAAAGGGAAACCAGAGGGTGGAAGACTACAGCATTCTTGGCCACACATTCCAAAGTTACCATGTCCCAAACTGAACTCCCTAGTTTTCAGGATATACTGTGCAATTTTATACCTTTGTGATCTGTCTACCCTACCTTTATCTCCTTTCTTTATCTCCTTGCCTTTATCTCCTGGCAAACTCCTTCTCTTAATATTCACATCATGTATCTTTCTGTGAAGCTTTCCTTTACCCAACCACCTTTCCCTCCAGCCTAAACAGACTGGATGTCTTTGGGTCACTTTTGTATCTAGCATACAATTCTACTTTTGCATTATTAATTCTAATATTTTTTTAAAGTCTATCCCTCCATTCATCTGTCTTCCACTAGAAGGTAAACTCCTTGAGGGCAGAGACTGCCTCAGCATCATATACATACAGATCTATAGCATACTACATTTCACAAAAATCAGCCATTAATATCTGCTTCCTAGAATTATGGCAGCATGGAACTGGTAAAATAAGTACCTAATAAAACGGACACTATGGTATGTATTATTTTAATATAATGGGATGTGTTGAGTCCCAAATCATAGAAGATTCTAACAGCAGTTACAAGAATATGGCTATATGCTTTTATCTAGCCATTGCTCTTTTCTGGCACACATTACTTACTCATTTTCTACACTCATCTTTCTTTTTTTATGGTACAAATAAATTTTAGTTGGATAAATTTTAAGTATGTTTACATTTGATTCTATTAATTTTATATTTAACTTAGATAGATGATTAGGTGCTTTGCTTAGATCCCACTTATATCTCAGCAGTTATTCCATCACAGAAGACCAGTTTAGGCATCTCTAAGCCCTTGGGAGAGTCACTGAGGAGCCTCAATATTTTGATGATTTTTCTCTGAAAGAAAACATCTAGATGATCATAGTATTCAACTTAGGCAGCACAGCATTACAACTGATAAACACCTGACTATAATAACATATTAATTTATGATGGCTTCCATAGCATAAAATTTTCATTGATTGGGAGATTTTACTTAAGACTATCAAAGTACTGGGGTGCCTGGGGGGCTCAGTCAGTAAAGCCTCCGACTTCGGCTCAGGTCATAATCTCACAGCTTGTGGGTTTGAGCCCTGCGTCGGGATCTATGCTGACAGCTCAGAGCCTGGAGCCTGCTTCGGATTCTGTGTCGCCCGCACTCTCTGCCTCTCCCCTGTTTGCACTCTGTTTCTCTCTCTCAAAAATAAATAAACATTAAAAACTTTTAATTAAAAAAAGACTATCAAAGTATCAACTTGACTTGCAAAAATTTACCTAAAGTGTACAAAACATATATATAACAGTTAAGCCTAACCTTTTAAAAACTATCTTTGAGGGGTGCCTGGGTGGCTCAGGCGGTTAAGCATCTGACTTCAGCTCAGGTCATGATCTCGCAGTTTGTGGGTTTGAGCCCTGGGTCAGGCTCTGTGCTGACAGCTCAGAGCCTGGTGCCTGCTTCAAATTCTTTGTCTCCCTCTCTCTCTGCCCCTTCCCTGTTCTCTCTTTCTCTCTCAAAAATAAATAAACATTAAAAAAAATTTTTTAATAATAAAAAAATGAAAACGATCTGAGATATAAATAGTGGAATACTATGTGTAATTTTAAATTGAAATATCAACTACAAAGGTAGCTAAGCACCCCAAAATGGCTACAGTAACTAGGCTTCAATGGTCCAAGTGTGACTTGTAGCTTGTCCATATTCTCCAATGTGGGTTGTCAATTCAGATTATGATGCTGAGTTGGCCCTCAAGAAATGTAATTATTACCTTCTTCTACCTGTAGTTCTCGAGCCTAGACAGGGCCCTCACTATTCTGTCTGCTGCTCCAGTTGAGCATGAAGTCCTAACCTCAATGCCAATAGCAGTTATATCTAACTTCAATAAAATTTAAAAAATACATAGTTACTTATTATCTTACCTTGAGTTCCTGGTGGTTGTAATACATCTCCTGTCAGGCGACACCACCCAACTGGGAAAATATCTCGACAATCGTACTTGCACCAATAATCAAAAGCTCCACTCCAGCCATCAAATGTGATGTAAATTTCATCTCCTTTGACATCTCCAATCGTCGCAGGGCAGATCATATAAGGGTTCTTTTTATCTATGGCCTCAAGCTTCATTCCCACTTTGAAATTATTTAGAGGTGGCTTTGGTGGTTCCTACCAAAACATTAAAAAAAAGTTTTTGTTAAGATGCAATAAGAAGAATTTGCTCAATTGTATTCTTACAACCCTTATCAACCAAAAATTAAACTCCATGAAAACAGTTGTCAGAGATCTCTGTGAAACTCTGCTCTACAACATCTTACTTACTCTGGAGCAGAACCAAGAACATGGAAGGAAACAAACCCAAACTGATAGTAATTCATTTATTCATTTGAGAAATAGGTGTTATATACTAGGTACCAGAAATTTAGGATTCGCTGGTGAACAAAAAATATCAAAGATCCCTACTCTGGTGGAACTTACCTTCTAGTGGTTGTGGTAGTAGTGATCAGGGTGCAGGTAAGGGAAAAAGAGAGAAGAAACCAACAAGAAATTTTAAATGAGGGAATCAAACAAACCCAATTAATGTGTAAATTATAGGGTATGTTGAAAGTTGGTAAGTCCAAAGAAAAACGGGTGCCTGGATGGCTCAGTCAGTTAAAAGCCCAACTCTTGGTGTTGGCTTAGGTCATGATCTCATGGTTCATGAGTTCAAGCCCCACACTGGGCTCCATGTGGATAGTGCGGAGCCTGCTTGGGATTCTCTCTCCCTCTCTCTCTGCCCCTCCCCTGCTCTCTCTCTCTCAAAATAAATAAACTTAAAAAAAAAAAAACAAAAAGGAATAGCACCAGACAACATACAAAAATTAAAAAACCTCCAAGTTTTATTGCAGACACAAGAACATGAAAGTCATATAGCTTGGGGTCATTTATGATATCCAATCCAGAAACCAATATTTAAAATTTTTTTTTTAACATTTATTTATTTTTGAGACAGAGAGAGACAGAGCATGAACAGGGGAGGGTCAGAGAGAGGGAGACACAGAATCTGAAACAGGCTCCAGGCTCTGAGCTGTCAGCACAGAGCCTGACGCGGGGCTCGAACTCACGGACCGCGAGATCGTGACCCGAGCCGAAGTTGGCCGCTTAACTGACTGAGCCACCCAGGCACCCCCAGAAACCAATATTTAAAAAAGCATACTTTAGTTACCAAAATTTAAAGCATGCAAATGCTAACAGGATTCTTAGAAAGCCTAAGTGCAATGTTAAAAGCAACAGCTTTTCTTTCAATTTGGTTTTTATCACAGTAAATAAATAGCACCATCATCAACCCAGTTGCTCAAGCCAGAAGCCTGGAAAAAGCCCTAGACCAGGGGTTATCAGTCCAACTGAACTTCAAAATCACTTGGGACCCCACAGCCAGGATTTTGATTTAATTTGTCTGGGGTGGGGCCCAGGCATTAGCACATATTAATTCCCCAGGTGATCCTAATGTGCATCCAAGGCTGAGAACCACCAGGCCAGATGCATAATATTCCCCTTAACACTCACATTCAAAGACTACAACCTGCCAATTCTATCACCTAGATCTCTAGAATCCCGTAACAACATGAAAAGTTAGCCCTCAATTGTTCAGTATATGCCAGGCATGCTTCTAAATGTTTTAATTCTCACAACCCTATAAAGTCAATGCAATTATTATTCTCATTTTATAGATGATGAAATTGATGCATGACTGCCTAAGAATACACCATAAATATGAGAGCAGGAGCTGGATCTTAAACATAGGCAGACAACTCCTTGGAACATCCTACCACATCATCTGCCTGGACAACTCCAACTGATCTACTTCAAAGCCCAGCTCTTCTGGTCTCCTTAAGGCTTCCCTGGCCAACTCCTGCCCACTCCTAGGCCCCCTCAAAGAAGATGCTCTTGCCTTCAACTGCTAAACTACCCTTGAAACGTGTTCACTCCTCTGAGACCAAGGGATTCTCAAAAGCAGATACATCTTATTCATATTGTTATTTCCAGCAGAGTACTCAACAAGATTTTTAAAAAATGAATTAACCAAGTTATCACCTGAAGAACAGTAAACAAGCTTTCAAGTAATTCAAGTAATTCTTTCACCAAGATATAATTTAAACACATATCTGGTAGGTTGATTTCTTTTTTAAATGCCCCCTTTAAACCCATCTCATCATCCTGTGCTTTTCCAGTGATATCCTTTATACCTCTGAAGTCTTGTAAGTTCCTTAATTATTAGCCTTCAAAGTCCTTTTAATTACATAATCTTAACGTGATTCTTAAAAACCACCCTAAAGTCAGCAGGGCAAAAGTTAGCTTGGTCCAAGATCAAAGGTATTTGATAAATAAGTTGCTGGTAAATAAGAAGCAAAGTTACATACTGCCACTTCATGAAGGGGCTAAAGGTCAGCTAACTGTTATTACATATGGAAGGAAAAGAGGGAGGTGGATTTAACAAAGGATAACTTTGGCAGTTTATAAATTTGTCCTACATATTCACAGAATGGAGAAAACATTCAAAGCACACAGAAGTTTCTTAGGCCCTTATACTGTCAAATAACCAAATAACAATAAGACTTTCTGTAGCAAAGCAAACTAAGTTCAAATGACAATATACATTTTCTGCTACAAAACAGAAGACAGGAATGAGCAGAGAAACAGAATTTTAAGATTCAAATGTATAATTTAAAAAGATATCCCAAATGTGACAGTATGTCATCAATGCCACTATGAACTGACAAGTAACAAAAACCAGACAATTGATAATGGACAAAATGCAATTTATTCTCCGAAGATTTTTACACTGTTTATTAATTCTTATAAATTTCACGAATATTCTATCAAAGTTACTTTCATATGTATAGCCATACAAATAAACAGAGCTCTGGAAGAAAACAAATATTTATTTTCTTAAAAAATCAAAGGGACTACTCTTTTTCATAAAAAAATTAGAGGGTTTTATCTCAAAACAAGCTACCTCCAGATTTAGATAACTGGCAAAATAGTACCCTCTGCTGTCCACAAAAGGTAATAATATAAAGTTGCTTTATGTTTATATGTTTTAATTTTTTTTTAAGTTTATGTATTTTGGGGTGGGGGCAGACAGAAAGAGAAGGAGAAAGAGAATCCCAAGCAGGCTCTGAACTGTTAGCATGAGCCTAATGCAGGGCTCAAATTCACAAATTGTGAGATGACATGAGCCAAAATCAAGAATCAGAAGCTTGACTGAGCTACCCAGGTGCCCCTTAAATGTTTCTAAAGAATATGGTTTGTCATCATCAGTTCTTGAATGACTTCCTAAACACAAAGATATAATTTGTAGGGGGACCTGGCTGGCTTGGTTGGTACAACATGTGACTCTTAATCTCGGGGTTGTGAGTTCAAGACCCACCTTGGGCACAGAGCTTATTAAAAAAAAAAAAAAAAAAAGATATAATTTACGAAAGCAATAGCTAAAATAAACAAGGACCCATTCTTTCTTACTGTGAGAAAAAAAATGATTCTTTCCTAGAAGGTGACTAGTAAAGAATACTCTTTTAATCTCTCTCCTATCTCTCCTTGCCTATCTACCTACAGTACACTTCTCCTTAAAGGCTATTTCTTTTCATATCCCACAGACTCTAAGGCCTCCCTTTTCCTTAGCATGTACAACTATCAAACATAATATATACTTTATTTTGTATGGTTTATTATCCATCTCCCCAGCTAGAAGGCAAGCCCCATAAGGACAGTTTTTTTACTGTCTTATTTATAGCTGTATTCCCAGAGTCTACCTCTGACCACAAACTCCTATCCTTAACTTCTACTTCCTTACTTTTAATCAACTACTTCTTTGACCTCATCAAAAATTCTAGTCCTTTAAACTTCATTTATTGATTCACAAATATTTACTAAGTGCCTACTAAATGTCAGACACTAATGAAGGCTCCAGATATACATTAAGCGGCAAAATAGACAAAAATCCCATCCTTGTGGTGCTCACCTGCTAGTAAAGAGAAAGACGAGAAACAACAATACAAGCAAAATATACTCTATGTTAGAAATGTTAAGTGCAGGGTGCCTGGGTGGCTCAGTCAGTTAAGCATCTGACTCTTGGTTTCAGCTCAGGTCATGATCTCCCGGTTTCATGAGTTCAAGCCCCAAGTGCCGAGTGGCGTGAGCACAGAGCCTGCTTGGAATTCTCTCTCTCCCTTTCTCTCTGCCCCTCCTCCACTTGCACTGTCTCTGTCTCTCTCTCTCTCTCTCTCAAAATAAATAAATAAATAATTTTTTAAAAAAAGAAATGATAAGTGCTATTCAATAAAAGGAAGTATATAGCAGAGTGAGATCCAGAGAAAAATGTAAGGGAGGGTTTTGTGTAAAACTTTAAATAGGGTAATCAGAACAAACCTCAAAAGGAAGGGGACAAGTGAGCAGAACCCTAAAGGTGATTATTAACCACAGTTACCTACAGGAAGAGTACTCCAGACAAAGAACAGCCAGGGCCAAGGCCCTAAAGCAGGAGAGTCCATAAGAAATCCATAAGATTTCGCTCATGTGGAATTTAAGAAACAAAACAAACGAACAAAGAAAAAAAAAGACAAACAAAAAAACAGACTCTTAAACAGAGAACTGGTAGTTGCCAGAGGGGAGATGGGTGGGGAGAGGGGTTAAACAGATAAAGGGGATTAAGAATATATTTATTTTGGGGCACCTGGGTGTCTCAGTTGATTAAGCATCTGACTCTGGATTTCAGCTCAGGTCATGATCTCACTGTGAGCTCAAGCCCTGCATCTGGCTCTGTGCTGACAGTGAGAAGCCTGCTTGGAATTCTCTTTCTCTCTTCCTCCCTCCCTCCCTCCTTCTCTGCCCTTCCCCTACTTGTGCCTATTCTCTCCCTCTCTTTCAAAAAAATAAACTTTTTATTTACTTACTTTTGAGAGACAGTGGGAGTGAGCAAGGGGTAGAGAGGGAGAGAGAAAGAGTCCCACGAGGTGCAAAGAGAAAGGGAGAGTGCAGAGCCTGGAACAGGGTTTGAGCTCACCCAGAGTGGGGTTTAAACTCACAAACTGTGAGACCATGACCTGAGCCAAAGTCAGATACTTAACCCTTAAGTATACTTAAGGCCACCCAGGGGCCCCATAAATAAACCTAAAAAAGAGTACACTTATCTTTAAACTTTCTTTTTTAGAGTTTATTTATTTTTGAGAGACAGAGAGGGCGTGCACACTCAAGAGGGCATGTGAGTGGGGGAGGGGCAGAAAGAAGGAGGGCAGAGGATCCAAAGCCCGCTCCGTGCTGACAGCAGAGAGCCCCATGTGGGGTTGGAACTCACAAACCATGAGATCATGACCTGAGCTGAAGTCAGACGCTTAACCCACTGAGCCACCCAGGCACTCCAAACTCTCTCTCTTTTTTTTAAGTTTATTTATTTATTTTTGAAAGACACAGAGAGAGAGCACATGTGCATTAGAATGGGGGAGGGGCACAGAGAGAGGGAGAAAGAGAATCCCATGCAGGCTCTGCGCTGATAGCCTGCGCTGAGACAAGGGCCTCAAAGTCACAAACTGTGAGACTGTGACCTGAACCAAAATCAAGAGTTGGACATTTAAAGGACTGAGACACCCAGGCACCACAAGAGTACACTTACCTTGATAATCAGCACTGAGAAATGTATAGAACTATTGAATAGTTAAAAAAAAAAAACTCAATATTTACCATTCTTGATATGAATAATTGTTTACCTTGTTTTATTTTTCTTAAGTAGGCTCCATTTCCAGCAGGGGGCCCAAAGTGGGGCTTGAAGTCATGACCCTGAGATCAAGACTTCAGCTGAGATCAAGAATTGGGTGCTCAACCGACTGAACCACCCAGGCATCCCCTGATATGAATAATTGCAATAAAATTTGACTGAGAAAACAATCAGGACACAGGGTGAGAAAGAAATATTTTGACCCATAATTTAACTAAAAGTTGGCTTTTATTCACTGTTTCTTAACATAGTGTACTTTTTCAACATTTTCTCAAGAGCATAAACTATTTTTGGAATTTTCCCTCTTTTGTTATATAACAAATATTTCCTTATAACAAATTCTTTCTGATGACTGTTTTTAACATTCTTTTACTTCTGAAACAAAATCTCTCTTTCAAGTGGTTTTTTGGCCTATCATAATTTTCTCCAATGTCAAAGGATGACTAATACAGCAAAGTGAGGGGAAGCTCCACTTCTGAAGGCTAATAAAAAATAGCAATGAATATTTGCTTCTAGTAGAGCACTCGTTTCACATCTAAAGTCTTGAAAGAGAGTACAAATTCATTTTGACTAGTGAGTGATTATAATTAAGACTTTTTTATGACTTGCTGTTATGGATTGAATTGTGTCCCCCACCCCAGCCAAACTCATGTTTAAATCCTAACCCCCAGTACCTCAGAATGTGATTTCATTTCAAGACAGGGTCTTTAAAGAGGTAATTAAGTTAAAACGAGGTTATTAGGGTGGGCCCTAATCCAAGAGGAGGAAAGTAGGACACAGACACACAGATTGTTAAAAGTCAAGGAGAGAGGCCTCAAAAGAAACCAAGTCTGCTGACATCTTGATCTCAGACTATGAACCTCCAGAGCTGTAAGAAAATAAATTTCTGTTGTTTAAGCCACTGGAATGAACTGAATGGTATCCTCCCAAATTCATAAATTTGCCCTAATACACAAAGTCACTTTATTTAAAGACAGGGCCTTTAAGGAGGTAACAAAGGTTAACTGAGGTCCTAAGGGTGGGGCCTTAATCCAATAGGACTGGTGTCCTTATAAGAGTAAGAGAAACCAGAGATACCTCCCCTTCCCCACATGCACAGAGGAGAGGCCACGTGAGGACACAGCAAAAAGGTAGCCATCTATAAGCTGAGGAAAGAGGCCTCACCAAAAACCAACCCTGATGGCCCTTTGATTTTGGACTTCTAGCTCCCAGAATTGCGAAAAATTAAATTTCTATTGTTTAAGCTACCCAGTCTGTGGGCATTTAAGTGCTCCTATCAAAACAATAAAACCACAGAGAGCGAGAGAGAGAGAGAGAGAGAGAGAGAGAGAGACAGCACATGAGCGAGCATGCAGGCATGAGCAGGGGAAAGAGGTAGAGAGGAGAATGGAAGGATGGGAGACGGGGTGAGGGTGAGGGTGAGGGTGAGGGTGAGGGTGAGGGTGAGGGTGAGGGTGAGGGTGAGGGAGAGAGAGAGAGAGAGAGAGAGAGAGAGAGAGAGAATCTTAACCAGGCTTCATGTTCAGCACAGAGCCCGACATGGGGCTCGATCCCACAACCCTGGGATCATGACCTGAGCCAAAATCAAGAGTCAAATGCTCAACTGACTGAGCCACCCAGGCACCCCGATGGAAGCTTTTTATAACATCTTTCTTACCTTCTTAAACAATGTTGCAGGTGCCATTTCAGATCCATTCAGGGTTCTTAAGAGGAACATTGGCCAAGATGATGCATTCATCTGGTATCCTATTTTATAAAATAAATCAGCATGAAAAAGCCTTCCTGTGATATTATAGCAAGATGGTATAAAAAATAGGTTTTGTTTAACATTCTTCTCCAGAGAATTATTTGCTTACCAAGAAACCCAGGAAATGGGCAAGAGGAGCAGATGCACCCTCCAATAAGTTCTACTGTACCCCTGTACTATCTGGCAACAATGCTACAGTAGGGGTAGAAACTCTCATTTTAGAAAAGCCACTAGCTTGAGTTCACCAACATACACATAAGTACTTTAGGAATGGGCCATAATACTATGGGTGACCCAAGGCAAAACCCAGAAGAGCTTCCAGTCCCCACTAATAGCCACAAAAGCACGGCAAAGGCTGCAAAAGACTTCCAGCCTCTTTTTCCTCAGAGTCCCTGCCTCATTTTCCTTTCAAAAAAAGACAGTTTTCTGTGAAACTCAGCAAACGTACACTTAGGATGGTGCATTTCATTGTATATAAATTTCACCTCAAAATCTTAAAAAACTGCCAATAAACACTGAACTCCAGTTACTGATATGTATGCTGAAATATTTAGGGGAAATGTACTGACATCAATAAATGCATTTAAAAATAAGATGGATTCATGAATCGATAGAAGGACAGATTCACAAGTAAGTGATAAAGCCAGTATGGAAAATGACAATGGTAGAATCTAGGTAATGGGTATGTGGGTGTTCACTGTAAAATTCTTTCACCTTTCCTGTATTTGAAATTTTTTATACAGTATGTTAGTAAAAAAGACAGCTCTCACTTTAGCAATCTTTATACGCATTAAACATGATCTTCTCTTAGAATTTGTATCAGATGCAATCAAAAGAGACTCAACAGGTGTCTTTTTTGGAGATCTCATCAATTAATGGTGGATATCACAGCATCTGCCATGTGCAACAGGGAGTAGAGAGGTCTGCTAGTTTTATTGCTTTCTGGGGGCAATCTGTTTCATGCAACACTTGCCTGCCATAATGCCAGAATTAAAGAGAACTTGGCATGCATTCCTGATGAATACGTGCATTAAGATAGGGAGGCATATGAATCACTGGCAATCACTGGCACTGGGTCCATCAATAGGATAAAACATGCAAAAAAGTTCAGACAGAAAGTTACTCTATAATAATCCTGCACCAAAATCTCCTTAATTGACCAGGGAAAATAATTGTTGTTGAGAAAATAATTGTTGTTAGGAAACAAAATGGGGAAAGGGGAGATTTATTATATACTCCTTTATAATAAATCAGTATTATTAGTGATATCTAATAAATAATCATCCACAACATGGATTTGCCACATTATGGTTAGAATATTGCATAACAGTTGTTCTCTGGTCCTTATGCCTTTTTCTTAACCCCCATCTTATCCTCTTCTATCACGCAATCATTATCATCACCATCACCTTAACTTGACATTTTTCTTAATTCTTCAATTGCCTAAAGTCAAACATAGATTAAAAGTACAAAAATAGATGAAAGTGCATATAAAAATTCAAACACAGGGGCTCCTGGGTTGCTCAGTCAGTTAAACATCCAATTCTTAGTTTTGGCTGAGGTCATGATTTCATGGTTCTTGAGTTCGAGGTCCTCATCGGGGTCTGAGCTAGCCGTGCGGAACCTGCTTGGGATTCTCTCTCTCTCCCTTTCTCTCTGTCACTACACTGCTTGTGTGTGCTCTCTCTCAAAATAAACCTAAAAATAAATACATACATACATAAAATAAAAATTCAAACACAGATAAAACTAATCTATAATGTTAGGAAGTCTAGGCAGGGGTACCTTTGGGAATGGGAGGTTTATAACTGGAGATCAGGAGGAGTGGGGTTTCTGGGGTGCTGATAATGTTCTGTTTCTTGATTTGAGTGATGGTTATACATAGATGTGTTCATTTATAAGCTGTACGCTTATGATGTGTATACTCTTCTGTTTGTATGCTAAAACTTTAAAAATTCTTTTAAATAATAACCTTTAAGGTTTAAATAATCTTTAAAAGAAGAAAACCAAGTAAACTGCGTTATATTAAAATGGAAACTAAACTATTCAAAAACACCTAATGAGCAGACTGGCAAAACTTGTGTGTTTTTAACATGTACTACCAAAATATCTATTAATCAGCATGTACTACTATGTACTTGATATTTTTAATTAATAAAAATAAACTCTAAAAGTAATTTGAAAAAGGAATGATCATAAATCTGGCTATGTGTTTGAAATGCTGACAATCACAATAGCTGTGCTTCCTTTAAATACAAAAACCTATTACCATTTGTAAACAGAAATCAAATCCCAGCAGGGAAGCACTAAGCCTCAGATTTACACTTCTATCTCTTATAGAATTCTGTATGATTTAAGAGAGAAGAGTAAACAAAAAACATAAGTGATATGAAGAAAGAAGGCAAAAAGCAGAAAACACACACACACCCTAAACCCCCTCTTGGAAGAACACATCTCTAATTAGTTTTTTTTTAAACATTTTAAACCAAATTAGGAATGATTAACAACTAGAGCAAGGAAAGTATAAAAATATATTGCTAAAAAAGTGGTTATTTTTTTTCTAAAGATTTTAAATCATCTCTATACCTAACGTGGGGCTCAAACTCACAAACCCCAGGTCAAGAGTCTCATGCTCTTCCGACTGAGCTAGCCAGGCACCCCAAGAGTGGTTATTATTAATATCTTAAATTTTGGGTTCTCAGGGAATTTTTAACTAGTAGGAGACCAAAAAAAATCCATCTCCTCATTTTCCTTTACAACAGAGAATTTTCATTTTCAGCATGGTAAAGAAGAAACAAAAACCAATATCCACCATTCACTCACAGATAGCAGAATAAAGGAAATCATTTATTTTCTACAGAATATCAGAGTACATCTAAATATTAAGAGTGAACTATTTTGCCCCAAATTGGAGTCACCTATTTTTTACCTTTTAAAAACTCAAACTTGACAGCTTTTTAAAACCTTTGCTTCTAAAGTTCCAACAATCTCCTCCTTTTCAAAGTCCTAAAGACCCTTACTCCTCTCACTATGATTTCCTCCCACTGTAGATATAATGAAATTTTCAAAGTTGAAACTGGAGTCTGGATGTGGAATCATACTCTTCCCCTGTGCTCATCCCCATGGTGAAAATACTAAATGGCTCAGTGGACAATAATAAGGAAAGAATAACTTGTAACAAATGCTACAAACTTCTCCCCCAGAAGGGTTTCTGAATCTGCATGTGTAACCTAGTAGTGCTGTTTCTCACATTTCAAGTTTGAAGACAGCATATGTATTGCCCTGGAGTGGGGAACCTTCAGCATACATATATATGCCACATGTGTATTTAAATGAAACTCTGTAACATAGGCTACAGAGTTCCTCTCTCATACATTCTCCACAGGAACCACCTGACAATCTATTTGCAAAAATCCCTAGAAGAGATTTCTAAAAGGCCACTTCAGGGGCACCTGGCTGACTCAGGCAGTAGAGCAGGGAACACTTGATCCTGGGGTTATGAGTTCGAGCCCCACGATCAATGTAGAGGTTTCTTAAAAATAAAATCTTGGGGCTCTTGAGTGGCTCAGTCAGTTGACGATCCTACTCTTGGTTTTGGCTCAGGTCATTGTCTCATGGTTCCTGGGCTTGAGCCCCACACTGGGGTCCACACTGATAGTGTAGGGCCTGCTTGGGGTTCTCACTCTCCCTCTCTCTGTCCTCCCCTGCTCATGTCCACACACACTCTCTCAAAATAAATAAACTTTAAAAAATAAAATAAAATCTTTAAAAAATAAGGCCACTTAAAACTATTTCTACTGAATGTTACATTAGTAAGAATATGCTATTTTAAAAACTGTTTATTCTTACCCAGTGGAGGCTGAAGTAAGTCCCCTTCCTTTTCACATGTCCCAATAGGCTGTATGTCTGGAGAATCAACAAGCCTCCAAAAATCATTTCTGTTGTCACTACCATCCAGTCTTAAACGTAGCCTGGCACCAGTAATTCCAACGACCGTGGCTACACATATTGAAGTCATATTGCGAGGGTCATGGGCTTCCAATTTCATGCCAACTTTGAATTCATTAGCTGGTGGAACCTTAGACTGCATACATATATATGTATATATTACATCCGTGCATATGCACACATGCACACACGCACAAGCGCACACACACACACAGTTTTGTTAAAATGTATCAACTGTAAGAAAAACAAATGGTCAGTTATGTTACCACAATACTCAATAAATGTCTTAAGTACCAGTCATAGCAGATGGTAAGCAAAAGAACTATAAGGGTCAAGGAAAAGATCTCCAAATCCTCTCCTTGGCTTGACATAAAGCATAAAAACCCTGCTCATTGCTGGTCTTACTCTTCTGCCCACTTCCAGGCAATTCAAATACACCCTCTAAAAGGCACCCTGAGAGGCTTTCTAAAATAAGAATCTGATTAGGCCATTCCCCTTGAAATAAACCAACTGGCAGCTCACCCCTGCTTAAGTGCAAGTCCTCAGTACAGTTTAAAAGCCCCCACACCTTTAACCTTATTTCTACACTATCACCTCTACCCACTTTGTGCTCCAGCCACCCATGCCATCCCTCAACACTCAGGTTCTTTTACACCCATGTGCCTTTGCTTTGGATGTTCTCTCTACCTGGAATATCTCTGCCCTCATTCCAACCATCTCAGATACCATCTCTTCTGTGAGGACTCGCAGTACAGTTATCATATTTTCATAATTAACTTTTTACATGTCTGTCTCCCCCTCCGGATGGACAGTCATAAGGGCTTAGTATACCTGACGTAGAGTAACTTCTTAATGAACAAATGCAAAGATACCATCTGCCCCTTAAGTGGCACTACCACAATCCCCGTTACCTCTTCGCACTACTAGAATCTAACAATCGCACAAACATCCTTCAACAAATTAACAGTTCACGTTAATACATACAACTTCTACAGAATTTGGGCATACCTGTCTGAAGCACTCTGAAGGAGCACCCAAAGATCCAGTCTCTTTCAAGTAATTTTCCCAGTGGAACTCATCTGGGGGGAAAAACGCATGAAATAGGTTTTTTAGTATATATAATATGTATACTAACTTTCAGGAGTAAAATGGACTTTAGTTCCATATCGCTTTTATTTTTTTAAGCTTATATATTTGACAAGTATGAGCAAGGTAGGGGCAGAGAGAGAGGGAGAGAGAGAATCCCAACCAGGCTCTACACTCAGCACAGAGCCTGACACGAGGCTTGATTCCACAAAACACAAGATCGTGACCTGAGCCGAAACCAAGAATCGGTGACTTAACCCACTGAGCCCACCCCTCCATCTCTCTTTTAAAAAAGACTTCCTAGGGCGCCTGGGTGGCTCAGTCGGTTGGGCGTCCAACTTCGGCTCAGGTCATGATCTCGCGGTCCGTGAGTTCGAGCCCCACATCGGGCTCTGTGCTGACAGCTCAGAGCCTAGAGCCTGTTTCAGATTCTGTGTCTCCCTCTCTCTCTGACCTTCCCCCGTTCATGCTCTGTCTCTGTCTCAAAAATGAATACACGTTAAAAAAAAAGACCTCCTATACAAAAATACAGATTCGAAGGGTACATGCACCCCAGCATTTATAGCAGCATTATTAACATTAACCAAACTAGGGTGAGAGCTCAAATGTCCATCAACTGATGAATGGATCATTAAGATGTGGTATGTATATATATCAAAAAGAATGAAATCTTACCATCTGCAATGATGTGGATGGAACTAAGAGAAATAAGTCAATCAGAGAAAGACAAATACCATATGATTTCACGCATATGTGGAACGTAAGAAACAAAACAGATGAACATATGGGGGAACAGGAGAGGGAAACAAACCACAAGAGACTTTTTAAACACATTTTTATAACATTTATTGTTGAGAGACAGAGCACAAGCAAAGGAGGGACAGAGAGAGAGGGAGACACAGAATCCAAAGCAGGCTCTAGGCTCTGAGCTGTCAGCACAGAGCCCGACTCAAGGCTCGAACCCACGAACTGTGAGATTATGACCTGAGCCGAAGTCCAGTCGCTTAACCAAATGAGCCACCCAGGTGCCCCAAGAGACTCTTAATGATAGAGAACAAACTATGGGTTTGTGGGTTTGTGGGAAAGTGAGTAGGAAATGGGTTAGATGGGTACTAAGGAGGGCACTTGTTTGTGACGAGCATGGGTGTTCTATGTAAGTATGTAAGTGATGAATCATTGAATTCTATCCTGAAACCAATATTGCACTGTATGTTAACTAATATTTAAATTTTAAAAAAAAAAGGTGGGAAAGACTTCCTAGTGGCGCCTGGGTGGCTCCATCGGTTGAGTGTCTGAATCTAGATTTCGGCTAAAGTCATGATCCCAGGGTCATGGGATCAAGCCCTGCATTGGGCTCTACACTGTGCATGGAGCCTGCTTAAGATTCATTCATTCATTCATTCATTCATTCATTCTCTCTCTCTCCCCACCCCCCCAAAATAAAAAAAAAATTTAAAAGACTTCCTACAGAGCATATTCAAATTTCCTGATCTACATTTAATTACCAGCACAGAAACGAAAGAGACAACTTTCTGATAATACTGGTTCTGATACAAATTACACTCAAGATCTTCTCAATGTCACGAGAAATTAACACAGTGATTCTAACAATGTGGACTCTAAGAACAAAATGATTTTTTATAGAGTAACAGCAAATTCTTCTCATCTGTCTCTAATATAAATTTACTCAAGACATGTGTTTACTCAAGACCATTTCATCCCATTAATGTGAAGGCACTTTTTTATTTTTTCATGGAGAACTAAAGGTGTTTAGGTATGTGGTCTAACAGAATCTTACCCCTGCAATGCTTTATGGAAAGAGAAAAAATCTGAGAATCAGAGTTGTTTCTCAATTGACTATTAGATCTCCATACAGGATGTTAAGAATATGGTGGCAGAGGGGCACCTGGGTAGCTCAGTCAGTTAAGCTCCAACTTTGGCTCAGGTCAGGTTGTGGGTTCGAGCCCACACTGGGTTCTCTGCTGTCAGCACACCGCCTGCTTTGGATTCTCTATCATCCTCTCTCTGCCTCTCCCCCACTCACATTCTCTCTCAAAAATACATAAACATTAGAAATAAAAGAATACAGTGGCAGAATAAAGCAATAAACCAGTCATCAGTACAGTCACTGATATGAATTATTTTAATGATCTATATTTTCTACAAACCCTTGCTGTCCTTCTCTCATTCAGTCTTCATGATATACTACAATGGTATTGAGGAAAGTCAGAAAGCAATGTACTTTGCCTGACTTGAACACTTCAATTCAC
The DNA here is from genome assembly GCF_018350175.1 of Felis catus. Classification (NCBI taxonomy): domain Eukaryota; kingdom Metazoa; phylum Chordata; class Mammalia; order Carnivora; family Felidae; genus Felis; species Felis catus. The sequence continues at coordinate 14,729,763 of NC_058386.1, forward strand.
TGTTCTAGTTAAGACTACCAAGACACTACGAAAAAGACTTAACAGCAGTATTAAAGGTACTTTTAATTCATACCAAGTTTAATTCTCATCAACCACCTATACTCTTGTTTAACTTCCTCACTATAAAAATATTGGGTTTGGGGCACCTGGGTGGCACAGTTGGTTAAGCATCTGACTCTTGATTTCAGCTCAGGTCATGACCTCACAATTCGTGAGATCAAGCCCCGAGTTAGGCTCTGTGCTTGGGATTCTTTCTCTCCCACTGTCTCTCTGCCTCTCCACTGTTCTTGCGTGTGCTTCCCTCCCCCCTCAAAATAAATAAACATTAAAAAATATATACTGGGTTTGACAGTTTCCCTTCTTGGGGAAATCTGCATGACAAGCCTCTTACATATCCTTTGACTTTTGAAGGGTATAATGTTCACACACACACACACACACACACACACACACACACACACACAAATGGAATGCTGATAAATCAGCAACCAGCTTTCCAAAATATACAAATAAAAAGCCTAACTGATAATATTTCCAGATTTCTATGGTATAAATACTACTACCATGGCTGATTGCAATGTGCCAAGGTCAAGTCAACAACTATGAAGTTGGGAAGACGTGCACAAGTGACCCTCTCCCAACCTGATGTGAGCCAGCATCAGCATACCACTGTTATGTGTGTGTATGCATATGTATACATATTATATATGGCATTAAGCATGTCAGACATAACACTGTACACCCTGCTTTTTTTAACCATAAATTTAAGAGACTGCTCCATTAAAAGAAAAAAATACTGAGATTAACTCCACTTCTAAATGATATGAAGCTAGCACTACCACAGTGCTGAATGGCATGTGACAAAATGTCAAGAATATGGGCTCAGCAGTCGAACCTGCCTTTTTCTAGTTTGGTTCTGCTTCTTAAAACCTTTGTGACCTGATCAAGTCATTTCACTTTCTCAGCCTCAGTTCCTTATCTACCAAATGAGGAAAAGTAATACATATGGTACAAGGTATTTTGAGAATTAAGTGACACAGCATACATGTAAGTCACTCAATAAAAGGTATGATTATTCTAAAACTAAATGTCATAGCTGTGCCAAATTTATTAATACTGGATAGCTTTGTCAAACGTAAAAACTGAGGGGTGCCTGGCTAGCTCAGCCATAGAGTGTGGGACTCTTGATCTCAGGGTCATGAGTTGAAGCCCCATGTTGGATGTGGAGCCTACTTAAAATAAAAAAATTTTTAATATATTAGGGGCACCTGGGAGGCTCAGTCTGTTAAGCATCCAACTTCGGCTCAGGTCATGATCTCGCGGTTCATGAGTTTGAGCCCCGTGTTGGGTTCTGCACTGCCAGTGTGGAGCTTGCTTGGGATTCTCTCTCTCCCTCTCTCTCTGGTCCTGTCCCGCTCATGCTCCCTCTCTCTCTCAAAATAAATAAACTTTAAAATATATATATATTTTATAATTTGTATTTATATTTTGTATAAATTTATAAATATAAAACATATATATACAAAATATATACAAAATACATAATGTGTGTATATATATGTATATATGTGTGTATAAATATAAATATAAATATAAATATAAATATAAATATATATATATATAAAGTGATCCATAGGTCCAAAATAGAACTGACCAGGATATTTCAGTGACCTAACTACTAACCTGACAATAAGGAGACCCAAGGTTCTAAATGAAGTTCTACCACCATATGATCTTAGAGAGCATTTTAAAAAAAGAACAAAACACAACACGAATGGAGAGAAAAATCTGACTATAGATTAAAGAGCCAACATCCCAGAAAGAAAGGAAAGGAAGTTGAAAATAACGACTGGGAAACAAATCATTTCACAATTACATCTCAAATAAACCAGCTACACTTGTAAAAATTTTCAATGACAGTGGAAAATATTTAATTTATCTAACACAAGTTTTTATTCTATCACCATTAATGTCTGAATGGGCTATAATTTAAGCTAGCAAATCCTTTATACCAGTACACTGTAATATGATCATTTTCTCTCACTTCTATCATAGTGCTAGCTAATGACCCTATGTAGTACTTAACCATTGGAGCCTTAACTTTTTTCCTTCATTCTTAAGGCAAAATTTTCAGTTCCCAAAACCGTTCAATTTGGCTACCCATGTGCTGAGACCCTACCAATAACACAGGGGGAAACACACACAGACCAACAGGATTTACTTAAATTTAAATTTGACACATCCACAATAATACCACAGCTAGAATTCCTGACCAAGAGCCAAAATAGAAAGTCTTACCCAAACCTGAGGTCCCAGTCGGCCTCTGCATCTTATCCTCATGGACAGACTGGGGCAGGGGGATGTTATTCTCTCTCAGAAAAGAAGCCTGGCAACTGACAGGTTTGTTCGTGAGACAGGTGTATACACATAACCTCATGGTCTGATTGTTATTAACACATGTCCATGGTCCGTGTTTGACTTGTACTCTAATCTAGTCCATACATTAGCCCAAACACCTTTTGGCAAACTGAAAATAATCTATATGAGCCCCCTTGGTCTTCTCCAGAGTAAATCAGAATTCTGATGTCTCTCATCAGTACTAGGCTTGAGTTTAGAGGGTATGTAAATAAAGAAGATGAGAAAAATATCCAGAGCTGGAAGCTTCTTGGCTGAATGATCAGCAGCTACTAATGCATGGCAATTATCACACCTGTAACTGGGCATTTGTTTAATGTCAATCTTGCCCCCTAAGCTCAAAGAAGGCAGGAATCATGTTTGTCTTATTCATCACTGGTTTCTCATACAAAGTTGCCAGTATGTGCGAGGCACTGTCCTAGGTACAGTGGACACAGCAATTAATAAAAAAAAACAAAAGTCCTGGCTCTCTTGGAGTTTACCTTCTAACAATCACAGATTTCTAAGATGAAACGTTAGGGTCAGAGCCCTGAGCAATACCTGCAGATGTCTGTCAGTTTCATTAAGTAATCTCATTTTTTTTCAATCAACAGTTTGAGAATTTTGAAGTTACTAGTTTCAATCTTTAAGAATATATTTTTTAAATTTATTTCTATGAAATGTCCAGAATAGCAAATCTATAGAGACAGGAAATACATAAGTGGTTGCCTAGAGATGAGGCAGGGGAGAGGCACTGGGGAAAAATGGGGAGTGACTGCTAACTGGGTATGGGATTTCTATTTAGGATGATGAAAATGTTCTAAAATTGATTGTGGTGATGATTGCACAAGTCTGTGAATATATCAAGACCTAATGAATTGTACACTTTAAATGGGTGAATTCTATGGTATGTAAATTGTATCTCAATAAAAATGTTATATTAAAAAAATAAAACAGATGGAGAGGAATTTGTAGGGATTAAGGAAGAATATTCTAACCTAATAGCCTCCCTTTCCTTGGAGGGTTTTGGAGGTTGGAGGGAATTGCTGAAAAACAAATGAGGCCAATGGAAAAGGAAGCTAAGGAAGCACTGGGAGCCCAGCTACAGTGAGAAAAAATTATTCCATGGGGATTACCTTTATAGACAATCTTCCTGTAGGAACAGAAAGTCACAGGTGAACTACCCCGAGAGTGGGGCTGGCAGGACAGGACAAAAGAAAAACAAGGGGCAAAATGTTTACCTGGAAATCTCTGATAAACACAGTCAGTTTGTTAGAGTATGTTTTCAATTCAGCCTTTTATGTGCATGTGACTAATTTTTTCATTTTCCTTAATAGCAGGTACAATGGGTCAGATTCTATCTCCTGAGTCTCTAATGCAGTGCTATACACATGCTGTTCACAATAAAGAACTTAAAACATGAATTAATAACTCCAGGTTAATAAATAAACATTTACTGAACATTTTACTGCATGCCTAGGCATTATATTAGGTGCTTTACATTCATTTCCTTTATTTAATTCCAATAGTCCTATGAATTAAGTAGTATTATCCCTGTGCTACAGAGAAGACAAAAGAGACTAATAACATTGAGTAATTTGCCCAAGGTCACAAGGCCAGTAAAGAATGAGGCCAGGATTCTAGAACAGATCTGCCAGACCTCCCAATGCCTAAGCTTTTATCCAATGAACTGTCTTTTGACCATAAAAAAAAGGATTTTCATATTGACTCTAATATTAGAAGAATTTTTATTAATAAACAGATTATTTCTAATTGGTAATAAATGGTAATTATTAACTATGCACCATTAATTTGGCAAAATGTGCATTGAAATACATGTTTTTTTTTACTTTAATCCCATACCAATATCTCTAAAATAAAACCAAAGTAAAATTTTCAAAATAAATGCTATTGTTTTACTTTTCCCATTGCTTAGGTTTTATATTTACAGGAGTTTACCATACATGTATACTATACCAAAAGCATTAAGAGTTCATATCAACACTGAATGAGGAAGAAAAATACATTGTACTGAAATACTTTAAAACCTACCACTCTGCACAGAGGGTGTGCCTGAGTCAGGCACTTTCTCTTGATTCTCCTTCTTGTCATCCATTGGATCTAAAAAAAGAAAGAAAATAGTGAGCAATATGGAAGGCCATAGGAAAAGTCTGAAAGAGTTCTTAGAAAACCTGTAAATGAGGGGCACCTGGGTGACTCATTCGGTTAAGCATCTGAATTCAGCTCAAGTCATGATCTCAGTTTGTGGGTTCGGGCCCCACATCACACTCTGTGATGGCAGTATGGAGCCTGCTTGGGATTCTCTCTCTCCCTCTCTCTCTGCCCCTCCCCCTGCTCATTCTCTCTCTCTCTCTCTCTCTCTCTCTCTCTCTCTCTCTCTCTCTCTCTGATAAATAAACTTAAAAAAAAAAAAGAAAACCTATAAACTGAAACTATTTTCTAATAGGAGCCCATTTAAATTTTTGCATATTTCCTGCATAGGACTTCACTAACATACCATGTATCTTAAAATTTGCTCATTTATTTTGTTTGTTATATGTCTCACTCCACTCATGTAAGCTCCAAAAGGGCAGGGATCTATTTATTTTATTTTGTTTCTTTTGTTCACTGCTGTATCCTCAGTGCCTAGATTAGGACCTGGCATGCAGAACATCATTAAGCATTTGTTAGAATTAACATGCCCTAGAAATAAACTGCATGCTTTTGAGAATTTTAAAAACTGATAGGGGCACCTGGATGGCTCAGTCGGTTGAGCACCCAAATCTTGATTTTGGCCCAGATCATGATCCCAGGGTCTTGGAATCAAGCCCTGCCATCAGGCTCTGTGCTGAGTGTAGAGTCTGCTTAAGATATTTTCTCTCTCTCTCTCCCCCTCTGCCCCTCTCCCTGCTCACGCTCGCTCTCACACTCTCTCTCTCACATTTTTTTTAACATAAGAGGGAAGCTGGAATACAATGTAATTAGGCAGAGATTTTTCTCTGGGCCAAGTTGAGGAGCTCCAATAGCACTGAACCTTGTGACTTACCAAGACATTATTCTGTCCACATATATTTATCTCTTTTCTAAATTAACCATAATGCTGTTATTATGCTGAAAAGATTAACCAGAATTCCATTATAACACCAAATAAGCAGTCAGTGTTCATATTTCCCCAACTGTCTTATTTTAAGTGTGTCTCTATGAATCAGGACCCAAATAAGGTCCGTATATAGCAAGAGATAAGTGTTTTCAGTCTCTCTTGATACTTATAGGCTCCCTCCTCCTCCTTTTTATTTTCCTTCCTCTGGGAATTTTTTTTGCTGATGATACCAGTTTAGTTTTCCAGTCTGGATTATGCTGACTAGCTCCTATGGTACTGGGTTCTTCTGGTCCTTATATTTTCTCTAAATTCGTATTAGTGTTTTGATCCAGAAAGCATAATCAGATTTAGGTTTGGTTTTTCTTTTTATATATATATATATTTATTTTTTGAGAGAGAGCAAGAGAGACAGAGTGTGAATGGGGGAAGGGCAGAGAGAGATGGAGACACAGAATCTGAAGCAGGCTCCAGGCCCTGAGCTGTCAGCACAGAGCCCAACGCGGGGCTCGAACCCACAAACTGTGAGATCATGACCAGAGCCAAAGTCAGACGCTCAACCAGCTGGGCCACCCAGGCACCTAGGTTTGGCTTTTCTGAGGTGAGAAGATGACTTCACAGGAGGTATTGTGAACTTCTCACAGGAGGCTCCTAATATCTAGTTCTCTCTCTTTTTGTGATATAAGCAGCCATGGATGGCTACTGCCTAGATCCATTAGTTCATTAGCAGCTGCAAAATGGAAATATTCTAATTTTTTTAATGTTTATTTATTTTTGAGAGAGGGGGAGGGGCAGAGAGAGAGGGAGACACAGAATCTGAAGCAGGCTCCAGGCTCTGACCTGTTAGCACAGAGCCTGACACGGGGCTTGAACCCATGAGCCATGAGATCATGACCTGAGCTGAAGTCTGCTGCTTAACCGACTGAGCCACCCAGGTGCCCTGGAGGTATTCTAATTTTACCCTCCTGTCTTAAAGAATTTTTTTTAATATTTATTTATTTTTGAGAGAGAGAGAGAGAGACAGACAGTAAGAAGGGGAGGGGCAAAGATAGGGAGACACAGGATCTGAAGCAGGTTCCAGGCTCTGAGCTGTCACCTTAGAGCCCGACACAGGGCTCGAACTCACAAACTGTGAGATCATGACCCGACCCAAAGTCAGATGCTCAACTGACTGAGGCAACCAGGTGCCTCTATCATCCTGTCTTAATTAGCCAGAAAACTTGGAAAGAAAGAAACCTACCCTTTTCAATCATTCAATTACCCTGAGGTACAGATCATATAAGAAAGTAACAAGCAATACTTTGTTCTTTTCCTTTATTTTCTAGTTTTCAAAATAATGAGTTGGATCCCTAGCATTCTCCACAGATAACCAATAAGTTTTATTTTGTTGTATCATTATGAACTCATGAATTTAACCATACTTAATGTGTTGTTGCCAATTCATGGCTGTTTTACCCTTATTGATGACCAAATTGTCAAATGACAAACTTCTCAAAGAAAGATCTATGAACGATACCAGGTATACAATTTAAGGTAACAGATCTACTTTCTGGTTATGACTCAGTGACTCTTATTTAAGACATGTGAACATTTCAGATGGATACCTAAGTTGCTATTTTTTTTTAATGTTTATTTATTTTGAGAGAGAGAGCGCACACACGAGTTGGGGGAGGGAGAGGAAGAGAGAAAATCCCAAGCATGCTCCATCCTCAGCCCTGAGACTGACATGAGGTTCGATCCCATGACCATGAGATCTTGGCCTGAGCTGAAACCAAAAGTCGGACCCTCAACGGACTGAGCCACCCAGGTGCCCCTACAGTAAGATTTTCTAATAGGAAAGAAAGTGAAACTGTAAAGATATGGTTCCTGCTCTAGAGAAGCTGAGAATCTACTCACAGAGACCAAAGTAAACTTGACAAAATTGGGAACAGCAGAAAACAACATTCAGCATTCAGCCAGAGAAAAACTCCTAAGAGACACAGGACTTGAACTGGGTCTTTTTTTTTTTTTAATGTTTATTTATTATTTTTGAGAGAGAGAAAGAAAGAGAGAGAGAGAGAGAAAGAGAGCGAGCAGGGGAGGGTCAGAGAGAGAATCCCAGGGAGGCTCCACAATCCATGCATTAGTGGACCCATGAAATTCAAACCCGTGTTGTTCAAGGGTCAACTGTACAACTCAAAAGAGAGCGAAAATGAGTGTGGCATATTCATGGGACAGTAAGCAGACCTCTCACTAAAGCAAGACAGAATGAAGCATTTTTTAACCATTTATAATTAGAGTTAGGAGATTTTGATTCTGATTTTGTCACAGATTGTTGTAGAACCTGTTGACTTAAACTCCCTGAGTGTCCATTTTTTCACTTATAAAACTAGGAAGGAAAGACAAAATTACCTTTACTAGCTATTTGGTTCTAAAACGTCAATTCTAAGCACCTAACATCTCTTGTGACTTTATTTCTAAAAGGGTTTTTTTTTTTTCAAAAGTTCAGTCTACTAGAAGATATTCATTCCAAATGAATACTAAAAATACTATCATCTTTGGAAAGTAAATCTTACCTTCATTCTCTGTTTGCCCCCTGATATCCATTTCCGGTATTCTTTCCTACAAGGAGAAAGACCAATTAAAGCCTCCTTTCAGCACACTTCTGAAGAATAGGATTATAAGAAATCAGTTATAGAGTTAAATCATTCTAATCTTTCCTTTGCATAAAAATAAGCTCTGGCACAAAAACAGACACTTAGATCAATGGAACAGAATAGAGAACCCAGAAATGGAACCAAAAACGTATGCCCAACAAATCTTTGACAAAGCAGGAAAGAATATCCAGTAGAATAAAGATAGTCTCTTAAGCAAGTGGTGCTGGGAAAACTGGACAGAGACATGCAGAAGAATGAACCTGGACCACTTTTTTACACCATACACAAAAATAAACTCAAAATGGATGAAAGACCTAAATGTAAGACAGGAAGCCATCAAAATCGAGGAGAAAGCAGGCAAAAACCTCTTTGACTTTGGCCGCAGCAACTTCTACCTCAACACGTCTCCGGAAGCGAGGCAAACAAAAGCAAAAATGAACTACTAGGACCTCATCAAAATAAAAAGCTTCTGCACAGCAAAGGAAACAATCAGCAAAACCAAAAGGCAACCGATGGAATGGGAGAAGATATTTGCAAATGACATATCAGATAAAGGGTTAGTATCCAAAATTCTATAAAGAACTTCTCAAACTCAACACCCAAAAAACAAATAATCCAGTGAAGCAATGGGCAAAAAGACAGAATATGGACACTTCTCCAAAGAATACATCCAGATGGCCAACTGACACATGAAAAAATGCTCAACATCACTCATCAGGGAAATACAAATCAAAACCACAATGAGAACCACCTCACACCTGTCAGAATGGCTAACATTAACAACTCAGGCAACAGCAGATGTTGGCGAGAATGCAGAGAAAGAGGATCTCTTTTGCGCTGCTGATGGGAATGTAAACTGGTGCGGCCACTCTGGAAAACAGTATGGAGGTTCCTCAAAAAATTAAAAATAGAACTACCCTAAGGCCCAGCAATTGCACTACTAGGTATTTATCCAAGGGATACAGGTATGCTGTTTCGAAGGGGCACATGCACCCCCATGTGCGTAGCAGCACTATCAACAATAGCCAAAGTATGGAAAGAGCCCAAATGTCCATCGATGGATGAATGGATAAAGAAAATGTGGTATATATATTCAACGGAGTATTACTCGGCAATCAAAAAGAATGAAATCCTGCCATTTGCAACTACATGGATGGAACTAAAGGGCATCACGCTAAGTGAAATGAGTCAGAGAAAGACAAAAATCATATGACTTCACACATATGAGGACTTTAAGATACAAAACAGATGAACATAAGGGAAGGGAAGCAAAAATCATAAAAACAGGGAAGGGGACAAAACATAAGAGACTCTTTTTTTTAATTTTTTTTTCAATGTTTATTTATTTTTGGGACAGAGAGAGACAGAGCACGAACGGGGGAGGGGCAGAGAGAGAGGGAGACACAGAATCGGAAACAGGCTCCAGGCTCCGAGCCATCAGCCCAGAGCCTGACGCGGGGCTCAAACTCACGGACCGCGAGATCGTGACCTGGCTGAAGTCGGACGCTTAACCGACTGCGCCACCCAGGCGCCCCCATAAGAGACTCTTAAATATGGAAAACAGAGGGTTACTGGAGGGGGTGTGGGAGGAGGGATGGGCTAAACAGGTAAGGGGCATTAAGGAATCTACTCCTGAGGTCATTGTTGCACTATATGCTAACTAACTTGGATGTAAATTTAAAAAATAAATTAAAAAAATAAGCTCAGTAGATGAGTAGCTTGTAGAGGCTGGGGAAATAGGGACTAGGGAACAACTACTAGTGGGTATGGGTAAGGGGTTTCTTTTGTGGGGTGATAATAATATTCTGGAATTAAATAGTCGTGACAGTTGCACAACCTTGTGAATACACTAAAAACCACTGAATTGTAAACTTTAAAAGAGTGAATTTTAGGAGCACCTGGGTTGCTCAGTCAGTTAAGCATCTGGCTCTTGATTTCGGCTCAGGTCATGATCTCACAGTTCTGGGCTGACAAGCACAGAGCCTGCTTGGGATTCTCTCTCTCCCTCTTTCTCTGCCCCTCCCTGCTCACCCACTCTCTCGCTCTCTCTCAAAAATAAACATTAAAAAAATAATAAAAGGGTGAATTTTATGGTTAAATTAATTAAAAAGAGCAGATGGTAAACTGGTAGAGTTGGGATTCAGCCTGAGGCCTATCCAAAAACCTTCTTAAGCCCATATTTTGGAATGGTGGAAGTATCACGCCTGTGTTGGTAAAACTTGTAAGAACTGCAAGAGTCAAGTCTTCTAACAAGACAATTACTTGCTCAAAGACATATGTATTGTGAGCCGCTAATTCATTCACTAATTCAAACTTTTCCTACATGTCCTCAATATGCCAGGCACTCTACAACAAAGATAAATAAAACACTGTCCTTGCCCTCCAACAATTCCATCCAGTCAGAAACAGGCATATGAACAAAACACAGTATGAGTGCTATAAAATATGTACACAAAAATATTGAACATGGCAAAAGGATATCCATCTCCCATTACTCTGTGTGCCTGTGGTCAGAACATGATTATGTGTATAATGGAAGGTAATTTGTTATTTAAGGAAGTCTATGGAGAACACATTCATTAAGCCACCCAGAACGCCTTTTGCACCTCTCACTCAACAGACTTAAACTCAAGCATCATCTCTTCAAAACTTGCTCCTTCTGACATTTTTCTCTTACCAACACACTACTCTTCCAGGTACTTGGACTTAAAACCCCAGGTATGACTGAATGTGTGAGGTTCTCTTCTTTCACTCACACATTCAGTCAGTAGTCAACATGCGTGCTCTCATTTCTCTTTCCCCTCACACTGATTTACACCCTCGTTAGCTCCTGCCTAGTTAATACCAGAGCCACCTAACTCCTCTTGCCACAAGGGTCTTTCCCTACCCCAATCTACCCAATACATGACAGGTATGAACTAAGCTGCTTTCTGCCCAAATCACCTTCCTGCTTCAATAATTTCACCATACTGAATTGAACAAAAAAGTCTTCTGCAGGTCTATTTAAACTAACTCACAATTTCAAAGTCACCTGACATCTATCACCTACAGCTATCCTATGGCCTGGCTCAAAACTCATCATGCTATTCTATCTGCATAGGATACCTTTTCTTCTTCTGCTCCTGCTGCTGCTTCTTGAAATCCTACCCATCCTTTAAGACCAAACATAAATCCCACCTCTTTCTTATTCCTTTCTATATTACCACCATCTGTTTCCAGGTGTGATATAGTCATTTATTTAAAATTATTTTTTTAATTTTATTTTTAATTTTTTTAATTTACATCCAAATTAGTTAGCATATAGTGCAACAATGATTTCAGGAGTAGATTCCTTAATGCCCCTTACCCGTTTAGCCCATCCCCCCCCCCACAACCCCTCCAGTAACCCTCTGTTTGTTCTCCCTATCTATGAGTCTCTTCTGCTGTGTCCCCCTCCCTGTTTTTATATTATTTTTGTTTCCCTTCCCTTATGTTCATCTGTTTTGTCTCTTAAAGTCCTCATATAAGTAAGTCATATGATTTTTGTCTTTCTTTGACTAATTTCACTTGGCATAATACCCTCCAGTTCCATCCACATAGTTGCAAATGGAAAGATTTCATTCTTTTTGATTTCCAAGTAATACTCCATTGTGTATATATACCACATTTTCCCAAATGTCCATTTGGGCTCTTTCCATGCTTTGGCTATTGTTGATAGTGCTTCTATAAACATGGGGGTGAAAGTGTCCCTTCAAAACAGCACACCTGTATCCCGTGGATAAATGCCTAGTAGTGCAATTGCTGGGTCTTAGGGTAGTTCTATTTTTAGTTTTTTGAGGAACCTCCATACTGTTTTCCAGAGTGGCTGCACCAGCTCGCATTCCCATATTTAAAAATTATTTACAGAATTCCTATGTGTTTGGCACTATGTGGACAGAATATACAGTCTACTACAAAAGAGCTTAGAAATCCAGTGAGAGACTATTAATAATTATTGAACAAAGAATAAAATACAAACTCTACTAACAGAGGTAAGGGGCGCCTGGGTGGCTAAGTGGGTTAAGCATCCAACTTCAGGTCAGGTCATGATCTCACAGTTCATGGGTTCAAGTCCCGCATCAGGCTCTGTGCTGATAGCTCAGAGCCTGAAGTCTGCTTGAGATTTTGTGTCCCCCTCTCTCCCTGCTCCCTCTCCACTCACACACGCGTGTGCGCTCTCTCTCTCCAAAATAAACATTAAAAATTTTTTTAAAAAAGAGAGAGGCAAAAGTGGTGCTCTGTGAGAAGACAGAAAGCACAATTAACTGGGAACATATAAGAAGCACATTCATGGGGCGCCTGGGTGACGCAGTCGGTTAAGCGTCCGACTTCAGCCAGGTCACCATCTCACGGTCCGTGAGTTCGAGCCCCGCGTCGGGCTCTGGGCTGATGGCTCAGAGCCTGGAGCCTGTTTCCGATTCTGTGTCTCCCTCTCTCTCTGCCCTTCCCCCATTCATGCTCTGTCTCTCTCTGTCCCCCCAAAAAATAAATAAACGTTGAAAAAAAAAAAAAAGAAGCACATTCAAAGAAGTGGCACTTGACCTGGCCCTTTGAAGATGAGTATTTCAATGAGCAGAGAAGACAGAGAGGAATTTCAGGCTGAAGACACAAAATGAGCGAACACTAAAGAGGCTTCTGCTGGGGCATCTGGGTGGCTCAGTCACTAAAACGCTTTAGTGTCCGACTTCAGCTCAGGTCATGATCTCACGGTTCATGAGTTCAAGCTCCACATCAGACTCTCTTGCTGTCAGCGTGGAGCCCACTATCTCTCTCTCTCTCTGTGCCTCCCTGGCTTGCACGCACACACACACACACACACACACACACACACACACACACACACACACTCTCTCTCTCTCTCTCTCCCTCTCAAAAATAAACAGTAAAAAATGTTTTTAAAAAAAAGAAGAAAAACTGAGCGATGGGTCACACATAGAAGGTATAGCCAGGTTCCAATGTTCTTCTCTCAAATCTCTAAACCATAACTGAATTCTTTTTTTAAATTTTTTTTATATAATTTGTTATCAAGTTAGCTATCATACAGTGTATACAGTGTGCTCTTGGCTTTGGGAGAACCATAACTGAATTCTTAATCTCAACTGGTATCAATTGCTCCCATTAGTTGAGTAAGTAATCTTGTAATTCTAGAAGATGAAGATGTGTGTACAGAGATGATTAAAAGTAAATCCTTGAAGACCTAAATAAATAAATCCATGTACCATGTACACAAGTTGGAAGATTTCTTGAATAGGCATAAAAATACACTAACCATAAAAGAAAATATTGATAAACTAGATTTAATAATTTATCTAAAGGCAATATTTAATCAAGATGGAGTGGCATTAGGGGCACCTGGGTGGCTCAGTCATTTAAGTGATTTCAGCTCAGGTCATGATCTCACAATCTGTAAACTCAAGCCCCACATTGGGCTCTGTGCTGACAGCTCGGAGCCTGGAACCTGCTTTGGATTCTGTGTCTCCCTCTCTCTCTGTCCCTCCTCCATTCACACTCTATTTCTCTCTCTCAAAAATAAGATAAACATTAAAAAAATCTTTTTAAAGATGGAGTGGTACTGGCATAAGGATTGACATACAGACCAATGGAACAGAATAAAGCCTTAAAAGATGCACATATTTATAGTGAACAGATTTTCAACACAAGTACCAAGGTAATTTAATGGAGAAAGGGTAGTTTTTGTTTTTTAACAAATGGTACTAGAACATTTCCATATACCAAAAAATGGGAAAAAAAACCACTTATCTCACAAGTTAACGCACAAAAACTACCTTGAAACAGATCATAAATCTAAACGTAAAGCCTACAACTATAAAATGTCTAGAACAGAGACCTTATGACTCTAAGTTTTGCCATAATTTCTTTTGCAAAAAAGCACAACACAAAAAATTGAAAAACTGAACTTTATCAAAACTAACAACTGCTCTACAAATGATACTGCTAAGAAAAGGATAAGCCAGAGAATGGGAGAAAATACTTGCAAAATACTACCCGATAAAAGATCTACATCCAGAATACATAAAGAACTTTCACAACTCAATTTTAAAAAGGCAAACAGCCCAATAAAAACATAATTGGTAAAAGATTTGGACAATCATTTCACTAAAGAAGATACACAAATGGCCAAGAAGCATGTGAAAAGATACTCAACATCATTAGTACTCAAGGAAGCATAAATTAAAACCACAATGAAATACCACGACACAAATGGCTAAAATTAAAATAGCTGACAATACCAAATGTTGGTAAGGATGTGGAACAACTAGAACTCTGATACATTGCTGGTGGGAAAATAAAATAAGTATTTCTATAAAAACAGAACTTTCTTAGAATTAAATGCAAAGCAAATATTCCTGATTTCAAAATCAATGCTTTGGAATCCAAACCACTTATTTTAAAGGTAGAACCACAGACCAAGGAATAAAATACTCAACTTATCCCCAGATAAAGATAGGAAGAATTCCAGATCCCTCTGGTTTGAGATTAGCCATATTAGATAAAATCAGCTCTTTCAGAGTTTGGAAACTTTTCCTTTTCAATTATCATAGTCACTCACTCAGCACCAGTGAGCAGACATATCTTCTTGTGAAGTCCAAAGCCTTCAGTACACAAAAAGAACTCAAACAGTTTAGGAAATGAGTCAGTGACTCATTAAGCTTTCCCTTTCAGTAATCATGGTGTTAAAATGCACTGAGTTGTTTGAAGACACCATCCAGACTCTTAACTATAGAGAATAAACTGATGGTTACCAGAGGGGAGGTGGGTGGGGGTAATGAGTAAAACACGCGATGGGGATTAAGGAATGCACTTGTCCTGATGAGCACTGGGTGATGTATGGAATTGCTGAATCACGATGCTGTATACCTAAAACTAATATAACACTTCATGTTAACTATATTGGAATTAGAATAAAATGAAATGTGAGCTTGGGTACACTGTAGTAATTTAAGGATTCTTTCAGGGTCACAATAAAATCAAAATCATTTGCCCTAAACATTCTTCTTTCACTATAGACAGGCTTTACTGTTTTCCCTCTTAAGCCATATAGCTTCCATATTTCACTACACCAATAATTTCACTGTTAGATGAAATAATTTTCCCTTTAAGAAAATATGCCCCTGTTTCTGTCTTTATTTCCTTTATATATATATATATATTCCAGAGCACCTAGAACAGTGCTAAGCACAAGGTAGATTCAAACTGAATACTTGAGTGAATATTTACCAATCTTTAATAAAATATTTATTTTCAAATATTCTGAAATTCATACATTTTGTTGGAGACTTGTTTTCCCTCCTCATTCTCCGCAATATGCCTACAATACAAGGTTTATATTTGGCATATGCAAATGCATAAATTCTCATTTAATCTAGGCACTATATACAAAATCAAGTGAATGCTTGAGCTTACTTTTGAGCAAATAAAAACTTCTGTGTTAGAAAGTATTACTGGAGGGGCACCTGGATGGCTCAGTCAGTAAAGCATCTGGC
Source organism: Felis catus (assembly GCF_018350175.1). Taxonomy (NCBI): domain Eukaryota; kingdom Metazoa; phylum Chordata; class Mammalia; order Carnivora; family Felidae; genus Felis; species Felis catus. The sequence continues at coordinate 14,745,413 of NC_058386.1, forward strand.
TCTTGGTTTCAGCTCAGGTCATGATCTCATGGTTCACAGGTTCGAGCCCTGCGTTGGGCTCTACACTAATAGCAAGGAGCCTGCTTGGGATTCTCTCTCTCTTCCGCCCTCTCTGCCCTTTACCTGGACTCTCTCTCACAAAATAAATAAAAGTAAACTTTAAAAAGTTAAGAAAGAAAGAAAGAAAGAAAGAAAGAAAGAAAGAAAGAAAGAAAGAAAGAAAGAAAGAAAGAAAAGAGAAAGAGAAAGAAAAAGAAAAAGAAAAAGAAAAAGAAAAAGAAAAAGAAAAAGAAAAAGAAAAAGAAAAAGAAAAAGAAAAAGAAAAAGAAAAAGAAAAAGAAAAGAATTATTGGGGCACCTGGATGGCTCAGTTGGTTAAGGGTCTGACTCTTGATTTTGGCTCATGGTTCATGGGTTCTGCACTAAAAGTGCAGAGCCTGCTTGGGATTCTCTCTCTGCCCCTCCCTCACTCAGGTACGTGCTCTCTCTCAAAAATAAATAAACTTAGAAAAAAATTACCAACTACTTAAACTATCTTAAACTCCCAACTTCCATGCACTATACAGCGAAATATTACAGCCTCCTCCTTGTTACAAAAATGCCCAAACCTTAAAGAGAAAAAAATTAAATTCCCTAATGGGAGAATGGATACTTCCATAACAAAGAAACAAAGCAAATACACAAACTGCTTCTTTAATGGCTCTCAAACTACAATCCACTTAAACCAATCAAAAGAATAACCTTCTTTTAATCATTTGAACACATGACTTTACAGACAAGTGGGCATAATCCCATGTGTCAGGAGTTTATGCCCATACGAATAAATAAAGCAAGGCCTCTGCTCTCTGGACGCTCCCCAGCAGGGCTCTCAGGCTGTGTTTTCACCCAACATTTAACAGATATCAAAGCAAATTTTGTATAATACAAGTTGTTTACCTGCTCATCTCTTCTCACATATTAAGTGGTTGAGAATACAGGCCACACATTACTCTTCCTTATACCTCCCCCACGGCTAGCACAAAACCTTGCACTTAAAAAAGTTCTTAAACATTCAATGATAGTGACTAAAATTACACTATAAATGTATAAATAGACTTGTATAGGATTACACGAGTAAAAGATTATTTAAGCATGAAGAGAAACAGGACATTTAATAGGTTATTAATAAGGCTTACCCAGGAGGGCAAAGATGCTAGTGTGTGCTGAGGGGAAAGGGAGTGTATTTTATAAATATACCCTGCATGATATAACCCTATTTGTATAAAATTGTATGTAAGTTTGCATAAAGTAACACAAAAATATTTTGGTGATCTTCCTTTCTTACATTACAGAGTGGTAAGATTTTAGGTGACCTTAATTTTGTTATATTTTTATGCATTATTTGTATGCTCTACAATGGGATGTATGAAATAATAATTAAGTCATTTTCATTGTAGAGGGGGGGAATATATCCTGATAGTTTTTTTTTAATAATCCCTTAATGCTGTTATATTAAGCTCTGTTTATGCAATGCTGGCCTATGGCATATGCTTAACAAATTATATATTCTTTTTTTTTAATTATTTTTTTGAGAGACAGAGAACGAGCAGGGGAGGAACAGAAAGAGAGGAAGACACAGAATCTGAAGCAGGCTCCAAGTTCCAACCTGTCAGCACAGAGCCCGACGAGGGGCTTGAACTCACGAACCACGAGACCATGACCTGAGCCAAAGTCAGATGCTTAACCGACTGAGCCACCCAGGCCCCCAACAAATTATATATTCTTAAACAATTTATGCTGCCATGATTAGTGGTAGCCATATCAATTACACAGAAATAATATTTTAAGTGGTCAAAGCCATTACAAGTTACTTCACCTCCCTCACTCCTGGTTTTCCCATGTGTAAATTAAAGCGAATACCACTTACACTTCTTACTATAGTCATGAAAATTAAAATGAGATAGTGTAGGTGGAGCACCGAGCATAGTATCTGAAACAAATGGAAGCTCAAAGGCTGATTTCTACCCCACCCCATCTGTCCTAATTAAAACTCCCTGAGAGCAGTGAGTTTCAGCATTAACACTCAACATTAATTATGTTATAAAATGACACTGTGTTCCTACTTTGATTCCTGAGCATTACTTAATTATTCTCTTCCAAAGTACAGACCATAAAGGTGTTCTATAAACAGAAACACTAAGTTTTAAAAATTTTTTTTTAACATTTATTTATTTTTGAGACAGAGAGAGACAGAGCATGAATGGGGGGAGGGCCAGAGAGAGAGGAAGACACAGAATCTGAAGCAGGCTCCAGGCTCTAAGCTGTCGGCACAGAGCCTGATGCGGGGCTCGAACTCACGGACCGTGAGATCGTGACCTGAGCAAAGTCGGACACTCAACCGACTGAGCCACCCAGGCGCCCCCAGAAACACTAAGTTTAAATCACTCTTAAATTAAGCAGTAATAAGTAAATAAATATACATATGCTTTTTATAATGCCCAGGCATATAATTACCAAAGAAAGCAGTTGCCATCTACTAACCGGTATTATTAGAATACATACATTCTAGCTAAAGCCAAAAGATACTGGATGTCACCCAGTGTTGGTTGACTTTGAGGCCTAATTATTCATGAATTTCCTTTAGGGGTTGATGAGTACTGAAAATAGCTTTTGGCCCTTTGTGAACCAAAACAGCCTTTGTGGACTTCTAGAAACTGGAATTGCTTTTGGGGTTGGTTTGTTTTTTACACACACACATCACCCCCCCCCAAAAAATTAAAAGTAGAAGGAAAAAAAATCATCTATAATCCCCTCATCAAACAATATGTGTGCCATTAACCATCTGTTAACAGGTATATATCCTTTCAATGAAAAATCATATATGTAAATCCATATATAATACACATTTGAACCACTTTTAAATATACACTTTCCAAATCCCATATATCAATAATCCTCAAATAAAATTCTGCCCATAATTCATAAAGCCAACACTTTTAGTTACAATAAAAACTGGACAATAATAAATGCCTTTTAAAAGTTCGTGCCTTAAGAAAAAACTCCATTATTCTCAAGATTAACACTCAAAACAGGAGAAAAATTAGTGCTTATTTTGTAATCTAAAAAGTGAAAAAACACCATGGAAGATGAAAATATATTTACTAGGACATTGGGTTAATTTTTAAATTTATATTTATCAAACATTTTTTAAGAATGTTTGATCACCAAAACTTTTCACCATTTCTATATAATTGTTATATCCTATACCATGCTTTTAAAAAGGATTAGCAGCTGCAAGATAAAAACATACTTATAAAAGGGTGGAGCATTCATTATTAAAAAGAGCAAATAAAAATGTACTAGTTGGAAAAAAAATGAGTACCCAACCTGAATGATTAATTTCTCTCTGGTCTATATAAAGTTTCACTACAAGATAAAAATACATACAAATTCAATAGGATAAACATCTTCCTAGGACTGAGTAATCAGGAGGAATATGTACAGATCCTAATGTAAAGGAATACTGGTTAATTTAATAGAAACTATCTTTGACTATAATTTAAGAAAACATAAAAGTTCTATTGTCCCTCTTAAAATGCCCCAGCATTACACTGTAATTCACTCATGTCTTTCTTCACAATACAAAAGCAGAGATTATAGAAGTCTAAAGAATAGACCATGATCTATTGGTAAATACTGGACAACATCAACTCATAGATGAATCCCCAGTGCCTCAAATAAAGAGGTTGTGCAGCTAAGAACATACCTATATGACTTACATACCAGATATGCAGAAAGCACAGCTGCTGTCTTTCTGGAAAAAATTAAGAGCCTAACATTCTTTTAGAAATAAAGACGCATCTCACACAGTCGTCATCTATAGAGGAAACAACAGAAAAGCTTAATTTTGCTCTCAATATACTTTGAAGTGCTTCAGCACTTTTAAGAAGGACTCAAATAAGACTCCTGAAGTCGTTCTCCATGTTATACGAGAGAGAAAATTTGGACAAGGAAAAAAATTAAAAGCTTTGTTTTTGCCAGCTTATAGAGAAGTTGCTTCACTGAATGCATATAAGGAACAACTTCACTGCATTAAGTCTTTTTTCGAATGTAAACCATCCAAAAAAAGGTATTAGGTCAGCACTATTTTATAATAAGTGTGACATTTGACATTTCTTTTACTTAAATACCAGTTACACTAAACCTAGCTGCTGTATCTAGCAGACTTTGAACAAGCACCAGGATCTTTTACAAAACCATTTGTTTTGAAGACTGTATCTTCTTGCAGAATTCGGAGCTGATAAGAGATCAACAAATGCTTTGAAAAATCCTGCACTGTCTTCAGCCATTTTCTCAATACGATTTAACAATGTAAACAATGATTAATAGTGGAATTATTAAACCTACAATTCCCATTGCTCTGAACTGACTCTGAAGAAAAGTCTACTTCCCCCCCCCCCCCCCCCCCCCGCCCCAGAGTTTTAAAGAACTATTTAGCAAGTTAATGAATCTATAATTCCAAGATTACAGGGCCTTTCCATTACTTGTTTGCTTCGGGTTGTTTGTTTGCTTTTCCTTTGTTTTGTTTTGTTTTAAAGATAAGGTAATACACCTTGAGTCTCTAATTAGAGACCACTATCTGAAGAGTCCGTGAAGGTAAACATTTTGACAAGGGCAGGAATTTAACAAGGAAGAAATCTCCCAGGGCTCTTTTCAACTTTAGGCCATTGATCAGATGTTATAAAATGAATGGAATTATATAGAATCTCAACCTGAGAGAGTATAAAAATAAACAAAATACAGATGTTAAGCTGAAAAAGATAAATCCGTTCCCAAACCAACAGCAAAGTTTGCAAAAGTCCCATAGGTGGGAATATGTAATGTCCAAACTTGAGCATTTATTATTAGACTTGTTCACCGAACCTCCCATCTGGCAGATATTAATATCCACATTTTTTGAAAGAGCTAAGTGGCCTTAAATTGAGACAACATCCAATTTTCATCAGTGTAGAAAAAATTCTCTACTATACTATACATTTACCAGACTAACCTTTTCCTGATGACTAAGATTTTGGTAATAAATATAACAACACCTAAAACACAAAGAGTTTCTGGGATACCTTACTTTTTGCAACATTCCTTTGTTTCCTACAACTGCTTTCCAAGACCCTAATTCAGACACCAGACCCCATTTCAGTGTTTCAGTCCTTACTCTCCTTGACACTTCAGGAGCGATAGGTCACCCCTCATAACAGACACCTCTCATCTCTGAGCCTCAGATTCTCTGGTTGTCCTACCTCTATTATCTCTCTGCATCTACTTCCTCCTTCTGTCCTAGCCATTGGTCTCAAATCACTTAGTCTCTTCCTCTAGATTCTAGTAATTTTAGAGTCTAGAATCTCATTCTATACTATGGTTGATGCAACACTCCTATGTGGATGACTCATATATCAGCATCTCTACTCCCCAATCTCTCTCCAAAATTTCTAGTCAATTGAACATCAGTCTAAATGTCTCACAACGACCTCAAACATTACATATTTAAGAAATCAAACTCTTCTGCCTTCCAAAATAAGTGACTCTTCCTCTGCTTCCTTTTTTAATAGGCATTACTAATACCCAATCTTCTGAATTAGAAGTCATCTTTGATTCTCTTCCTCATTTGTCCAGTATCTTACCAATTACCAAGTTCTGCTGATTCTTAAAGATCAGAAAGCTGGTGTGAAAGAAAAATGATTCAAACCTAAGTGAGACACCAAAAAGACAGGGTTTCAATACACTGCTCATACTTTAAAAGGGAAAAGTTAAGGAGACACACCATGCATCCTGGATAGAATGGACCCATGAGGCAGGAGAAAATAAAGATTATGGTCCTTAGGGTCTAACGCTGGTGGTGATGAAAATGGTAATAATAAATACTAAGAGGTGTCACTTACTGAACTCTTGCTAAATGTCTGTTAACCTACTACGGCATTTATATACACTTTTCCTACCTAAAGCCTATTACAAGCTTGTAGGGTTGTTACTGTTATTAATGTCCACTTAAAAGTTAAGAATATTGAGGCTCAGGGTGCCTGGCTGGCTCAGTCAGTAGAGTGCGCAAGTCCTGATCTCAGGGTCAGGAGTTCAAGTCCTATGTTGGGTGTGGAGACTACTTTAAAAAAAATGTTTTTAATGCTCTTATTTATTTTTGAGAAAGAGAGAGAGCGGGAGAGGGGCAAAGAGAAAGAGGGAGACTCAGAATCTGAAACACTTCCCAGGCCCTGAGCTGTCAGCACAGAGCCTGATGCAAGGCTCAAACTCATGAACCACAAGATCATGACCTGAGCCAAAGTCAGACGCTTAACTGACTGGGCCACCCAGGCACCCAAAAATTTTTTTAAAAATAATTTTAAAAAAAAAGAATATTGAGGCTCAAAAATCTGCACAAGATCACCCAGTTAGATTTGGATCTAGGTCCTTGAATGCTTAACCATTTGCTAAAGTTCTTCTGTTATGTTTATGTACATGCTTTATCTCCCCGGGCAGATGTAAGCTTTTAGGGGCAGTATTATGTCTGGATCATCTTTGTATCCTCCCGTGCCTACCCACAGGGTCTATCATAGGTAGTGCCCTCTAAATGTTTGCTAAATGAGTAAATATGATCTGCTGTGCTACAGGTTACTTATACCTAAACCATACAGTCCCAGGACACTGTGGTTTAAAAAGAAAAAAAAAGGAGGGGAGAGAGCTTTTCTTTTGGCTGTCATTATTGTTCTTCTCTGTTCCTTTCTGCAATGTCTAATCTGCTGTGGCTAAATTTACACAAGTCTAGGTCATGGGCCACGGAGAAAATTCTGTGAGATGAGACAGAGTCCCTCACTCCCCACACCATCCTCCTTCCCAACACCTAATAGACCTTTTACTTTTCACTCTGAATTCGATTTCTAGGCTGTATGAGGTCTCAAAAAGACAGGCCCCAAGTGTAAATTGGTCGCTATTATAGGTGTGGGTATTTTAAGGGAGAACAACTAGCAATATATGCTATACCAGAACTCAGTTGATAAATTCCAATTACATTGCAGTTGAAACTAAAACACATGCTTTAAATCAATATTCAAATGCACAAAAAGGAAAAGACAGTCACTACACACAAATAATTTGGTTGCATAAATATTTTATTACATCCCCTTGGGAAGTTTCAAGGCTAGGAGAAGTTCACAAATATGCTTGCTGGTATTTTTAAAGAAAATGTTGGAAGAAGTGATAAAGTTATACACACACATAATTCACCAGAGACTATTAGTGAAATACCACAACTTTTTTTTTCTTTTTTAGTCTATCTTGTTATAACGACACTCATCTCAAAATTGAATAACAAACAAAAAAGCTCTTCTTTACTGTCCTGTCAATATGTAAGATGATGATGGGGAAGCCTGAGTTAACTGCGTTTAAGACAGCACCTTTAAGTTTTTCATTTTGACTTCAAAACAGTTTATTACTTTGGTTTCAACAAGTATTTCACATTTATACCTAAACGCAAAAACTCGTATTGATTTAAGTGAAATACATGAAAGCTACATATTTTCCTTTGACAAAGAACAGCTGGCTCTTTTAACTTTAACTTTTTTTTGCTTCTGGTAATGGTGATTATCCTAACACAGGATAGAAAAAGTGTATATATCCACCGTATAGCCATACATAACTTGTTGGAATTGGACATGATTCATTACTTAAAGATTTCACAAATACCTACTCAATTCACTCAAGTAAATAATCAAATTTCCCCTTTTCTGCATTATCTATAAAAGTAATCAGAAAAAAAACCTCTGAATTCTAATGTTGTAACTATAAAATTCCATCTCTGAATTGTGAATAATCAATATTAAGAATGAACATTTTTGGTAGTGAAGATTTATTAAATCTAGCCTCCTGGAGGAAATTAAGGTTTCTAGAGGAACAATTTTAATTTTGCTTTAGTAAAGTCTACCCCAACAAATTAGAAATTAATCTTTTTCTGTGCAAAACAAACCCAAGAAGAAAATAACTTTTTAGGAATTTTTAATTTAAGTTATCTAAAAAATTATAGTCTACAAGTTGAAATAATTATTTATTTGCAAATTTAAAATAATTTATGTGAAAGCTATGTATTTACTTAAGAAGTATGTTATTTCAGAAAACAGATAACTGAAAGACAAGTCAAGGGTTGCCAAAATCCCAGTTTATAGTTGTAAATTCCTAAGGTTTTAAAGCACAGCCACAGGCTAATTGCCCAAAGACCTGCTGCCCACCGACATTTGCGGAGGACTGAAGTTAATAGCAGGGCATGTCAATTTACTACAGGCAGCTCTCGGTGCGACATTTTGACAAAAGAACTGGGTCAGGTTACAGCCTGTTCCTATTATCACAGCAGTCTAGATTTATGGTTTCTAACACCAGCCCTACAAGAAATAATGGAAATGATGACAACAACAATCCCTGCTAGACAACAGACTACAGAAAAGCATGCAATAAACCACAATCTGAAGTGATCAGAAAACTAAACATCCCTCACAATACTTAAAACATGAGGCAGGTGTCAGTAAATTATTCATTTAAGTTATTTCTACAACCTCTCAAAATGTCAACCCAAAAAATCTCAAATCAGAGTTTCTAATCTAAAACACAGCAAAATTTAAAGGTACTTACTAGTATCAAGTACTGCATTTAAATTCTTTTAATAATCATCAAAGACGATGTGTTTCATTTGAACAGATTTATGAAACTATACCAAGTTAATAAAAAATAAAGATAATATTGATCATTTTTTTCAAATAACATTAAAGTGTATTAATACTCCAAATAATACTTTAATCTTTCAAATGGAAGAAAAAAAGACAGTTTCACAGCAAAAAGCATATGTTTACAACTGTACAGAGAGGCAAGGTAACAGAAGAAACACATGTGACTCATTAATTTAAAAATAAAGGTACAATCAAAATCTTAAACTAGCTTAAAATGATGAAAGGTAAGAAAAGTGACCAAATGTTAAAGAAAGTAAGAACCCTGTCAATACACGTACCTAACTTAAAAGACTCTGTCAAGGCTACAAGGTACAATTGAAGCTGTTTATGTCTGGAATTCAGCACTAGTTAATCCTTACAAGACACGGAGGTTGAGAAAAATCAAATATGTATTCTAAAGAAAAGAGAGCCCCACCAACTTTTCCGTGAGAAAATAAAGTATCCTAAAGGTATGCCCTAAATTACAGTGTATCTGTCCCTTCTGAAGTTTACAATGGCACATTACCACAAAAGGTGGGCACTCTTTCCGCTCTTACAACAATTTGCTCCTATAAACTTAGGAAGGGGCAGAGCCACAGCCATAAACACAGGTCACAAGTAGTAGTAGTCAAATGCTCTCTATCTTTAAATGTTTCCTAGCTCTTTACTCATAAAAACGCTATTTATTTATTTTTTACTCTTTGGTTAAATAAGGCATTCATCTAGCCTAGGTGAGATGAGTGTAAAATTAAATTGAACAGCACCATCATATAAACTGCTTAAAGGAGCCTCAAATCTTTCGCTTTTCACACAATAAGATACCCTCATTTTTTACATCAAAACCTTACCACCACATGCCCAAAAAATGGAAGTAGAGGAAAGGTTTAGGGATGGACATATATTTCGTAGAAATCATTTAGCATAAAAATCACTCATATTATTATTTCTAAGGTGGCCAAGGTTTACTTATGTTAGACAACATAAAGACAAAAGAAGCAAAAATGCCTTACCCATGAAAACCAAAGAGCATATGCACATTCCAAATCTTAGATGATTTTTCTAAAATTATTTTCAAGTTATCCAGCTTTAAGAACCATCACCTCTGCTATCTTTTTAAAAATGAGATGTTATCACTATAGTAAAGGCATTTCTATACTTAGAGTAACCAAAGCCCAAACAAGTTAGAGCCTGGAAAACTTACCACTAAATTATACCAACCTATTCTAATGTAAGATAAACAGCAGTGGTTTCTTTCATCTATTTCCCTAAGACAAAAGGATCATAAATATTAAGACCCCAAGCCAGGAAAGGGTGAACTTTTTCTTTCAAAATCATCAACATCAGCCATTTTCAAAATTTCCAGGGTTTTGGTTCCTGAAATTAACTATCACTCCAAATCCTGAGATATTATGTAGTAATTTTCAGACATTAATAATGTTCTTAAAATTCTTAGGGGTGCTTGATTTGCTCACTTCAAACTACAAAACATCTCCTGGCAATGCCAGACCTATATTCACACCATAGCCTCATGGTTCTAACACTGATGGCTGGCAGACTTTGTTCATATCTTGTATATCGTAAAAACCAGGAATATGATTATGAGGAGACAATGAGACTCCCAGGGAAGTGAACTAAAAGAGAAACTGACCTCAGATTTCCATTCACAGCTGGAATCAGAATAGAGCTGGCATAAAGGGGAAAAGAAAAGGGAGGCAGACAGGGTAACCTGGCAAAAAAAAAAAAAAAAAAAAAACCACACACACACAAAAAAACAAAAAAAACACAACACTAGAGGCCACTAATAAAACTTAAAGAACAGAGGATCCTTTGCATCCTCCAATGTTCCAGTTACTAAAGTTACAAGAATCATTTCTATTAACCCAAAGAGAGGGGCAGTAAAATATTCAGGTGAAATTTCTTCCTCTCTCCCTCTCTCCCCATCCCCCGCCCCAAGAGCTCAAACTAAAATTGGAATTTGGATTTTCCTTAAATGGAACAAGGGGCTACATCATTTTCATTCAAAAGACTTGGTATTTATTCAGCCTTTTCAAGGCACTTTACTATCATCAATTATTTCTCCATGAGGCAGCGCAGGATTACCCTGACCATTTCACTGATGCGGAAACAGACACCAACAGCAAAGGGAACGGGGGGCAGGAAGAGGGGAGATAGGAAGCATCTGGGAGGAACAGGCAGGCAGCTAAAAAGGAACAAACCCAAAAGAAAATGAGTCACATCTGGCTTATAGCTGGCCATCATAACCCTTGTTATTTTTGAGCTCAGAGATTTCTGAAACATTTTGAAAAAATAAAGTGCTCTAAATTATCAGTTACAGTCTAAACTACTTACTTGGCCATAGAAATGAAGTTATTTAGCATTAAAAAAGACCCAATCTCCAAAGCACATAGATTTCAATTTATACCAATAATTCATTTTTCTTCTCAAGCCTAACCAGTATGTTTATCTGTATGACCTAGAAAATAATCTTTCATAAAAATGTACAGCTTTATTTAATCATAAAGAGGCACAAGGTTAGTATCACACAAACCAGAAATAATTCAGTTACACCCAGAATTTTGTTTAGAGAACTATGACCAAAACACTGACTCCCTAAATTTGCCTTAAAATAAAAGAACTACTTGTTTTACATTCATACTGATTTTCTTAGCTATAACTTTGAAATGTTCAGGAATAAAGTATTGATAGGAAGCCTTAAACACCCAAAAGCGAACAAGCACAGCCTCTGAATAAAAGCAACTTGAACCAAACTCCATACTACAGACAGCACAGGCACTTAATAAAGATGTACTGATTGAAACATAAAAAGACTGACCAATTGCCTCATGAGAAAAACTGATACCACCTCTTTAAGACTGACTCCAATGATTTTTGTACATATCATGACATCATTAGCTTTAAGGCAACCTCACACATAATGTAGTTCAGTTACATTAATCTTTTCTTCCAAATAATTTCAAAACAAATCAAGTTCTCTAAAGGAAACAGATATACACACTTAAGCTTGTAAGGTTGCATGATACACACGACATTCATTCAAAAATTTCAAAGCAGTTTTAAAAGTGTTTAAAGCTTTGAAAAAAAAAATCTATCACACTGTTTTGAAGACAATGGATAAAACTATAGCCAAATGAATACAAAGCATCAGGTGAGTGCTCATAAATTCACTCCTTTCTCAAAATCCCAACTGGACTTGTTTCCAAAAGCTTATTTTCACAATCCTCCCATTAAATATACAAAATCACAGACCGAAAAAACACAGATCCTTGGAAATACTTTATTTCATGAGTAATTAAGAAAAAGAATGGCAAGAAAGGCAAAATTGTCATTTTTGAAGAACATTCCCAAGCACCGCTGTTGAAAAGAATTAAATCAGTCTATGAACTACTGTTATAATACACTTGCTTGTCACAGAAAGTTGTACTCCATAAATGTTATATGTCTTATAATACTCTTTGCCCAAAACAGAAATATGAATAGCTGTACGAGCATTAAAAATGGAGCATCTGCAGTTGTTTTGGTAAAGTAAACTATCCCTGACAATTTTGTGTAAGGAAGTATCCACTTTCCCTGCCTTAGTTTCCCCCTATTAACAGATCCATCCACTTTCTAGAGATATCCTAATGTCACCTTAACAGATAAATCATAAATGCTAATCTAGTTCTTCAAGATCAAGGCTAATTTCAAATTATAATCACACTTTGTAATGAACAAGTGTTCTACAACCTTAAAAAAAAAAATCAAGTCTTAAATGGGAATTTGTAAATACCGGTGCTGGCCAAATATTTGGGGGCGGGGGAGGGGGCAAATTACAGCCCTCTAAGCTATGCAGAACCTCAAGGTGCAAAATCTATTAAATTCGCCTGCTAGCTCTCCCTCTGGCGATTTGGCGATTTTTACACTAGGATGCAGCACAACCACTAGCCAGGTGGAAAAAGCCAAGAACGCTATCCCTTAAGAAGGCACTAATGGTCCCTAGACCAGTTCATGCCGCGAAAGCACAGCGGCCGCCTCGCAGCTCTTTGGGACTGGGAGCCCCGCTCTCCGCGCCCCCCCCCCACAAACACGCAATGAGGGCCGCACCCCTCCCGCCCTACTTCTCCCCTGAGAGAGAGCCACCGGCGCCCCCACCCCCACCCCCCCGCCCAACCGCCGGGAGTCCCGGGGCTCGAGTCCGACGGGCACCTGGCGCCGGGACCCGAGCCCGCGCTCCGCCACAGGCGCATCCTTCCGGGCTAACGTTTCCCTCCCAAACTCCAAAAGTTATCTCACAAGTCCCGGAAGGCAACCGGGCGGGCTTCAGCCCAGACCACGCAAAGTCATCCCGACTCCTCAGCCCCACCGCCCGCCGGCGCTGCCCCCGGGCCCCAGCTCGCCCCCCACCCCCAGCCCAGCCCCACCCACAGCAGGAGGATGCTCCGAAAAGTGCTGTCCGCGCTTCGGGCCAGGGGGGCAGCTAGAAAGCGACACGGCGACCAAACACCGCCCGAGGGATGGGCCCGTGACCCGCGACGGGGCCCCGGGGGAATGTGAGGGGCTGCGCAAAAGCGGCTATGAGGCGTCGCGGAGGGCGCTAAATGGGGCAGGGGAGCCCTGGCCTCTGGCGTGAGGCTGCCGAAGGTGGGCCACGCGGGTAAGAAGCCAAGATAAGGCCGGACCCCGCGGGGCGGTAAGGGGGCGTTACTCACGCGGGACGCGCCGCGGAGGTCTCCCGGCCACCCGACCGCCCGCGGACAACGACCAGAGACCAGATGCCACGGCTCCGCCTCTCTGGTCTTCACGGGGCCCACAGTCGCCACGCACCTTCGAGTCTCGTCAGCGAAAGGAGCGAAATTGTGACACTGGTCCCGCGAGCCGGTACCGGTCTTCACACCGCCGCCGCCATATTTGAGAAGCCGCGCGCGGAGCCGCGCATGCCCCGCAACCGCCACCGCCGCCCCGCCCCCGCCCCGGCTGGCCCGCGTGCTCGGCGGTTGCCGCAAGCACGCCCTATGACCGCCGCCGCGTGCGGGGCCCGAGCTGGGGGCACTGCCGGAAGGCCGCGTGAGCGGTGGCGGGCGAAGAGACGCTGCGAGCCCGGGAAAGCCCTGGGTAGTTTTTCTTCATCCTCCCCCCACTATCTGCCCTCCCGCCAAAAAAAAAAAAAAAAAAAAAAAAAAAAAAAAAGCCAGTCGCAGCCCTTTGCACCCAAGACTGTGACGGGACCCTAACTGAGACCCCGGAGTCCCCGTCAAGTTCCATCGCGGGAACTTGCTCCTCTTGGCCATTGCCTTTGACTCTCGGTCACCACCCACACTGACCACGCACCGAAAACGCAGGCGCTTCCCTGGGAACTGAAGCAAGTTCGATGAGCAAAGAAAATGCAACTCTTTATAGCAGCTTGAGCAAAGCCACTCCTTCGCGGGTTGCAGCATGTTCCTTGAAACAGCTTCCCCCCACCCCCATGGGTTTTTGCCACGCATTCCCCTCCAGGTCCACGTTCTGAATTTGGTTGTTCCTCTAAGCCCAAGCTGGAGCTAACGGGGCTAGGTTAACAGTTTGAGACTGCTTGGGACCGTCCTCGTGAGTGCATTTTGTGATCTCCTCTGGTGGATATTCCTCGCCAGGGGCGGGCCGTTGTGCAGGTGGAGGTTGCGCCCGAAGGGAAGGGGGAGGTCGTAAAAATAACCTTGAACTGGCTCAAGACTCTCTCAGCACAAAATGTGGCAAACAGAAAATCCGAGAAAAACATCCCATCCCTCCATCCCTCGTTGTGAGGTTGGGTATAAGCAGATTTAAAACTTTTGTTTGAAAAATAATACAATGTGCTGTGTTAGCGAAAAGTAACCCACTGGCAGGCCATCTCTCTCCAACTCTGAAAAGCTGGATGTGGGTTTTTCGTCTGTGATCGCCTTAACTTGGTATATGGGGCATATTGTATTTTTAAAATCATAATTAGGAAGTTGAAGCCTAAAACTAAAAAAAAAAACCAAAAAACAAAAAAACAAAACCATACACACAACCGCGGAATATATCCATTTTCTACAATGCAGAATACAATTATTTTCATACAGAACTTTTGCAATATTAAACGAAGGCCAAATTTAAGTGTTTTTTTTTATTGTATGTAAACATTGGCCAATAGCACAAAATCAAACTGCCGAAATAAATGTTCACGCAAAATTCAAGAAAACTTTAAGGCGAAATAGAAAAACTAGGCCACTGTTACTCAAATACTAAAGAGAGATTTGGTCATACCAATTGTATAATATATACATACCATTTAGTAAGGAATGTTGAAATGGTCCAAGATCAAGGTTCGAAATGTTTTCAAAGGCCAAAAAGATATCTTTGAGAGAAAAAAACAAGTTTAATCTAAGCAGACCCCTAGTATGGGCTACAGCAGGGCTTGGAGGGATGAGGGAGCTTAAATTTTTAACTATTGGCCATTGTCTTTCTAATCCTGATGCAATGGAAATATTTGAAATTCATCTCTATATTCTGTATCAGAAAGATTTGGGTTGTCACTTATGCATCTTTTTCATCTGTGGACCCCTCATCAAGTTGTAGAAATACTACTGTACTCTGATTATTAAATTGCCTGTCTCACCGGCACCTCATCTACTTCCCATATTCCTGTTTTTACTATGAAATTACTGAAGCCTTTCCTCTAAAAATGTAATTTGCATGATCTATATTAGAACATCTTATCAGTTACTATGTTCATCAAAGCATTTATAGAAGTGTGACTGTTACATTAAATACGAGTTATGGTTAATGGTGACAGCTACCATGTGCTGAGAATCCTCTAGCCTTTTCAGATACATAGTTGTCAATTTTCATAATATTCTCTCAAAAAGTTCTTAGGAGGTAAGTTCCCTTATTCCCAGTTTATAGATGAGGGAATTGAATATTAAATAGCAACTAAGTGGCAGAATCAACTTCTAAACATAAATATACCTGAACCTTTCCTATCCCTTGTACCTGTCATAAGTCATATGCTTTCATCATAGACTATGTGTATAAACGTCTAATAACAATATTTTTATGTACTTATACTCTGCTTTTCCTTTTCCCCCTTTGCCAAAGTAAACTTGAGACTGCTTTTTAATGCTGTTAGCATAGGTCAGAACATCACTTTCTTTACATTATATGGAAGCACCTTGCACATAGGAGTTTGGTAAATATTCGTTGAATGACTGAATGGATGGATGAATACCTATTATGACCAATTCAGTTAATTTTGCCTAGAAAACAAAAATAAGGAGAATAGCTGAACTGAAAGAATAAGAACTAAGGCTGGTAAAATCCAAATTTTTATGATGGTTTTTCAAATCTGATTTGTTTCTATCCATTTGCTCCTATAGTTCTGGCTCAGCCCAAGATCTATGATGACCTTAAAAAAGATATATCATCCTCACTCTGCCCCAATCCAGTGCAAAATACTCCTATATCACAAGTATGTTTGATTACTTCCTCTTGTAGCTTTCTTTAGAATTTAATATCAGTCCCTCAGAATAAAAAGATGGTCTTTCCTAGATAAGCAAAATTTAACCTAGATTTCCATCAGCACACATGCTCATATTGAAGAGATATTACTTGCATAGGTAAAGTTACCATTTTAGGGAAGTCTCCCTCTAGTTTTCCCATTCCTTCCTCCCTAAAACACAGAAGCCTAACTCAGCCTGGCAGAGGCTAGGAATCCAAGGTATTCCTGATAAATTCACCAGTCGTATTTCCACCTTACTAGAAAAAATCCATAGAGTAGGTATTAAATAACTAACATAGTAACTGAGTTTACAAACATCTTCAGATCCTGGTTTCTAACAAATTGCCCGTTTCTCCCCATTAAACCAAGAACACATCTCAGTAAGATATAAATTGTTCTTAGTATTGCTGATGATTACAATAAACCTCTTTTCCTAGCTTCAAAATAGTAACTTTTTTGGAAAAATATCAAGAGGTGAAGGCTGTGATATGAAGAGAGACTCTAGTCTAACAAGAAGACTGTCTTGTCAAAGGACACAGCTGTATCAGGAGGTTTAAACTTTTGTCTTAAATCTTTCTTTAGAATCTTACCATGCCTCAGCTTTTTTCATCTTCAAAATAAGGATAATAAAATCTGCCACACTTACTTCACAGATGAGACTGTGCTACCCAAATCTATCAGAAAACCAAACCCTGGTCTTTCCTTAATGGAGCCCACGTTTAAAAAAATGTTAAAAAAAAAAAAAAAACATAAATTAGTCTTTCACCAACAAAGTGTATGAAATTGAAGCTGACTTTGGCCAAGTCAAGTATTCTATATGCTGTGAAAACTGGCATAAACTCAACATTATAAACTATACTTGGCCATTTATTACATTCACTCAGTTCTTTATTCAAACACCAAACATTCATTGAATGCTATTGTATGCCGCTCTGTGAGAGGTGGGGATACCAAGATGTATAAGACAAACTGAACACTCCAGAATCTTACACCCAGTCCAAAGAGGAGAGAGAGGGAGAGAGAGAGCGCGCTCACAGAGATTTTAAGATCTTCAAAAGAAGTAGGGTTTATCACACCCTTCAGCATAATCAAACATTTTTAGAAGTACCCATAAAATATTGTATACCTAGCTGACCAGCTGATGTAATATCCTTTGCACATTTAATTAAAACATTTATTAATTTTGATTTTACACTTTTTAAAATGTTTACTCATTTATTTTTGAGACAGAGAGAGCTCGAGCAGGTAAGGGGCAGAGAGAGAGAGAGGGAGACAGAGGATCTGAAACAGGCCCTGTGCTGACAGCATAGAGCCCAATGCGGGGCTCAAACTCACAAACCGTGAGATCATGACCTGAGCTGAAGTTGGATGCTTAACCGACTGAGCCACCCAGGCGCCCCAATTTTGATTTTACACTTTTTGTACTGGTTATTCCGCATTGGAGCCATCCCCCACCCCCATGAATTTTCACCCTCTTTGCCTTATTCTGTGCCCCAGGGGACTTAACCTTCAGTAGCCTATCACTCTCAACAGCTGGTTTGGCCAACGGCAGGTACTGTCAGGAGTGACTGTAGTCAAGTGTGTGAGAAGACTTTGTCCCCACTCCCTTCCTGCCTAGGATCTCAGTCTGGCAGTAGCGGTGGCTCCATGACACCTCCAGGAAAGGGCTCTCCTTCCAGGGATTGAGCCTCGCTGGGTCTTCAGGAAGTGAGAGGAACAGGTACAGTTTCCATCTTCCATTTTTCCCTAATCCCTGGGCAACCTCAATATCCCTTGTTAGCTCCTTTAAATCTACCCACCTCTCTGTAAATAATTCATCCAATTCTCTTCAAAATCACATGTGATTGTACTTTCTGTTCCTGCCGGGACCATTATTGAGATGGTTTTCTTTTCATGTTTTGAGCCAACTAATTGAGAAGATAGGGTAGGGTCTTCAAGCAGGTCTGTAAGCCCTTTAAGAACCTATATTCGAGGCACTGTGTACAGCACCTACAGGGTTCATAGCCAATCATGTGTAAACAAGTCATTATAATACTGTGAACTACGAGTGGATGAAATCAACTGGCGATATATTGTCTTAGAGTGAAGGTTAAAGAGGATAACATGTGAAAAGCACCTACATGCTGTCTATTTGTTGACAACGAACACTCCACCATGAGTTCCCCATGTGCCTATTTCTTAAGAGAGTAAAAGGTGACATTTGAACTGAAAGGGGAGAATGAAAAGTTTGCCAAGTAGACGTGGAAGCGCATAGGGAACAGCATGCATGCAAGGTAGTGAAAAGTCCTTGAACACTGAAAGGTTCGTTGTGCCAAACAAACTAAGGAAAGGTCAATTTAGAGAGGACTTTGAGTGCCAGGCGAAGGTGCCTGAACCTTATTCAGTGAATGACAGGGAGCCTTTAAGAAGAGAAGTTGTAGAGGCATCTGCAACCCTTCTGGCTGCTGCTACAGCTTGCAGGGTTCTGCTCTCCTCTCCCACTGGAAGCTGGACCTCTGCAGCCCGAGATGGGGCGAGCGCTGGCAGGCCACTGGGCCTCTGGCAGCTGACCTGGAGAATTAGGGCCGGAGCAGGCAGATACTGGAAACAGTCAAGAGCAGTTATGCTTTGATGGTCACGGGGAGGGGGGTGAGGACCAGAGCGGGCATTGAACCGACTGGATGGACAACCCCACAAGGCCACTTCAACAAACGTGGTCTCATCCTGGGCTTTTTTTTTTTTTCCCAGCTGAACTTTAACCTACGTGCAATAAAGTGCACAAATCATAAATGTACAACCCCATTAAGTTCTACACAGGTATGCACCTACGTAATCACACCATCAAGGTATAATTTTCAGCACCCCAGAAAAATCTTATGGCCACTCCCAGTCAAGAACACCCACCCCACACACACCCAACCAAGCAACCATTATTCTGGCTTCTATCATTATAGATTACTTTGCCTGTTCTTGGATATCCTATAGATGGACTTACTCGGTACGTTCTGTTTTCCATCTGGCTTCTTCCACTTCACATTATGTCCCCAAGATTCACCCCTGTTGTTGAAGCATCATCCTCATGCTTAGCAAGTCTTGCAGACGATTTCACTGTCCCCTCTTTCCCACGAGCTGTTCTTTTTATGAAAGCTACTGTAATGTGTCTTCCAATTATTTTCTTCTTTTCTTTTTTTTTAAGAATTTTTTTTTTTTAAAAGAGGTTAGAGTGGGAGAGAGCCAAAGCATAAGAGACTCTTAAAAACTGAGAACAAACTGAGGGTTGATGGGGGGTGGGAGGGAGGGGAGGATGGGTGATGGGTGTTAAAGAGGGCATCTTTTGGGATGAGCACTGGGTGTTGTATGGAAACCAATTTGACAATAAACTTCATATATTAAAAAAAAAAGAATTTTTTTGTTTTTTCTTTTTTTTTTTAACGTCTTATTTATTTTTGAGATAGGGAGAGACAGAGCATGAACAGGGGAGGGTCAGAGAGAGGGAGACACAGAATCTGAAACAGGCTCCAGGCTCCGAGCTGTCAGCACAGAGCCCGACGCGGGGCTCGAACTCACAGACCGCGAGATCATGACCTGAGCCGAAGTCAGCTGCTTAACCGACTGAGCCACCCAGGCGCCCCTAGAATTTTTTTTTAAGTAACCTCTACACCCAATTCGGGACTTGAACTCACGACCCCAATATCAAGAGTCACACGCTCCTCCAACTGAGCCAGCCAGGCGTCCCTCTCCTTTCCTCTCTTATGATGAATTCTCTTTAAGGCAGTAGTTTGGCCTCCAATCATATTAAACCTTATAATCTTGATAATGAAAGCTTTGCTTTATTCAAAATCAAAAATAAATAAAAGCAAACAACCAAGAGAAGTTGATTGGAAAGGTAGAAAGGCAAACTAATATAGGTAATAATGGAAATAGCAGGAAATGGTATCTGACAAAAGGAAGAGTATAATCAGGGGAACGTGAGTACAAGGGAACCGGGAAAATGGTGGGTAGAAGTGGTCACCTGCCTACCCTTGAGGGCAAAGGTGACTGGGAGCCTAAGAGCACATAGCGTTTCTTGCCCTGTGAGGCATGCAATGTCCTTTGCTCCTTGGTGGGTTCAATTCTTTTGAATTCTTTTTCTGTTCTTTTGTGTATATTGGTATCTTTGCTGGTTTACCTCTTCCACTTCCCTGGGGCCTCACACATTCATTTCCCTCCTAGCCCCCATCTTTCCTGGGCTGGCCTCCTTAGGTCTCCTGGAGTCCCCAGTGCCACCTTGATGAATGGCCCCTCTCACTTCTGGTCCTGATAATAGACTTTCACTCTGGCTATGTTACCACTACTAGTACAGCTTGGATTTCACCAAGCTAGGTCTTCGGAAGTCTTTTAAGTCTTAATACTTGAACTTAACCATTTTTTTTTCTTATGTGTGTATATGTGTTTAATTTTTCAAATACACAAAAGTAGGGGCTCCTGACTGGCTCAGTGAGTGGAGCATGAAACTCTTAATCTCGGGGTTGTGAGTTCAAGCCCCACATTAGGTGTAGAGATTACTTAAAAATAAAATCTTTAAAAATAAACAAAGTAAATTAAAATGCACAAAAGTAGAATACCATAATGGACCCTATGCACCCATCACTCAGCACCCACAATTATGGCCAATCCTGCCTCATCCAAACCCCTCTGTAATCTGCCCAGACTCCTATTATATTGAAACAGATTCTAGACACCATATCATTTATTTTGTAAATATTTAATCAGATATCTCTAAAAGACGACTCTCTATATAACACAACTGTATTGGGGCTCCTGGGTGGCTCAGCCAGTTAAGCATCTGACTCTTGGTGCCGGCTCAGGTCATGATCTCCTGGCTTTGGCTTCGTGGGTTCAAACCCGGCATCGGGCTCTACGCTGTGAGCACAGAGCCTGCTTGGCATTCTCTCTCTCCCTCTCTCTCTGTTCCTCCCCCATTTGCACTGTCTCTGTCTCTCTCAAAAATAATTAAATAAGCTTTAAAAAGAAACTAACTGTATTGCTGTTCTTATGCTGCTGTAACAAATTCCCACAAACTTATCAGTTTAAAACAACAAGAGTTTATCATATTATAGTTCCAGAGGTCAGAAGTCTAAAATGGGTAGGTAGGGATATGCTCTTTTTGGAGGTTCTAGAGAAGTGGTTTCCTTGCTTTTCCAGCTTCCAGACACCACCTGCATTCTTTGGCTTGTGGCTGCTTCCTTCATCTGCAAAGCTAGCAGTGTAACATCTTCCGATCTCCCTCTCTCTCACTCTGAACTTTGCTTCAATCATCACAACTCCCCTGACCCTGACCCTCCTAAACCCTCTTTCCTCTATAAGGACCCTGCGATGACACTTGGCACACCTCAGTAATCCAAAATCATTTCCCCATATGAGATCCTTAACTTAATCACATCTGTGAAGTCCCTTTTGCCGCATATTCACAGGTTCCAGGGATCAGGGTGTAGATCCCTTTGGGGGAAAGGCATTATCGTGTCTACCACAATAACATAATTAAAAATAATTTGATTTCAATAAATAATTAGAAATGTCTTAATATCAAATATCCATTCACTATTCAAATGTCCAATTGTCCCATAAAATATCAAACATCTTTCTACAACTTAGGTAAAAAAGGATGCAAATAAGGTCCACACACTGCAATTGGATGATAAGCCTTTGAGGTCTCTTTTATAGAGATTCCTCTCTATACATTCTTCTCTATAGATTCCTCCTCCATTCTTCATTTTTCCTTGCAATTTATTAGTTGGAGGACTCTGGTTTCCTATGGTCCGGACTTTGCTAATGTCATCCCCACGGTTTAACGTGTTCCTCTGTCCCTCATATTTTCTATAAATTGGTAATTTAGAGCTTGGTAAGAACCAAGTTCTTTTTTTTTTTTTTTTTTCTGCGAGACTAATTCCTGGGTAGTACATATAATGTGTTCTCCCATCAGGAGGCACATAATGCCTGTTTGTCCCTCATTTTATGATGTCAGCAGATATTGATGGCAGTGCCCAGATCTGTTAGATCAGCAGTTCTCAAGTGTGGTCCTCAGACCAGGAGTGTCTGCTTTACTTGTAAACTTGTCAGAAAGGCAAAGCCTCCGGCCTCACCCCAGACTCACTGAACCAGAAATACTGAGGTGGTGCCTAGCAATCTGAGTTTGAACAAGTCCTTTAGGAGGTTCTGATGCAGGTTAAAGTTTAGGAAGTCTTGCTGATAGTTCATGGGTTGCCCAATGCTGAAATTTAAGATTGACATGAACTAGGGGCGCCTGGGCGGCTCAGTCAGTTAAGCGTCCGACTCTTGGTTTTAGCTCAGGTCATGATCTCACTGTTCACGGTTTGGAGCCCCGCATGGGGCTCTGCACTATCAGGCAATGCCTGCTTGGGATTCTCTCTCTCCCTCTCTGCCCCCCAACAAAAATAAATACATAAACTTAAAAAAAAAAAAAAAGACTGACTTTAACTCAAAAGGGTTTTGGCAAAATAAAGAAAAACCTCCAAAAGAAAGACCACGCTCAAAAGAGGCAGCTAGAAGAGCAAACATATTTTTAAGTGATTAATTCAAAAGGTGTAAATATAGAATCAACACTGCTTCATTGAAAAACACACATGAGAAAAACCAAACTTGGGGGGCGCCTGTGTGGCTCAGTTGGTTAAGCGACCAACTTCAGTTCAGGTCATGATCTCGCAGGTTGTGAGTTCGAGCCCCACGTCTGGCTCTGGGCTGACAGCTTGGAGCCTGGAGCCTGCTTCAGATTCTGTGTCTCCCCCTCTCTCTACCCCTCCCCTGCTCACACTCTGTGTCTCTCTGTCTCTCAATAATAAATAAAAGTTAAAAAAAATTTTTTTTTTAAAAAAAGAAAAGAAAAACCAAACTTGGGGCGCCTGGGTGGCTCAGTTGGTTAAGAATCCGATTTTGGCCCAGGTCATGATCTCACAGTTCATGAGTTTGAGCCCTGAGTTGGGCTCTGCACTGACAGTGCCGCGTCTGCTTGGGATTCTCTCTCTCCCTCTCTCTCTGCCCCTCCCCCACTCTCACTGGCACGCTCTCTCTCTCTGTCTCTCTCTCTCTCAGAAATAAGTAAACATTAAAAAAAAAAGGAGGAAAGAAAAACCAAACTCACAAACAGGACAAACTGGTGGTTGCGGGGTGGGGGAGGGGAAGGCTGAAATGGGGGAAGGTGGTCAAAAGGCACAAACTTCCAGTTATAAGATAAACAAGTCCTTGGAGATGTACAGCATACTGACTATGGTTACTAATACTATATCGTATATTTGTAAGCCACTAAGAGAGCAAATCTTAAAAGTTCGCATCACAGGAAAAAAATTCTTTGTAGCTATGTGTGGTGATGGATGCTAACTAGACTTACTGTGATGAACATTTTGCAAT
Organism: Felis catus; assembly: GCF_018350175.1. NCBI lineage: Eukaryota > Metazoa > Chordata > Mammalia > Carnivora > Felidae > Felis > Felis catus. The sequence continues at coordinate 14,769,002 of NC_058386.1, forward strand.
ATATACAAATATTGAATCACTACATCGTACACCCGAAACTAATGTTATATGTCAATTGTACCTCAATCGATAACAAAAAAGAAACAAAACGTTGAGAAACACTGATCTAAACCCATTAAAAAACAACACAAAACACACGTTAAAGAAACTCAAAAATAAAGGCTACTCTTTTAAAATATTTTAAATTACTTCTTTGAAATAATAGGGTAAATTAAGAATGCTTTAGAATCTGCACAGTCTCATCAAGATTTTTAAAAATGGAGAACAACTGTAATGTTGAGTTAATGAACAAGTTGATGGAAAGAATAAAAGGCAATGCTTTGGGCACTTTGGCATTCAAATGCTTGAATTCAGAAAGATACAATCACAATTCAAATCATTCTGTACAGGTTTGATAGCAGTACCTCTATTTCCAACACACATGGTTTCGGAATAGAGAAAATAGAGAAAGCATGGGGAGTCAGGGGATCTGGATTAAATTTGGCTCTGCCCCTTTCTGGGACTGTGACTAACTTAAAGAGCGCTGGACTGTAAAGTGAGTGGAAAACAACCCCACCAGCCAGCCATGACCCCCTCTCAGGCTGGTCCAGACAACCTGTCTAAAGCCAGCATCTGGCATTGTAATGCCAGACACATTGTAACACCTTGCACATTCATTTCCCATCCAGGCAAGAAGTATTTACTGAGCCCCCTATGTGCCAGGTCCTGTGCTAGATGCATCCAGTCTGCAGACAAATAAACAAGCAATCTCAAGGGTAAGGGCCATCAGTGAAGTTAACACATTGATTATAGGCACCAACACGTATTCATTTGTTGAGCAAATGGACCTTTACATGTTTATGTAAATGACCAAAAATAACCCATCAAGCAAACTCCTGCAAACTTTGAACACAGGACACAGTGAAAGTAGACAAGGTAACATGAAATTCACTCAGAGAACATTTTCCTCCTTTTCTTAGAGAAGTTCTTTAGCTCCTGGCTTCTGGAAATTTCCACCAAACTCTTCATACATTCTCAGCAAGTTGTCTTTCCAAACCTTCCCTCTAGGCATCTAGAGGGAGGAAGTCAGTCAACCACACGGTCTAAAGCCTGGGGTCCGGCAGGTCTTGAATAGCATAGTGCTCTCAATGGCCTCTCTTCTCCCATCTAGGGCCAGGGACCTCAACCCAGGTGCCTGAGAAAAGAAGATGGAAAGTTGTGGTTTTGTTAGGATGCTTTGTGTAAACCCCCAGTGTGTAAACCTTTTTTATTATATAGTGCCGGCTAGGAAAGGGGAAAAAAATATACCAAACCTAAGTCTGCCAGCTTCCAAAGCACGACACAACGCATTAAAGGTTTAGTGTCATGAACAATCAGGTCCTTGTCGTCTACCCATTTGCTAGCACAGTTTCCACAAATAACAGGCAAGCTCTAAATTTTCAGAAAACATTTTGGCAGCACAGGATGGGCCAGCTTTCTGGCGGTCTCTCTAAGGAAATGACTGCAAATGTTTTTTGGTGTGAACAGCCTTAAGTATTTTAAACCCTTGGTAAATAGACTTGCCAACAGTCCCAAATATGTTTTACTATTTCTGAATTGGACATTCAGGATTCTTTTAGGGGGAGTTTTTCCAACAAATATCTCAATAAATGAGTTATCCTAATTCCCTTTCTTACATGTTGATGACTTTGGAAAACTTTGTAAATGTGAAACAAACTTTAGCAGCCAAAATTGCAAAGGTTGAGACAAATAAACATTTCCTAGAAAGCATACTATAAAGACAACATGGCTATTGAGGCTTCCAGGAATAATACACACCCACAGTTTTTACTATATGAGAATACTGATTTCTAAATTTTTTTTTCAACGTTTTTATTTATTTTTGGGACAGAGGGAGACAGAGCATGAACGGGGGAGGGGCAGAGAGAGAGGGTGACACAGAATTGGAAACAGGCTCCAGGCTCCGAGCCATCAGCCCAGAGCCTGACGCGGGGCTCGAACTCACGGGCCACGAGATCGTGACCTGGCTGAAGTTGGACGCTTAACCGACTGCACCACCCAGGCGCCCCGAAAATACTGATTTCTAAATCAAAGTTTTGAGTAACCAGCAGAACTTACTAACCTGAAATGATTCTAGAGTTCTTTCAGCCTAGTTATCCTGAAGGATGTTTGCTCTAAACCTGCCTCCCAAAATGGTAGCCACTCGCCACATGTAGCTATTTCAATTTCAGTCTCAATTAATTAAAATGAAATAAAACATAAAATTCAATCCCTTAGTCATACTAGCCTCATTTCAAACGCTACACAACTGCTTGTGGCTAGTGGCTGTCATATTGGACAATGCAGAACATTTCCATCTCGAAGAAAGTCATACAGAACAAAATGGTTCTAAATTCTTTTTTTTTAATTTTTTTTAACGTTTATTTATTTTTGAGACATAGAGAGACAGAGCATGAACAGGGGAGGGTCAGAGAGAGGGAGACACAGAATCTGAAACAGGCTCCAGGCTCTGAGCCGTCAGCACAGAGCCCGACGCGGGGCTCGAACTCACGGACCGCAAAATCATGACCTGAGCCGAAGTCGGCCGCTTAACCGACTGAGCCACCCAGGCGCCCCTAAATTCTTTTTTTTAAATGTTTATTTATTTTTGAGAGAGAGAGAAAGAGAGAGAGACAGCGCATGAGCGGGGAAGGGGCAGAGAGAGGGGGAGACACAGAATCCGAAGCAGGCTCCACGCTCTGAGCTGTCAGCACAGAGCCCGACACGGGGCTCGAACTCACAAACTGTGAGATCATGACCTGAGCCAAGGCCGGACGCTCAACAGACTGAGCCACCCAGGTGCCCCTGTTCTAAACTCTTACTGCTCAAAGGATGGGCTAGCAACCTTAGCAGCATCCAAGAGCTTGTTAAGAACACAGAATCGGGGTGCCTGGGTGGCACAGTCGGTTAAGTGTCCGACTTCAGCCAGGTCACGATTTCGCGGTCCGTGGGTTCGAGCCCCGCGTCGGGCTCTGGGCTGATGGCTCAGAGCCTGGAGCCTGTTTCCGATTCTGTGTCTCTCTCTCTGCCCCTCCCCCATTCATGCTCTGTCTCCCTCTGTCCCAAAAATAAATAAAAAACGTTGAAAAAAAAAAAAGAACACAGAATCTCATGCCCCCCTTCAAACCCACTTCATCAGAATCTTCATTTTTACAAGAGGCCCAGGCAACTTGTGCGCATATTAAAGTTTGAGGAGCACTGGTCTAAATCAGTGTTTTCCAGATTGGCTTGATCATAAGAATTACCTAGTATACTCATTAACCATTCAGAGTCCAGGGCTTTGCCCTTGACCTACTAAATTTGACTCCTAAGAGCAGGTGTATAGGAATCTGTATGTTAAATAATCACTCTAGGTGATTCTTAGTACTCTGGAATTGGGCACTGGTCTGTTTTTAAAACTCTCCAGGATTCTGATGGGCAGCCGAGGTTAAGAACCACTGCTATAAATGATTTGATCTCAAAACTGCTTCTGGTCTTAAACTTTGAGTATTAGAGTTTTAAACAGAGGTAAAATGAAATGACATTATACGTATGGGGCACCTGGGTGGCTCAGTCGGTTAAGCATTTGACTTCAGCTCAGGTTGTGATCTCATAGTTCGTGGGTTCGAGCCTTGCATTGGGTTCTGTGCTGACAGCTCGGAGCCTGGAGCCTGCTTCCGATTCTGCGTCTCCCTCTCTTCCCGCCCGTCCCCCGCTCGTGCTCTGTCTCTCTCTCTCTAGGCTGTTTAACTAGGCTGTTTAAATAAACATTAAAATTTAAAAAAATGATACTATAAGTAAATCTAACAGTTTATGCACCTTAGAAACTCAGCTAAAGATCTCCTTATTCTATATTCCATGAGCTAAAACAAGTATTGATATAAGGTTTGGGCTGAGTATTTTGCCAATTTGTAGCTTATACAATCAGACAGAATTCTATACAGTATTTTTCTGTTTTTGCTACGTTTTTGCTATGTTTTATTTATTTTTAAGTGTTGGCTTTCTGAATAAAATGTTTACATCCTTGAGGATAAAAATGAGGTTTTCTCATTTTCTGAACCCTATAACTCCTACCATTAAATACACACTTGTTGACTCTAGCCAATAATAAGACCCAGATAAAACACAACCACAGTATTTTAACAGCAACAGCAGCAGATAAGAAACCCCCAGACAAAAGACCACCTACCCATGAAGAAATACTAGTCCTATAAAGATAAGAATGGATAACAAAAAGAGAAGTGGCAATATATGCTATTAATAAGGAAGTGTCCAGAATCAGAAAACAAAAGGTAAGTGGTTGGTTCCCAGATACTAATCTTATTGTCATGCTTTATAACTTAACTTTTATAGATGCCTAGGGTAGAAAACAGGAAAGATTTAAAATTAATTAATTATCCAACCTAAAACATTTAAAAAAGGGGGGCACCTGGGTGGTTCAGTAGGTTAAATGTCCAACTCTTGATTTCAGCTCAGGTCACAATCTCACGGTTTGTGGGTTTGAATCCCACATCAGGCAGCACAGAGCCTGCTTAGTTAGGATTCTCCCCCTCTCTCTTTGCTCCTCCTCCACTCAGGCTTTCTCTCTCTCTTAAAATAAGTAAATACTTTTTAAAAAGTTTTAAAAATAAAGAATAAATCCAAGGATAGCAGAAGGAAAGAAAAAATAAAAGCAAGTGAGAATATCAATGAAATAAAGAAAAATAGACTAGCAAAGCTGAAAGTTGGTTCTTGAAAAAAAAGGAAACATACTTAGAAATGATTCTCATATTCAATCAATTTTCCTCAGATTAATCTGTAGATTCAGGGCAATTCCAATCAAAATTCCAATAAGTTTCCTTTCCTGATAAGCTGACTCTAAACTTTGTATCAGGGTTTCTTACCCTTGTATGTTAATGCTGACATTTGGGGCCAAATAATTTTTTGTCCTGGGGAGTTGTGCTGTATTGCATTGGAGGACGTCTTACAGCATCCCTGGCCTCCACCTACTATATACCAGTAGAAACCTATTTCCCCACCTCAAGTTGTGACGATCAAAAATGACTATAGACACTGCCAATGTCCCCGGGGGAGAAGGTGATAATATCATTCCCAGATGAGAACAACAGCTTTGTAACTTTAAAAGGAAGGAACCAAAAATAGCCAGAATACTTCTGAAGTAGAACAGATTGGTCTCCCAGATCTCAGGACTAATTATGAAGTTATAGTAATTAGGACAATGATATGGTACTAGAATAGACCAGCGAGCCCAGATATAGTCCTCCCAAATTACAAACTAAGAGAAGGTATTTGCAATCGAGACAACTAGAATATATAAAGAACTCCTACAAATGAATAAGAACATATGTTAACTAACCAGAATTTAAATAAAAATTTGAAAAAGAAAAAAAAACCAAAAAAACAAATGAATAAAAACAACACAAGCAACCAAACAGGAAAATGGACAAAAGATATTGTTATGGACTAAAGGTTTGTGTCCTCCCAAAATTCATATGTTGAAATAATAACCCTCAGTGTGATGATATTAGGATATGGAGACTCTGGGAGGTGATTGGGTAATGAGGGTAGAGCCCTCATGAATGAGATTAGCGCCTTTATAAAAAAGACCCCAGGGGCGCCTGGGTGGCTCAATCAGTTGAGCATCTGACTCTTGATTTCAGCTGGGTCAGGATCTCAAGGTCCTGAGACCAAGACCAACCCCCCCCACTCCCGACTCCCACCCTCACCTCCACCCCCGCCCCTGCTTCAGGCTCTGCACTGACAGCATGGGGCCTACTTGGGATTCTCTCCCTCCCTCTCTTTCTCTGCCCCTCCCCGGCTCACTTACACTTGCGTGTGCGTGCGCGCGCTCTCTCTCTCTCTCTCTCTCTCTCTCTCTCTTTCTCTCTCTCTCTCTCTCTCTCTCTCTCTCTCTCTCTCTCACACACACACACACACACACACACAATAAATAAATAAACACTGGGGGAGGAAAAAAAGGAAACAGGAAGCAAGTTCTCACCAGACACTAAATCTGCCATCACCTTGATCTTGGACTTCTCAGACCCCAGAACCATGAGAAATAAATTTCTGTTGTTTATAAGCCATCCAGTCTACGGTATTCTGTTATAGCAGCCTTGGGGCACTAAGACAGGCATAAATGGACACTTCACAGAAAACACGTATGATCAACTGACATGTTAATAGATGTTAAGCACCAATAATGATTAAGGAAATTCAAATCACAAGACCACAATGAGATGCTATTTCACACCTATTAGTTGGCAAAAATTTTAAAGTCTGGCTACCAAGTGTGGGAAAGGATATACATCAAGAGAATCTCTTATATATTGCTGTTAGGAGAGTGTATTGATATAATCATCTTAGAAAATAGTTTGACCTTATATCATGAAGTTCAACAGTCACATGCTCTATGATCCAGTAATTCTACTCCTAAATCCATCACAGAGAAACTCTTATACAAGTATCTTAGGAGACATGTACATGTATGGCCATAGTAGCATTGTTCACAATATCAAAAATCTGAAAACAACCTAAATATTCATTGACAGAAGAGTAGATTTGATCAACTGTAGTATATTCATACAACGGATTATTATATATTATACCCCATCAAAATAAATAAACTACAACAACACATACCAATAAGGACAAAGCTTAGCAATATAATACTAAGTAGATCAAGGCTGCAACTATTCCCTATAACTTGATACCCTTTTTATTTATGTATTTACTTACTTACAATTTTTTTAATGTTTATTTTTGAAAGAGAGAGAGAGAGAGAGACAGAGGGTGAGTGGGGGAGGGGCAGAGAGAGAGGGAGACAAGGAATCCGAAGCAGGCTCCAGGCCCTGAGCTGTCAGCACAGACCCCAACGTAGGACTCGAACATGAAAACCGTGAGATCATGACCTCAACTGAAGTCTGACGTTTAATCGACTGAGCCATCCAGGCGCATCTTGATACCCTTTTTAAAAGTTAAAAACAGAGGCGCCTGGGTGGCTCAGCCTGTTAAGCGTCTGACTCTTGGTTTGTGAGATCAAGCCCCGCTCCAGGGCTTATCAATGAATTCTACCTTGGCCACTGCCCTTCGTTTCTGGTTCTAGTAACTTTCACAGTATGTGAAAGAAAATGTCTTTTCTTTGACTTGGGGTCCTTGAACCAGGGAACTGTCCCCAAACTGCGGCTAATAGATTGAGCCTTGTAAGTTCTTCTTGAATATGCTCGCTGACGCTACATATGCGCACTTTCAAATTACTGTGACTTGTTGAGGATGCTGACTACATCGTCCTGGGTCCCCTATTCCCTGTTTCTGTTAGACTCACCATAATTGTTCTTGGACCTTAAACCCCTTCATATGTCCACCCTCCTTGTTGTTCCAGCTCACCCAAGCTAGGGAGGAGTCAGTTCCAGGCCCCACCTCGTGACCAGCCAGGTATTACTGCCCCTGCCGCCATGAAAACTAGGATACGACTGTAGATGCTAGAACAAGTGTGGGTCAAGAGTGCACAGAGAGCTAAGCAAACGAAGAGAGGGATTTCTTTCTAGACAAAAGGATGCACTTGGGAAGACTTCATGCGGAAGCTCCAAAGGGCTTTTTTAGGCAAGAGCACAAAAGTGAAGAAATTGGTGAGGTGCATAAGAGCAAATCAGTCCACTTGGCTGGAGCAAAGCACAGAGAGCAGAGTGTGTCGGTTAAACAGGCTGATTCCGTTTCCTAGAGGACCTTGAATGACAATCAATGGAGCCTGGATATTGCTCACTAGAAAATGGGGAGTCACTACAGGTTTTTCAGAATGACATGATCAGAGCTGCTCTTCTTCAGTTTATGGAATATGTGTACAATTTATGGAACGGGCGGACAGTTTATGGAACAGGTGTACAGCTTATAAACTGGAGGCCCGTAATGAGTAGCCAACTTAAAGCAGTCCTAATGGGAAGGGATGGGGCAGGGGGGACAATTACACGAGTTGTAGAAGAGACAAAATTAAAAGATAGGCTGTCATAACCAATACTTACCTCTTTTTTGGTTTCACTATTCATAGATGACTTTGAGACTTGCAGTCCAGGACGATGGCACTGTGTTTGACAGAAATAAGGAATTCGGGTAATTAGGGTTCTGGTCACCAATTTCAATGTGTGTGGGTAGATTCCCCCCACACCAACCAGCTGGGTATCCTACAGTTTAACTCGATTCTGACACGACCTACCCGGAGACAGCATTGATTCCACAGGTTAAGGGTTCAGTCCTACAAGGCTGCCCATTCCCCACACTTCAGATGCCACTCACAAATCCAGATTATCACCTGTGCTTCGGACCGACCACAAACCGGAGGTCCCAACGACCACCTCCCATTCGGGATGCCAAATGCAAGTCCAGGTTGTCACCTGCATTTCTGATCGACTGGCTATAAATCAAAGGTTCCCAGGACCCCCTCCTGGGTTCAGTTAATTTGCTAGAGCGGCTGGCGAACTCCGGAAACATTTTACTTACTAGGCTGTCAGTGTATTACAAAAGGACGTAACTTGGGAACAGCCCGATGGAATAGATGCACAAGGCCAGGCATGGGGAAACACAGGGCTTCCCTGCCCTCTCCAGGGCACCACTGTTCCCTCACTTCCTCACCAAACGGGAAGCTCTCTGAACCCAGTCCCTTCGGGTTTTTATGGAGGATTCATTATACAGGCATGATTGATTCAGTCACCGGCCGTGGATGCAACTTCCAACCCTTCTCCCCTCCCCGGAGGTTTGTGGGGGGGTGGGTATCCCAAGTTCCAACTCTCTAATCATAGGTTGGTTCCCCTAGCAACCAGCCCCCATTTCAGTTACCTAAGGGCTTTCCAAAAGCCGCTCATTAACATAACTAAAGACACCTTTGTGGCTCTTATCACAGGAAATTCCAAGGGCTTTAGGAGCTCTGTGCCAGGAACTGGTGGAAGACCAAATATATATTTCTTATTATAAATCGCAGTATGACAGCTGGAGGAGGTAGTGGAGGAAAATCAGAGCCAGCTTACAACTGATCATGCTAAGCTGGAATCTTAGAGAAAGGTACAAATGGAGATATAAATTTCAAAGTCATGGATTTGGGGGGAGATTTATAAGGGAGAGGTATACAGAAAGCGAGGATTAGATCAAAAGCAGAATCCGGGTGCAGGCAGGAAACAGGAACCACACCAGTGATCCTAACAGTGAAAACTGAATGTAAAGGGTTGTTAACCAAGCGAAGGGTGGTTAACTACTGAAATGTAGAGACCTCAAAGTCGTAACAGAAATAACTACTGAGGAAAGGGGCTACCACTTGCAGGGCTGAGGGAAAAGTGAACAAAGAAGTACCTTGGAAAATTCGAGGAGCCTCCCAACTCCCGCCCCGGCAAAGCTGAGATTCAGACCTCTGGATAGATGGGGCCACTGCTGCAGGAACTCATTATCCACCGCAAGACTGAGAAAGAAACCCACTGGAGGCAGCTCCGCAGAGCTGTCAAGAGGAGCCCACCCCACAGAGAACACCGAAGGGACCAGAAGCTCACCAAGCCAGTCAAGCCAATCACAGCAATGGGAAGATGAAACGAATGAGCAAACAGGAAGCAGAAAAGTCCTCCAGCGCCCCCTATTGGCAGAGCCTAACATCGAGCCCGCTGCCAAAGGAGGAACTGTGGTTTGTAGAGACGGGCTCCAATTTTACAAAGTGGGAAAAAGAAGGGTGGGTTTGAAGCCCGGAGTCAATAAATTAATAACCGGGACATTGGTGGGGCGCCTGTGTGGCTCAGTTGGTTAAGCGGTTAAGTGTCTGACTCTTGATTTCAGCTCAGGTCATGATCTCATGGTTGGTGGGTTCCAGCCATGGTTGGGCTCTGTGCCGACAGCGTGGAGCCGGCTTGGGATTCTCCTTCTCTCCTTCTCTCTATGCCTTTCCTTTGCTCGTGCTCTCTCTCAAAATAAAATTAATAAACATTAAAAAATATCTATCTGGGACACTGGTATTCATCTAAACTTAGAGGATGGGAAAAAGAGACGCTGGGCAAGAAACAAGATAAACTCGAAATTGCAAGTATGACGCGTCCACCAATCAAAGTCCTAGAAACTCCACCGTATTTAGGTGACTAGGAGGTTATCAGAGATATCTGGGGTTTTTTCTTTCTAATTTTTTTTAAGGCAAAACTAATCTATAGTTCCAGCAGTTAACCTTGGGAGATGGGATACTGACTGGGAACACAAGAGGGACTTTAGAGGTGCTAGAAACATCCTGTGTATTGCTCTGGGTCGTGGTAACACAGGTGTAGACATAAGTAAAAATTAATCAAGCTGTACACTTAAGATTTGTGCACTTTATGTATATTATATCTCAATTTTAAAAATCTTTTAATGACATTTGTTTCAATGCTGTATGTTAACTATACTGGAATTAAAACAACATAAATTTTAAAAAATTAAAAGCACACTTGAAACTGAAACTAATAATGTTGTACATTAACTATACTGGAATTGAAATAAAATGATTTTAAAAAATAACATTTGTTTCTAAATTTAGAAGATAATTTTTTACCTTCCCTGAGTAACTTTGGAAAATAAAGAAAAGAGGACTTCTAATTTCTGCAGTGATAGGCCATGATATTTGGACCAATTCTCCTTATGAAAACAACTACAAAGCCTGAATAAAATATTGTTTTTAAAACTTCATGAAAACAAACAGACAAACTTCATAAAAACATCGAAAAGCCGACAGGATTTTAAGAATCAGGTGAAAATTTAAGAGAAATCAAGTAGACAGGGAGGTAAACAGGCCACTTTTTGCTGCTTTTGCCCTAAGCAAAAAAAGCATTCTGTAAAACACTAAGTTGCAGAATCAGGCTTTGGTTTTGAAAGCCAAAGTAGAGGAGTCCAATAGGAGACCTTGACCGCACTGAACTGGGACAAAAGTGAACCAGAAGTCAACCTGCCACTGCTTTTACCTCTGCAGGAATGCTTGCCTGCACTCAGAAAGAATAGCAGGGAAAAGAGAAGGGCGCCTGGGTGGCTCAGTCCATTGAGCTTCTGACTTTTGGTTTCAGCTCAGGTTGTGATCTCATGGTTCGTGAGTTCGAAGCCTGCATCTGGTCCGACATCTAGCCCTGCGTTGGGCTCCTCACTGACAGTCTGGAGCCTGCTTGGGATTCTTTCTCTCCCCACCTCTCTTTGCCCCTCCCCTGCTTTCGTGCTCATGCTTTCTCTTTCTCTCTCTCTCTCTCTCTCTCTCTCTCTCTCTCTCAAAATAAATAAATAAACTTTTTTTTGAAGGGACAAAAAAGGGGCGCCTGGGTGGCTCAGTCAGTTAAGCATCCGACTTTGGCTCAGGTCATGATCTCACAGTCCGTGAGTTCGAGCCCCGCGTCGGACTATGTGCTGACAGCTCGGAGCCTGGAGCCTGCTTCAGATTCTGTGTCTCCCTCTCTCTCTGCCCCTCCCCCGCTCATGTTCTCCCTCTCTCTCTCTCTCTCTCTCTCTCTCTGTCTCAAAAATAAATAAACGTTAATAAATGAATGAATGAATGAATGAATACATAAAGAGATGTTGGCTGGGACGCCTGGGGTGGCTCAGTCAGTTAAGCATCTGACTTCGGCTCTTACAGTTCATGAATTCAAGTCCCTCATCAGGTAAGCTCGTGCCCCGCTTCAGCAAAACACAAGCCCTGCTTCCGGTGAGCCCCACTTCTTGCTCTCTTTCCCTCCCTCTCTCTCTCTCTCTTTCTGCCCCTCATAGGATTTTCTCTCTCTCTCTCTCTCTCTCTCCTCTTCTCTCTCTCTGCCCCTCCTACACTTACACCCTCTCTCTCTCAAAAAAAAAAATTGGCTGAAAATCTTTCAGACCTGTTGAAAGATAACAACCCACAGATTCTAAAATATCAGTGAATCTTAAGTGAGATAAAAGAAATTCAAAGCAGTCACATCATAGCAAAACTTCAGAAAACCAAAGACAAAGGAAATCTGAAAAGCAGCAAAGAAAAGGAAATAGACCATTTCAAAGGAGTAATGGCTAGATTCATAGGTGAATTTTCAACAAACAAACAAACGAAAACCCGGAAGGCAGATTTTTTCACTATGCTGAAATAAAGTAACAGCCAACCTAAAATTCTATGCCTGTTAAAAATATTCTTCAAGATTGAAGACAAACAAAAACTGAGAGAATGAGTTTCTGTAAGACCTGCACTAAAATGAATACTAAAGTGAGGTCTCCAGACAAAAGAAAAATGATCCCAGGGGCACCTGGCTGGGTCAGTTGGTAGAGCCTGCCACTCTTGATCTCAGAGTCATGAGTTCAAGCCCTACATTGGGCACAGAGAATAGTTTAAAAAAAAAAAAAAGGTTCCAGAAGGAAGATCAGAGACACAAAAAAGATTACAGGCTAATGAAATGGTAAATACACGGGTAAATCTAAATGAATATTGGCTGCATGTAACAGTATTATAATGTCGTGTGGGACACATACATCTGGGCTACTGAGCTTGGGCTGCCATAATAAAATACCACAGACTGGGGGTGAGGGGGCTTAAACTGCAAAAATTTATTTCTCACAGTTCTGGAGGCTGGAAGCCTGAGATCAGGATGCCAGCATGACTGGGTTCTGGTGGAGTCTGGGCCCTCTTCCTGGTTTGAGGATGGCCTCCTTCTTGCTATGTGCTCACATGGCAGGGGAGAAGCTCTGGGGCCTCTTCTTCTTAAAAGGGTAATAATCATATCATGGGGGCTCCATCCTTATGACCTCATCTAAACCTAATTACTTCCTAAAGGTGCCATCTCCTAATACCATTATACTGGGGAGTTAAATCTTCCATATGTGAATTTGAGGAAGACACCAAATATCCAGTATGCATGTACACACACATACACACACACGCACACAAATATATATATATAAAGAGAGAGACAGGGGCACCCGGGTGGCTCAGACGGTTAAGGGTCTGACTCTTGATTTTGGCTCAGGTCATGATCTCACAATTCATGAGTTCGAGCCCCATGTCAGGCTGTGAGCTGACAGTGTGAAGCCTGCTTAGGATCCTCTCTCTTTTCTGCTCCCTCTCTCTCTGTCAAAAAAATAAAGAAAGAAATTTTTAAAAAAGACAGAGACAGACAGAAACAAGAAAATAAAAATATACAAAACAAAGACATGCAAGTAGGATGACTGTATTATTTTGTATACAACCCAGAAATGGTTGAGAGTGAAAGGCGGAGATATTAATAATTACACAGGGACAACAGGCGTAAACCGGGATGTTGCTAGGCAAACCAGAGTATTTAACCATCGTGAATATAAATCGAGAAGTAGGTAAGTAGAATTAAAGTATTCTAAGTGTCATGAACTTCCAGGAAAAAGGGAAAAGTATGATGAATTTTTGTGGGTGTTGTAAATGGTATATTCACTTAAATTTCACTTTCTGTTTTTGTTTTTAAATATAAACATACTAAACAGTCATTAACCTCATTAGCAATAAGGGAAATGCAAATTAAAGTCACAGTGGGATACCACTACAAACCCTCCAAATTGGCAACAAATTTAACGTACAGTCTTTTCAAAGAACGCCAATCCAAAAAAATGACAATGTCAGCTTTTGACAATAATGTGGATCACAGGAAGACTCATACACTGCTGGTGGGACTATAAATTGGTAGAAATGCTTTAGGAGACAGTTTGACATTATCTAATAAAGTTGAAGGCAAACACAGCCTGAGGTCAGCACTTCTTTACGTATATACTCCGGAAAAACTGGCACATGAACATTGTAAACAAGATAAGTGTTTAAGAATGTTCATGGCAACATGATTTGTCATAGTGCCCAAATGAAAACCCCGAGTGCGTCTATGGTAAAATGGAAATACATACTGTGGAATATTTATTCAATGGAATGAATATGCTATAGCAATAAAATACACAGCTCCACACTGTGACATAGATGAAATCTCAAAAACATAATGTTAAACAAGAGAAGAGAAAGAGCAAGAGAATGTGTTTGTATGTGTCTGTGTGCGTGTGTGTGTGTGTGTGTGTGAGAGAGAGAGAGAGAGAGAGAGAGAGAGAGAGAACCCAAACAGTATGATTCCATTCAGCCAATACTCAAACGCAGGATGCAAACCTAGCGGTAAAACAGAAACAAAGAAACGTGACAAACAAGGACTTGATTATCAGGAATTAGGAGTTACATCTGGGGAGGAGATTGAGGGTCGTGGTCAAGGGGGTTGCCTGTGAAAAACTTCCATGAGGTTCTATTTTATTGATGTAGATGGCAGTCACAACTGTATTTGTTGGTCTTTTTTTGACTTTGAAATAGAAAGCACATATGTATGAGCCACATTTTTGTATGTAGGTTATATTTCATTATTTTATTAAGGTAAATATGGGCAAGTACAAAAAAGAGAGAAAATATTGTGTATAATCCACCACTTGGGAATATACATAGTTTTGCATTTTAAGAGATTTCCTTCCTGTTCTTTTTCTCTTTTCCTGGACATAAACACCCTTTCTGTTTTCTGTGTTTTTACAAAATTGAGATTATACCATACAATTTATAAAATTGAGACCAAAATTGTTTTTTTTCTCTTTATTAACATTTAACCCTGATCTTATTGGAATTCTTTGAAAGGCCAATGTCCCATAGAGGTAGAGCCAGAAGACATTGTATGGGAGGTTGTCGGCGTGATCGCAAGGTACTGGACAAAACAGTTTACTTTGCTCTTTCAAGAGGCTTAGCAAACCCAATATCTTTTAGAATAAGTATGACTAACACATACCATGTCTTTGGGTTAAACAGGACTTTGTGGGCACATTTAATCATTGACCCAACAAAATATGCTGAAACCCGGTGCATTTGTAGAATGGTGAAAAGCTAATCGAAAGTGGAGTGCTGGACATGTAGGAAGTGGCAGAAAATTAGTATGAAATAGTGGATGAGGCCACGTTGTGGACAGTTTTCCAATGCCAATAATATCGGATTTGGATTTATCCTAAAGGTAAGAGGTAGCCAGCAGAGGTTGTGTTTTTTTCTCCTTAAGAAATTTAAAATAAAATTTTTATTTTAGAATAGTTTCAGGTCTACATAAAAGTTGTGAAGATAGGGGCACCTGGCTCAGTCGACAGAGCATGCGACTCTTGATCTTGGGGCCGTGGGTTCGAGCCCCACGTTGGGCATGGAGCCTACTTAAAAAAAAGTTGTGAAGATAGTAGAGTTCTCACATACCCCATACCTAGCTTTCCCTATTGCTGACAGCTCACATTGGTTTAGCACACTTATCACAACTAAAGAATCACTATTGATATATTGGTTTGTTAGGATTACCTTAGTTTTTACCCAATGTCTCTTTCTTGTCCCAAGAACCCATCCCGAATACCAGATTACATTTAGTCATCATGTCTCCTTCAGGCCCAACTGTCTGTGACAGTTTTCCAGACTTTCCGTGTTTTTGATAACTTTGACAGTCTTGAGGAGGACTGGTCAGGTATTTTGTAGAATGTCCCTCAATTGGAATTTGTCTTGTGTTTTTCTTTCTTTTTTTTTTAATTAAACATTTTTTAATGTTTATTTATTTTTGAGAGAGAGAACGCAAGCAGGGGAGGGGCAGAGAGAGAGAGGCAGACGCAGAATCCAAAGCAGGCTCCAGGCTCCAAGCTGTCAGCACAGAGCCCCATGTGGGGCTCGAACCCATGAACCGTGAGATCCTGACCCGAGCCGAAGTTAGACGCTTAACTGACTGAGTCGCCTGGGCGCCCCATCGTCTTGTGTTTTTCTCACGAAGATAGATGTTATGCGTTTCTGTGAAGAAGACCACAGAGGTAAAATACCATTGCTACCACATCATATTAAGGGAACATGCTATCAACATGACTTATCACTGGTGATGTTAAACTTGATCACCTGGCTGAGATAGTGTTTGCCAGGTTTCTCCACTGTAAAGTTACTCCCCTCACTCCTGGCCCCACAATTTCCATACTCTTCTCTTTGGAAAGAAGTCAGTGCAGCCCACCCTCAAGAGGCATGTGTACGTGTGTGTGTGTGTGTGTGTGTGTGTGTTAAACTTCACCTCCCTAAGGCTGGAGTGTCTACATAAATTATTTGGAATTCTTCTGCGTGGGAAATTTGTCTTTTTTCTAGGGAAGGTTTTTAATCAAGGAAATTGGACTGCTAGATTTGGTTTGGGGAGGGAACCTGACATTGGTGTGAAGAATGGGCTACAGAAGGACATGGGGCACCTGGGTGGCTCAGTTGGTTAAGCGTCTGACTCTTGATTTCGGCTCAGGTTTTGATCTCATGGTTCATGGGATCAGGCTCTGCGCTGGCAGCGTGGAGCCTGCTTGGGATTCACCCTCTCTCCCTCTCACTCTGTCCCGCCCCCACTTGTGTGCTCTCTCTCTCTCTCTCTCTCTCAAAATAAATAAATAAATAAACATTAAAAAATTAAAAAAAAAAAAAGGGAAAGACAGGTGACCAAAAGATCAGAAAAGATGCTGTGGGACAAACTAGGCCAGAGATGAAGATCTGGACAATACCAAGTAACCTCAGGGAATTTTTAGGGAAGAGCTTTGATCACAGCTAGAGTTAAAATGTTGGCAGTTCTAAATCGGCACCTGGAACGTGAAGCCATAGGAGGGGCTGAGATTATCCAAGGAGAACACAGAGTTGAAGAAGAAAAGAGGAACAAGGGAAGAAATTCTGGGAATACCAGTTATGTGGAACAATATATGCCAAGTTCCAAATCAAGAGATGAATCATTTTGGAAGATTCATGCCTTTGCCTGCACCAGTTCAAGAAATGGCTAATAATCAAGGACATATTTTGGTACTGCTTTCTCCCTTTTTGTAATTTAGTACACTTTTTCATGTAGATATTACAAAGGGACAGGGTTCATCCAAAAATGTATGAAGCATGCCAGTGTAATTTTTGTATATATTCTTAGAGTATGAGTAAAAAAAAAAAAAAAATATATATATATATATATATATGGGTTTTTTTTTTTCAAGTTAGAACAAATACTATTGTTCAGAGCAGGAGTTTAAAAAAAATTCAAAGTTGGAGGGGTGCCTGGGTGGCTCAGTCGGCTGAGCGACCGACTTCAGCTCAGGTCATGATCTCACAGTTCGTGAGTTTGAGCCCCGCGTCGGGCTCTGTGCTGACAGCTCGGAGCTTAGAGCCTGCTTCCGATTCTGTGTCTCCCTCTCTGTCTGCCCCTAACCCACTCACATTCTGTCTCTGTCTCTCTCAAAAATAAATAAACATTTAAAAAAAATTCAAAGTTGGAGATTTAAGAGTAGACTTTGTTTTTTAAGCGATTCCTTTAATAAATTTTAAATTGTGCAATATTTATGGGGTGTCTGGGTGGCTCAGTTGGTTAAGTGTCCGACTCTTGATTTCATCTCAGGTCATGAACTCACGGGCCATGAGTTTGAGCCCCATGTCAGGCTCTGTGCTAATGGTGCAGAGCCTGCTTGGGATTCTCTGTCTCCCTCTCTCTCTGCCCCTCTTCTGCTTATGCTCTGTCCCTCTCTTTCTCTCTCAAAAATAATTAAATAAACATTTAAAATAATAATAAATAAATCGTGCAATGTTTAAGATATAGATCATAGAACAGAATAAAGAACCCAGAAATAGAGCCACAAACATATGGCCAACTAATCTTTGACAAAGCAGGAAAGAATATTCAACGGAAAAAAGTCTCTTCAGCAAATGGTATTGGTAAAACAGGACAATGACATGCAGAAGAACTAACCTGGACCACATTCTTATACCATACCCAAAAATAAACTCAAAATGGATGAAAGATCTAAACATAAGACAGGAAGCCATCAAAATCCTAGGGAAGAAAATAGGCAACAATCTCTATGACCTCGGCTACAGCAACTTCTTACTTGACGTGTCTCCAGAGGCAAGGGAAGCAAAAGCAAAAATGAACTACTGGAACCTCATCAAGATAAAAAGCTTCTGAACAGCAAGGGAAACTACCAGCAAAACTAAAAGGCAAATGACAGAATGGGAGAAGATATTTGCAAACGACGTATCAGATAAAGTGTTAGTATCCAAAATCTATAAAAAACTTACCAAACTCAACATCCCAAAAACAAATTAATCCAGGGAAGAAATGGGCAAAAGACATGAATAGACACTTCCAAAGAAGGCATACAGATGGCTAACAGACACATGAAAAAATGTTCAACATCACTCATCACCAGAGAAATACAAATTAAAACCACAATGAGATACCACCTTACACCTGTCTGAATGGCTAAAATAACAACAGATGTTGGTGAAGATGTGGAGAAAGGGAAACCCTTTTGCATGGCTTATGGGAATGCAAACTGGTGCAGCCACTCTGGAAAACAGTATGGAAGTTTCTCAAAAAACTAAAAATAGAACTACCGTACGACCCAGCAATGGCACTACTAGGCATTTATCCACGGGATACAGGGGTGCTGTTTTGAAGGGACACATGCACCCCCATGTTTTTAGCAGCACTATCAGCAATAGCCAAAGTATGGAAAGAGCCCAAATGTCCATCGATGGATGAATGGATAAAGAAGATGTGGTATATATATATATATATATATATATATATATATATATATACACACACAATGGAATATTACTTGGCAATCAAAAAGAATGAAGTCTTGCCATTTGCACCACATGGATGGAACTGGTATATTACGCTAAGTAAGATAAGTCAGTCAGAGAAAAACAAGTATGATATGATTTCACTCATATGTGGAATTTAAGATACAAAACAGATGAACATAGGGGAAGGGAGGCAAAAATAATATAAAAACAGAGAGGGAGACCAACCATAAGAGACTCTTAAATATGGAGAACAAGCTGAGGGTCTCTAACGGGGTGTTGGGTGGGGGGTGGGTTAAGGGTGAGGGGCAATAAGGAGGGTATTTGTTGGGACGAGCACTGGGTGTTATATGTAAATGATGCATCACTACATTCTACTCCTGAAATCATTAATACATTATACGTTAACTAATTTGGATTTAAATTGAAAAGAAATAAATAAACAAATAAAATTTTTTTAAGGATTCTGTAAAATGGGGGATGGAGAACCTACCTGCCCATCAAAAGATAGTTGAAAGGCTGAAAAGAAACAGATGAATGAAACTGCTTAAAAAAATGCAAAACACTGGGAAAAATAACACATTATTATTATGGAAAACATTCTGCGAGCATATTAGAGAAAAGAATAAGGACTGGAATACCAAGAAGAGAAAGGTAAGAAAATCTCAGCTTTTCATATTTCTTCATCCATTCCATTTATGGAGCACAACTGTGGTGGAGCATTGTTGGGGGTGAGGAACTCGGAGTTTTGAAAGGAAGGTAAGCGAGTCAACTGATACAAAGAGAGGGAAGGACAGTCTACTAGGAGAAAAGTGACCAATTCTTCCCGGGAAAGTAAAAGTTGGCTTCTCAGAGGAGGTGACGTTTGAACTGGGTCTTGATTGGGGCACCTGGGTGGCTCAGTCGGTTAAGCATCTGACTTTGGTTCAGGTCATGATCTTGCGGTCCGTGAGTTCAAGCCCCACGTTGGGCTCTGTGCTGACAGCTCAGAGCCTGGAGCCTGTTTCAGATTCTGTGTCTCCCTCTCTCTCTCTCTCTGCCCCTCCCCTGCTCATGCTCTGTCCCTCTCTGTCTCAAAAATGAATAAATGTTTAAAAAAAATTTTAAAAAATGAACTGGATCGTGATAGATGAATTGGAGTTTGCAGGCGAAAAATTTCAGGCAAGAGACAAAGCTGCTATAGCCCCAGTAAAGGACCGAGGAGGGGAAACGTACAAATATATCACGGAGCTCTGCAAGACAGGGCAAGATGAGTTTGGGAACTTGTGAGGCATTCAATGAACATGCAAATGGCTTGTCTCATTAGTATGTAAATGAGTGCTTTCTTTAAAAAAGCTCCTTTTGTAAAATGAAGTCTAATTAGTTTCAAAATTCTGTACATGTGGCAGACTCCAGGCATGAAGGATTACTGACAGGGGCTATTTTTATAACTAATTTCTATTATGGTTTTTCACATTAAAAAAAATCCTTAGAATAGTTAAAATGATAAGGATTTTGATGAATGGTAAAAACTTAAAAGTCACATCTTGATCAGATTAATATCGTGCTATTTTTTTCAAGTTAAAAGATGTTATATTTCATTTTCCCAGTTTAAAAAAAATGCATTAGGCAAGTCTTAGCAATCAAGCCACCCCTATTTTTCTAGCTACAAAGTTAACTTCACTTAAAGCTTTCACTCATACAGATACCGTCTTAATTGTCTGAAGGCACTGAAAAACATTTTTCTAAAAGCAACTCAAAAGTTGCTTCCAAGTCAGACTCTTCTGCTCCTTGAATTCTAACGGTGGGGAAGAGTTTGCCCACCTGTCAGAATAAAAGCAAAGCTGGGGCGCCTTGGTAGCTCAGTTGGTGAAGCGTCTCTGACTTCGGCTCAGATCTCATGGCTCGTGGATTCGAGCCGGGCGTCAGGCTTGGTGCTGACAGCTCAGAGCCTGGAACCTGCTTCGGATTCTGTGTCTCCTTCTCTCTCTATCTGCCCTTCCCCCCACCCCTCAAAAATAAAATAACATTAAAAAATAAAGAATAAAAGCAAAGCTAACATTTGGTTACATTCAATTAAATACAACAAGTTGGAGATACCTCACTTCCATAGTCTGATGAAGGTGGCTAGAGATTAATCAAAATTAACATGGAAAGGGGCCCCTGGCTGGCTCAGTAGGTAGAGCATGAGACTCTTGATCTTGGGGGGTTGTAGGTTCGAGCCCCATGTTGAGTGTAGAGATTACTTAAAAACATAAAACAAAACAAAATTAACATGTAAAGACTCCCAAATCCAGACCCAAAAAAAGGAAAGAAGTATTATTAGAAATTCACCAGGATCTAGAACCCATGATAAGGTTGGCTGACAGAATGTGTCCCAGGATCCAACAGCAGGGTGTCATTTGAGACGGACTGATTTGTTTGTTTGTTTGTTTGTTTGTAATCTCTGTGCCCTGTGTGGGATTTGAACTCGATCCTGAGATCAAGAGTCACATAGTCTACCGACTGAGCCAGCCAGGCACCCCAAGACCGACTGATTTTAAAGATTACAATCTCGGGGCGCCTGGGTGGCGCAGTCGGTTGAGCGTCCGACTTCAGCCAGGTCACGATCTTGCGGTCCGTGGGTTCGAGCCCCGCGTCAGGCTCTGGGCTGATGGCTCAGAGCCTGGAGCCTGTTTCCGATTCTGTGTCTCCCTCTCTCTCTGCCCCTCCCCCATTCATGCTCTGTCTCTCTTTGTCCCAAAAATAAATAAAAGTTGAAAAAAAAAAATTAAAAAAAAAAAAAGATTACAATCTCTTCTCAACCTAAGACGTATAGAAAAAATTCTAGTAAACCTGGGAACTGTAACATGTGCATTGAGATTTTGTAATGACAGATGCAAGCAGACAGTGGACCTTAGGGATTCTTTAACAGAAGAGGAGGGTTGAATCTCAGAACTAGAATTTAATAACACCAGTTAGAGATTTATACGAGGGC
Organism: Felis catus; assembly: GCF_018350175.1. Taxonomy (NCBI): domain Eukaryota; kingdom Metazoa; phylum Chordata; class Mammalia; order Carnivora; family Felidae; genus Felis; species Felis catus. The sequence continues at coordinate 14,790,529 of NC_058386.1, forward strand.
ACATTTCCCAGTTGGGGGTTTACCTGAAACACAGGAGACACATGGGTCCTTGCTACTTCCCCAGATGCCTGGGACTTGGCTGCACCAGCTGCAGTGGTGGGGGACTCAATTGGTACTCTTCCCTAGCAAGGAGTGTTCAAGCAAGAAGCCAGTTCGGTCTTCATGGTAACACGGAGCGGGTGTTACTAGTCACGTAATGAAGGGATGCAGCTTTTCATACAGAATTTTAAAAATCGCAATAATACCAGTTAGAGATAACACCTCACTAGATATGAAATAGTCTTTAAAACTATATAAGTGGGGGCACCTGGGTGGCTCTGTCTGTTAAGCGGCCAACTTCGGCTCAGGTCATGTTCTCATCGCTCGTGAATGCAAGCCCATCGGGCTCTCAGCTGTCAGCACGGAGCCGTCTTTGAATCCTCTGTCCCCCCCTCCCTGCCCTCCCTGTCTCTCTGCCCCTCCCCTGGTTGTCCGTTCTCTCTCCTCTCTCTCTTTCTCAAAACAAAAAACAGTGAAGGCTGTTCTTTAAAAAATAAATAAATAGGGGCACCTGGGTGGCTCAGTCGGTTGAGCATCCGACTTCAGCTCAGGTCATGATCTCTCGGTCTGTGAGTTCGAGCCCCGCATCGGGCTCTGTGCTGACAGCTCAGAGCCTGGAGCCTGCTTCCGATTCTGTGTCTCCCTCTGTCTCTGCCCCTTCCCCACTCGTGCTCTGTCTCAGAAAAAAATAAACATTAAAAAAATTTTTTTAATAAACAAATAAATAATAAAACTATATAAATAAAATAATATGGTACTGATGAAAAAACCAGATCAATGAAACTGAATGGGGAATTTGAATATAGACTTATTTATATGAGTAGTTAATGTATGATAAAGGTAGTATTTCAAATCAGTGGGCAAAGGATAGCTTGGTCAGTTAGAAGGGTTGGAACAATTGGTTATCCAGTAGGGAAAAAGGACCCATACTTTATGATAAACAAAAAGGAATTCCAGATGGATTAAGGGTGTAACTGTGAAAACAAATCTCTAAAAATATTAAAAGAAGATACATAAGGGATTGTGTTTATAAACCTGCTACAGAGTCACTCATCCTAAGCAAGAAAAAAGTTCACAAACCATCAAGGGAAATATTTGTAGTTTTGACTAAGTAAAAATTAAAACCTGCTGTCCCATTTTAAAAGACACTATAGGGGCGCCTGGGTGGCGCAGTCGGTTAAGCGTCCGACTTCAGCCAGGTCACGATCTCGCGGTCCGGGAGTCCGAGCCCCGCGTCGGGCTCTGTGCTGACAGCTCAGAGCCTGGAGCCTGCTTCCGATTCTGTGTCTCCCTCTCTCTCTGCCCCTCCCCCGTTCATGCTCTGTCTCTCTCTGTCCCAAAAATAAATAAACGTCGAAAAAAAAATAAAAATAAAAGACACTGTAAGTTTATTTTTTTATTTTCATTAAAAAATTTTTTTAAGTTATTTATTTTAGAGAGAGAGAGAGCAGGGGAGGGGTAGAAAGAGAGGGAGAGAGAGAATCCCAGGCAAGCTCTCTGCACCATTAGCATAGAGCTTTGAACCCACGAACTATTAGATCATGACCTGAGCTGACACCAAGAGTTGGACATGTAACCAACTGAGCCACCCAGGCACCCCAAAAAGACACTACAAATTTAAAGACAGGCAGTAGATTGGGCTCTGAGGTGACAGCCTGGAGCCTGCTTTGGATTCTGTGTCTCCCTCTCTTTCTGCCCCTTCCTCGGCTCATGCTCTGTGTCTCTCTCTCTCTCTCTCAAAAATAAACATTGGGGTGCCTGGGTGGCTCAGTCAGTTAAGCATCCAGCTTTGGCTCAGGTCATGATCTCCCAGTTCGTGAGTTCGAGCCCCTCATTAGGCTCTGTACTGTCAGCTCAGAGCCTGCTTCAGATCCCGTCTCCCTCCCTCTGCTTCTCCCCTGCTGGCGCTCACACACTCTCTCCCAACAATGAATTAAAAAAAAAAAAAAAAGACCGGCAGTAGAGCAGTAAAAAATGTGTGTGACATATATTACAGTTAAGGAATTAATATCCATCATAGGGGCGCCTGGGTGGCTCAGTTGGCTAAACATCCGACTCCTGATTTCAGATCAGGTCTTGATCTCACAGTTCTCAAGTTTGAGCCCCGAGTTGGGCTCTGAGATGGTAACAGCACCCCTTGGGATTCTCTCTCTCCCTCTCTCTCTGCCCCTCCCATGCTCATGCACTCTCTCTCTCTCTGTCTCTCAAAATAAAATAAAATATTTTTGAATATATGAACAAAAAAAATGCATGCAGATTCTGTGAATTCCCTACCTACAATCCCTCCATAACTTCCCATTATGCTTCAGGTAAAGACAAAAGTCCTTCCCATGGTTTATAAGGTTTTCTGGTAAGCTTCCCCTTCCTTTCTCTCTATGTCAACTCACACCACAACCCTTGCCTTTTAGAAATTAAGAATTCACTCTGGAAAACAGTGTGGAGGTTCCTCAAAAAATTAAAAATAGACCTACCTTATGACCCAGCAATAGCACTGCTAGGAGTTTGCCCAAGGGATACAGGAGTGCTGATGCATAGGGGCATGTGTACCCCAATGTTTAGAGCAGCACTTTCAGCAATAGCCAAATTATGGAAAGAGCCTAAATGTCCATCAACTGATGAATGGATAAAGAAATTGTGGTTTATATACACAATGGAGTACTACAAGGCAATGAGCAAGAACGAAATACGGCCCTTTGTAGCAACGTGGATGGAACTGGAAGGTGTGATGCTAAGTGAAATAAGCCATACAGAGAAAGACAGATACCATATGTGTTCACTCTTATGTGGATCCTGAGAAACTTAACAGAAACCCATGTAGGAGGGGAAGGAAAAAAAAAAAAAAAAAAAGAAAGAGGTTAGAGTGGGAGAGAGCCAAAGCATAAGAGACTCTTAAAAACTGAGAACAGGGGCGCCTGGGTGGCGCAGTCGGTTAAGCGTCCGACTTCAGCCAGGTCACGATCTCGCGGTCTGTGAGTTCGAGCCCCGCGTCAGGCTCTGGGCTGATGGCTCAGAGCCTGGAGCCTGTTTCTGATTCTGTGTCTCCCTCTCTCTCTGCCCCTCCCCTGTTCATGCTCTGTCTCTCTCTGTCCCAAAAATAAATAAAAAACGTTGAAAAAAATTAAAAAAAAAAACAACTGAGAACAAACTGAGGGTTGATGGGGGGTGGGACGGAGGGAGGGAGGGAGGGAGGGGAGGGTGGGGAGTGGGCATTGAGGAGGGCACCTTTTGGGATGAGCACTGGGTGTTGTATGGAAACCAATTTGACAAGAAATTTCATATTAAAAAAACAGAAATTAAGAATTCAGTTGGAGAAATGAGATAGACATTTGGCATCACATAATTGATTTAATTTTGCAAGACTACCCTATAAAAATCAGTTTTATTCTCTGTGGCCATAAGCCATTCATTTTGGTGTCTTAATAGGTATCCAGTGGTTAGGTACTCCAATGTGCACAATGAGAGGTGTGTCAAAATCCACATTTCCACTTACATGATCTTTAACATTTTTTTTTAATTAATTTATTTTGAGAGAGAGAGGCAGAGAGAGAGGGAGAGAGAGAATCCCAAGCAGGCTCCACGTTGTCGGCACAGAGCCCCACACGGGGCTCAAACCCGCCAACTGTGAGATCATGACCTGAGCCGAAGTCAAGAGTCGGATGCTCAGCCGACTGAGCCACCCAGGCGCCCCATCCACTTACCTGATTTTGAAAAAGCAAAATCATTTCTTAGAAGAGTGGTACAAAGGGGTGTCTTGAAGATTCCTCTTTGAAAGGTGTTTTTCATCTGTTTCATCGCCATCTGCCACTGCCTGAATCTAGGCCATCGTTGTCCTGCCCCTGGCCTTTGGCAGCAGCCTCCCAGCTGGTCTCTCAACCTCCAGTTTCCTCCTAGGTTGTGCATTTCCCATACGCGGCCAGAATAAATTTCTGCAAAGCAAATGTAATTATTCACTGTGCTGTTTAAGTGGCTTCCTGTTGGTCCCCAGAGAAATCCGGAACACCTTAACAGGCTTGGAAAGCCCTTCAAGGCTTCGTTCTCTCTCTGCAACTTCATCTCTCCCCATTTCATCCTCTTCTTCCCCACCTTCAACTCAGAGGCTCTAGATACACTGAACTTTCAGTTCCTCAAAGAAGCTGTCTTTCCCTCACCTCCGAACTTTGAACTCCGTTGAACTGCTCTTCCTGCTGCCCGAGGGGCTCTTCCCACCCCTTCCCCAGGCCGATTCCTGACTCATCCTTCGGTTGTCAACTTAAATGTTGTTTTCTCTGGTTGTTCTGGTTGTGTCTTCAGAGTATCCTCTATTTAGTGTTGACTCTGCTGGATTGCCATCTCCCGCTTGGTTACTGTAAGCTTCTCGAAGGCAGGGGCAGTCTGGCTTCGGTTGCATCCTCAGCATGTGGTGCGATGAGTGGGGAGTAATAACAGCTTAATAAGTGTATATCAAGTGAATGAACGCACAATGTGTTATGAAAACAGCCTCCCCCATAGCTTACCTGATTCCACCTTCTTCTCCTCTAATTCTTGCTAGATCTATCTTTCTAAGACAGCACTGTGGTCACGCTAGAAACATTTCATTTCTCCCTGTTTCTTACAGGTCAAGTACAAAAGTGTTCAAGGAATCCATAGTTTTTCTAACTTCATGGAAGCTTTTGTATTATGAGGAAGATACATTTTTTTTTTTCCTCCAGAAATGATGTATGGTTTTGCGTTTGGGCTTTTTTGCAAGAAAAGATTTGGATCTCCCGGGGCTCCCACCAGCTTTCATTTGCAGGGAGTGCAGGGGGCAAGGAGGGCGCAGAGCCCTGGCTTCTCCAGCTGTCCTAGGGTAGCTCAGAGTAGCTGACATTGGGAGAAAGGAAGTCCTGGTGGCCACTTTTGCCTGGGAGACTAGACAACATAGTGCAGTGAGGAAGAAAGTGAGGAGTAAGGGCCTGCTACCGTAGCGATCGGATGCCCAGCTGAAATCTAGTTTCCATGGCTACAATGGCCTCTTTACGCTCACCAGGCCAACTAGACCCCAGGTCTTGGGTGCATGAACCCCACGTCGTCAGGATCGCGCTTGCCAGTGGTAGCGCCGAAGCAACAGGAAGGTGGTTTCCACCTCACTTCCTCCTGGGGAATGTACTTTTTAGCCTTTTAGCTTCTGCGGTACAGGATACGTACAAGAAGGAGGTTGAAATGTCTGCCGGGCGCCAATTGATCATACCAGCCAAACTGGTGTAGGACAAATAGATGGCAGAATTAGAAGCTTATAGTGGCAGCGGCAGCAGGAAAGCGCCAGTGACTTTGAACCTTCTTTGTACTCATGAAACAAACTGCTCAAGACTGTGACGTAAACTGAATGTCACCAGGGGATGTATATTTCCATCACCAAAGCTTTTGAGCCTCAGTTTCCTAACTCATAAAAGGACATGGTTAGGCTAGACTCCTACTATTTTAGAAATAGTCAAATTTAATAATTACAATGAAGAACAGCATAATTTGTTTAGAAAACAGTAGGAATTTCGTGATCTAAATCAGGTTTTCATGCTTTCGAAAACATATAGCATCTGTAATTAGACTTATAATGTCTTACCCAGAAAACCAATTGTAGCAAACAGATAAAAATGTTTGCCATCAGCATACTGATTTAGTGCTTATATTTGGCATATCAAGTGTTTGCATGTTGTTTGTAAAAGGTTGCCTCTAAAGGGATTGAATACAGCCTTTCCACTCAGTAGGCTTGTCTACACAATTAATTTGTTTAACAAACTTCTCACTATAGGAAATGCAAAGGTACGTTTCAGCTCAACCACAGTCAATGTTACTGGTATAGTCATTAAGGAAGTTTATTTGTAATTATTAGACACGGTAACAACTACAGTGATCATTTGAGAAAAAAATATTATATCACTGTAACCGACAACCTGCTTCCTTGTATTGCCTGTGAATATTCTAATGAGTAATAGGTTACATAAATAAATCTGTGTCCTGCCTCGTAGGCAAGCGGTGTGATATACTGGAAGGATCTTGTTGGCTTCAGGGACCACCCTTTCCCCGACTACCCACCAAGTTTCTGATCTTGAGCAGTTACCTTTATTTTCTCTCGTTTTAAATAAAATATTTACTTATTTTGAGAGAGAGCACAAGCAAGGAAGGGACACATAGAGAGGGAGAAAGAGAGAATTCCAAGCAGATTCCACACCGATGTGGGGTTCAAATTCACAAACCGTGAGATCATAACCTGAGCCAAAATCAAGAGTCTGACACTTGACTGACTGAGCCACTTAGGTGCCCTGAGCAGTTATCTTTAAATGTAATTTTGTTTTCAGTTTAGGGGCACCTGGCTGGCTATGTCGGTAGAGCATGTAACTCTTGATCTCGGAGTTGTGAGTTTGAGCCCCACATTGGGCACTCAAAAAAAAAAAAAAGTTGGGACACCTCGGTGGCTCAGTTAGTTAAGCACCTGACTCTTGATTTCAGCTCAGGTCATGATTTCCCGGTTTGTGGGATTGAGCCCCTTGTTGAGCTCTGTGCTGACAGTGTGGAGCCTGCTTGGGGTTCTCTCTCTCCCGCTCCCTCTGCCCTTCCTTCCCCACCCCAAAAACAAATAAATAAATAAACTTTAAAAAAATAAATAAAAGTTAAAAAAAGTCTTTATGATTTTATTTTCAGCTTGGAACAAACTGAACATGAACCCAAAGCAGTCAGCCGCGAAAGATAAAGAGCACGCATTTGGCCACAGATGAAAAGTCATGATAAAATATCATCATCCACGAGATACAAGCATCACGACCCACATGATCTAAACACTAAAAATCATCACATGTAATCTGATGTTTACAAAAATCTCCCATTCAGATCCCCTCCTCCCTAGGAGCCTTGGCTTCTCCATCTACCACGTGGGGTGTATATGTGATGGACGTATGGGCTGCGGTCCTCTCCTGTGTCTGCTACCGTTCTGCTAGTTTGGTACCTCTCACAACCACTTCCTTTGTCATTGTGTCACATGGTCACGACAATTTTAAAGGAGCTCAATTACTGTGAAACCAGGATTTTAGGTTCTGGAAGTTTTGACATTTGCTCCATCATTATGTCATTAGTGGGAAGCCATGAATGGAGAGGTAGAATCTGCTTTCTATTTTTGGTGTTCACACACAACAATTAAATCAGCGAGCGGCAGGATCTCTTCTCTCTGTGGCTGTACCATCTGGGGTTTTGTCTGTAGAACACCCAGGCATCTGTGTCCTGCAGTTCTAACATACTGGTCCTAGCACCCAGGATAAGGTAGTTTTGAAGGTGGCTTGGTGAGAACCCAGATACTATTATTTTGTTTAATGTTTATTTATTTTGAGACAGAGAGAGAGAGAAAGCATGAGCTGGGGAGGGGCAGAGAGAGGGAGACACAGAATCCGAGCTGTCAGCACAGAGCCCGACGCGGGGCTTAAACTCACGAACCGTGGGATCTTGACCTGAGCCGAAGTCGGATGCTCAACCGACAGAACCACCCGGGTGCCCCAGTGAGAACCCAGATATTAAAGCTACAGATCTCCCATCAATGGGAGCAACATTTGCTACACGTAGTCCCTCAGACAATATGAATTTTAAGGCACAAATTCTAACTTTCTACACCATAGAACTGCCTGCAGCTACTCCAGGAAATGAGGCACCTCCGTCACAATCACTGCCAAGCTCAATTTAGTAATATTGGGGCATAAGGGGTAAGAGAAAGACCACAGCGTAGGAGTTTTAATTAGATGGAGCTTGTAATTAACATAACATTGAAATGGAATCCACAAAAGAGATTGGCCAGCAGAGATTGTATCCAGTGAGAATTCAAGCTGCAGTAGTTGGTTTTAATTACATTCCTGAAATAGAAGCCTGCAAACAGGATTTGAATAAATGGCTTAGATAAATCTTTGCTCCATTTACAAATTTTACTAGCAATATTCTCAGTCTAGCAAAATTTGAAGGTGGTAACAAGTTGGTAAAGAAGCATTCTACAGAAGATCGTCAGAAAAGAGATAGAAAATTAAGGTGTAAATATAATTTAAAGATTGTTTTAGGATGGTAGGTACCTCAGAAGTTTGTGCTATTGGTAGTAAGGAAACATAAGTACCATTTAACAATTTTTTTCCCAGGGTGCCTGGGTGGCTCGGTCAGGTGAGCATCCGACTCTTGATTTCCGCTCAGGTCATGATCTCGCGGTTCAGGGGATTGAGACTGGCATCGGGCTCTGTGCTGACAACATGGAGCCTGCTTGGGATTCTCTGTCTCCCTCTCTCTCTGCCCCTCCCTGCTCACATTCTCTCTCACTCTCAAAATATATTAAAAAAAAAAAAAAGAATTAAAAAAAAAGAAAAAAGAAATAACATTTTTTCCCCTCTTTACAAATTTCAGGTCAAATTTTCTGCCAGGTTCTTATCCCTTTAGCTTGCCAAGTAGAATTGAGCATCTGCATTTATGTAATATAGGATATTTCTATATATTTTATAGGAAAGGTCAGGAATGGTGAGAAAGTCTACTTTCCAAACCACCCCCATTTCTACATCTTCTCTTATATCGCCTGCCACGGACTGGACAGCTGCAGGTTGCTTTTTAGATAATAACACTGGATTGCTTTCCTATAGCTGTTATGACAAATTGCCACAAACTTGGGGCCTAAAACAAGAATGTTTTCTCTTACAGTTCTTAAGGCCACAAGTTTGCAATCAGTTTTACTGGGTCAGTATCGCGGTGTCAGCAGGGCCGCGCTCTCTCCAGAGGCTCTTGGGGAGACTCTGTTCCCTGCCTCTTCCTCTTCCTCGTGGCTGCCTGCACTCCTTGCCCCGCGGCGGCATCACCCCAACCTCTGCCTCTGTGAGCACGGCCCCGTCTCCTCCTCTGTGTGCACAATCTCCCTCTGTCTCCCTGTCATAAGGACCCTTGTGATTGCAGTTCGGGTCAGTCTGGATAATCAGCCCCATCTCAAATTCCTCAGCTCAATCACCTCTACCAAGTCTTTGCCATATAGGGCAGTATTCCCAAGCTCCAGGGAATGGGTCTGACACAGTCAGGGGGCCTTATTTAACCTGCTATAAATATCAATAACACTAACAGCAGCGTACATTGGGATTCATCACAGGAGAAGTATTAGGCTAAGCACATATGTTCATTTCATCCTCACCAGCACCCCGAGAGGTGGATACAGATGAGTCTTCGAGAGGTAACTTGCCCATGGTCACAGAGCTGGCACCCAAGCCCCACCTCTTGGTAACAGAGAAAATCGGGACCAGGAATAACTTAGTCCATTCGATAATTAACCCTCTAGTAGTCGTAGTAACTGGAGCCAAGGCCCAGTCCAGCATTGAGCCGTGGGCCTCGCCGGGCAGGTTCGAAGGCCCAGCAGGCAGGTGAATTCCTACGACCTCCACCCTCCCAGATTAGCACCCCGGCTTTCCTTTGGGAACACTGCCATTTGTTCCATTTGGTTCGGTTTCGGTTCCGGCGGAGCTTCCAATGGTATCGCCTGGTCTCCCTGACCACAAAGGTTGGCACGTGTACTAGCCATGTAGTGACGCATAACAAATTCCCTCAAAACTCAGTAGCGGACAACAGCAAACATTTATTATCTCATAGTTTCTATGCATCCGGAATCTGGAAGTGGCTTAGCTCGGTAGCACTCCCTCAGGCTGTCTCATGAGGTGGCAGTCCAGATATGAGCCAGGACTACAGCGTCTGAAGGATCGGCTGTGGCTAGACAATCTGCTTCCAAGCTCACTCACGTGGCTGTTAGCAGGCCTCAGTCCTCTGCTTAGTCCTCTGCTGGTCGTTGGGCAGAGGCCTCAGTGCCTTACCACGTGGGCCTCTCCTCCAGACGTGCAACTGGCTTCTGCCCGGAGAGAATGATCCAAAGGAAAGACCACGAGGATGCTACACGGCCTTTTACGATCAGAAGTCACATACCATCACATCTGCTTTTCCTGCTGGCCACACGGACCACCAGCCCGATACAATTCAGGGTGACATCACACTATGGCATTAATGCCAAGAGGTGGGGTTCATTGGGGCCACCTTGGAGGCAGGCCACTGCGGCGTTCGACTTCATTACCCCATCCTTTGGCCACTGATTTGTTCAAGGGCTGGGCATATGACTCAAATGAGGCTTGTCGGACTGCATCTCAGAGTCACATCTACGGATGCCAGGAATGAGAGTCACTTTCATTTTCCTTGCATGGGAAGCTGCGATGCCATAAGCCTGAAGGTTTTGCTGCCCGTGTTCCCAACCATGTGAAGGAAACCCTTAGCACTTGGGAGAGAAGGAAGCCAAACAGAGAAAGAAGCAGAGCTGAGAGTTGGAAATAGAGAAATGCTTGCTAACATCTTGTGGGTCCCCGGATGCCTCCAGGCCTGAAGTTCACCCTTGCGTTTCCCAGTAACACAAACTATTCCATATCTCCTTTTTGGCGTAAGCCAGTTGACTTGGGTTTCTGACACTTGCAGCTGATTGGGCCTGGAATCGGGCACAGCTTGAGAAGCCTCCTGGGAACAAACTCATCCTATAGGAACAGAGAACCAAACCTGGTGCCCTGACAGAGCCTTAACTGTGTAAGGAGTGACTCCCAGAAAGGAAATGGTCATTCATACTTATCTCATGGCCTCTCTCCCTTAGAACCAGGCCTAAGCCCTGTGGGTAAAGGAAGTTTTTTGTTGGTTGGTTTTTGTTTTTAAGTAGTAAAATGGTTTCATTATAAATTCTGTAGGAGTTTGGGGCAAAAGCAATCCTGAATTTGTGAGTTTGTGACAATGAGTCAAACCAAGCGGAGAGGGAGGCACTTCCTAGATTTGGCACAAAACACAACTGGGGTTTTGCAGAATAGAGAACCCTGGCTCAAACCGCAGCTGATGCTGTGGTGGGGGGAGGGTCTTTCTGGTGGGTGCCCTGAGGCTGGAGGTGGCCTGTAAATGATCCTGCTAGAACTGATTCCTTTCCAGATCCTGGAGGTAGAGACATGGCCCTCTCTGGCATTTTTCCACATGGCACCAAGGAGCACCTTGGAGCTTTCTCTCTCTCAGGGGGAAGCTCAGCCCTCCAGTAGCTCCCTCGGGCCCCATCTCCAGAGCTCTGGTTCCATGCATGTCCCTGCGAAGGTCCAAACACAGAGTTTTGCCCCCCCAGTTGACACTCCAAAAATATCGATGGGATGAAAGTCTTGAGGGTGATAGAATATACTACCCCCAAATATGTTTCTTTGGCATAAGGATTATTTTGAGCTGGTTATTTTGTAAGAAACAGCAGATAAGGAAATGCTCTGAAAACCAAGTAGCTAGAAGTTACCATTTTGTAAGAGACATTTACATCTTTAATGGAAATCTCCATTTGTAGGGGTGTCCCCTTCTGTGTACCAGGAAGAGGGGGATGACTCAATCTCTAGAAACTCTTATCAGTAGAGAAGGCAGTGACCTAAGTCTGCATAGCAACCATACCCCTGTTTATTGTGCTTTGCCAGGTAACCTCCATAACTGCCCCCCCCGCCTCCCCCCCTCCACACCTTCTCCTATCTTTAGCTGGAGATGATGTTTAAGGTGGTGACTTGGGCCATTTCACGGAGTTACTCAGTTTTCCTGGGTCTCCCCTACATATCTAGGAGGTATACGTGCTATTACATTTCTGCTTGTTTTTCTCCTGTTAATCTTTTATTACAGGAGGGTCTCAGCCAAGAACCTATAAGGGTAGAGAAAATTATTATTTTCTCCTCCCCCAATACCCTGATTGAATGAAAACATCATTTCTGACATCATCAAATAATAAAGATCAAAACTTTAGGTCATTCAAGTGCTCAAAGAAATTCTAAAATCCCTATGTAAATGCTTCTATAGAACTTTTAAGCTTTAAAAAGTTTTAGTTATATAGACCTGCATAAATGTATTAGTGTTACAAAACAAAACACACCGTGCACAAAAACAATCTTGGTTCCCTTCCAGAGAGGGAACTGTGGTAAGGGGTGCCTGCCTGGCTCAGTGGGCACAGCATGCGACTCAGTCTCAGTGTCTGTGAGTTCAAGCCCCACCACGTTGGGAGTGGAGCCTACTTTAAACAAACAAACAAACAAACAAACAAACAAAAACAAAACTGGTCCATATGCTGGAGAAGGAACTGCTGCGATAAAATACAGAAAGTAACTTTCAGGTGCCTGCCAGTTTCAGACGATAGATGGCACTGTGGGACAATTATAAGCGATCATTTTCCTCTTCCCTCTAAGAGCCAGCCCGGGGAAAGAAACAAAACACACTGTATAATCTTACACGGCTTCCGGATCCATTTAAAATCTACGTCTCCAAGGAGGGTTGTCTATAAAAGCCCCTGCTCAGGTGCGTGTGCTACTCTGGTCTATTCCCTTGTTATTCAAGCGCGTTCCTGGCACGAGCAGCGCTGGCGTCATCTGAGAGCGTGTTAGAAAAGCAGAATCTCAGACCCAGGCCCCTGAGACAAAAGCCACTACTTGGGCAAGGTCTTCTTAGCCGGCCAAAAGCTTTGGAAATGCTTTTAGTTGTGTAGAAGCGCAGATGTTCATCAGCGTCACAAAACAAAGGAAACCGAAATAATCCTGGTTCCCTTTAAGAAAAAAACTGCTTTTGTAAAAATACACGCTAAAGAAACTTGCGGTGCCTGCTTTCAGGCAGCAGATGGCACTGTGGGACAACTCTAAAGCAAAGGTTTTTTCCTGCAGCTAGGACAAAGTCGGGGAGAGGGAATTGAACAGAACAATTTTCGGCTAGATCTGGATCTATTCAATATCTGCATCTCCAAGGTCAGAAGATTAGGAACTCTTCTGGCTGAGGGAAAATAAAATAAGCGTGTAGAGGAAGTGGTGAAAAAGAAGACAAGGACTTTAGAAGAGAAAGAAGTCATATCCACATATGTTCTGTGTCAGAAAGGTTCTCTGAAATTGTCTCGTAAAATCTATTGTTAGAACTCCGGCCCTTTGAATTACTGCTTTTAAGGCACAAAAGCCCCTAGGAGGCAACACATTTCACCATCGTTAATGCCTTTCTGGGCATTAATTTGTCAGCTTGCTTTGTAATAAAGGTCACTCCCTGGCAGCAAAAAAACTGCTACTCCCCCCCCCCCCCCCCCCCCCCCCCGCCAAGATTTGCCCGAAGACAGGGAGATTAAGTATGATGCTCAGGGGTATGAATCCAGGTGGGATTTCCCACCCTGCCCCGCAGGGGTGAGGGGGTAATGAGGGGACTCTGGAAAGAAAGGGAGCTGGGCTCCAAATGTAAACTCCCACTGGCCTCTTCGGAGGCTTCCGCCACTGGAGGGAGTAAGGGGGAGGCTGAATCTATAAATCTGGAGTTTGAGACGGTAGCATTCTCCTGAGTCTCCTTCAGGGACAGGCCTCAACCGCACCTGAGAGCCCTAGGTCTACTTTGTGAGCTCATGGCCTCACCCACTGTCAAGCCCTATTAAAGGAAGATCCAAGAAGGTGGGGGTGGGGGGTGGGAGAGGTGTGGGTCCCCAAGACTGAAAACTACATTAAGGGGCATCTGAAGAACCTGAAACCATTTCATCACATGTAATGTACGGAACCCAAGCCGTGTTGGAGACACTGTTTCAGGAAGAACAATACTCACACAGGAATGCAGCTCCCCACATAGAGCTGTCAGATTTAGGCACAACGAAAGCAGAACAGGACTCCCAGTTAAATTTGATTTTCAGGTAAACAATGAATGGTTGTTTTTAGTGTAAATGGGTTCTATGCACTATTTAGGATAAACTTAAAGTAAAAAAATATTTAATGCTTTTCTGAAATTCAAGTTTTGCCAGGTATCCTATATTTGACCTGGCAACCCTACCACCAATGAAATTCTCACACACAGGCCGAGCGGACACCCCTAGATGCCTGTCACAGCCTTGTTATGCAATAGGACACAGTATCAACCTAACTAGGCCTATCGTGAGGAGAGAAACACTGTCGGGGGGGGGGGGGAATTTTCCCTCCACTTTTCTAGTATTTTGGCTGAGACCCTCCTGTAATAAAAGTCAGATTAACTGGAGAAAAACAAGCAGAAATTTAATAGCACGTATATCTCCTACATATGTAGGAGAGACCCAGGAAAACTGAGTAACTCTGCGAAATGGCCCAAGTCACCGCTTTAAACATCATCTCCAGCTAAAGACAGGAGAAGGTGTGGGGGGGGGGGGCGGCAAGGCGGGGGGGGGGCAGTTATGGAAGTTACCTGGCAAAGCACAGTAAACAGGGGTGTGATTGCTATGCAGACTTAGGTCACTGCCTTCTCCACTGTTAAGAGTTTCTAGAGACTGAGAGTCATCCCCCTCTTCCTGGTACAGAGAGGGAGACACCCCTACAAATGGAGATTTCCGTTAAAGATGTAAATGTCTCTTACAAAATGATAACTTATACTACTTGGTTTTCTTAGTGTTTCCATGTCTGCTGTTTCTTAAAAAATAACCAGCTCAAAATAATCCTTATGCCAAAGAGGCTTATTTTGGGGTGGCAAGTTCTGCTCCCTTTCAAGAGTCACAGCCAAATACAGCCTGAGACTGGGGATCTCATCTACCTCCCGCAGCGTCTCCCACCTGCAAGCAAGAGAACCCAGGGAGCCTCAGTTCGCAGTCTTCAGAGGTCGGCCTCCGGGGATGTGCTGGGGCCAATTGTGAACGTTTCCTCTCCATTCCTTTTTAAAAAAACATTTTTTTTTACACTGATTTATTTTTGAGACACAGAGTGAGACAGAGCGCGAGCAGGGGAGGGGCAGAGAGAAGGAGACAGAATCTGAACCAGGCTCCAGGCGCCAAGCCATCAGCACAGAGCCTGACTTGGGGCTTGAATTCGTCAACAGCGAGATCACGACCTGAGCCAAAGTCAGATGCTCAACCCACTGAGCCACGCAGGCAACCCTCCTCCCCACTCCTTGATCAGTGATGATACGTTGATAATAAGTTGAAATTGGCCATGGTGGGAGTATTTACACACAGAAATCAGCAAACCCTACAAATCAGGGTAATTTTTTCCCAATGGTGCTTACGTTAACCACTTAGCAGCACTGCACCGTCAGTTTCCCAGGCACAAAGCAAGAGGAGAAGGGTTGCCAATGTGTTTAGAAGGGAAAATGGAGACGACCTGGCATAACTCTGGTGTCATATTCTAGCGTATGAACAATTCTCCTAACCATTCTCCCATACCTCTGTTGCTCCTTACCTGTCTCCTCCCCTGGGCCTTTCAGGCTTAGGAGTGACGACTGTGTATCAGTTTGGGGCCAATCAGGAGAGAGGAGTCACACAGTAGTTTGAGGAGAGAAAGTTTAATGTAAAGAATTATTAACTGGGGCGCCTGGGTGGCTCCGTCGGTTGAGCGTCCGACTTCGGCTCAGGTCATGGTCTCACAGTTTGTGAGTTCCAGCCCCGCGTCGGGCTCTGTGCTGACAGCTCGGAGCCTGAAGCCTGCGTCAGATTTCGTCTCTCTCTGCCCGTGCCCTGCTTGTGTTTAACCTCTTTCGCAAAAAAATAAAATAAAATAAACATTAAAAATAAGAATAAAATAAAGATAAGAAATAAAGAATTATTAACTATAACAGGGAGTTGGACTAATAAAAGGCTGACTAGTAAGAAATAAAGAAAAAAACCCTCCAGAGAACACAGGCATAACTGACAGAAGAGCACCCAAGCAAGAGTCCCTCCCCCTCCAAACGGTTGTGGCTCATTAAACAGCAGGAAGTCGTTGCAGTGCTGCCCCGGTGAAACCTACTAGAAATCTGTGCTCTGGAACTTGCTGGGAATTGGCTTTGCAGGGCGGCAGGCGAAGCTGGTAACAGGGAGGTGTATCACCGAGCCGCAAACCCACTGGAGATGGGTGCCAGGGGAGCCTGCTGGCTACTGTGAGCTTGCGGAAGTCGTGGGTGCTGCAGGAACTGTACATTGGCGAAGCTGTGTCCCCGGCAGGAGCCTGCACAGCAGGAAGCAAAAGCCTTTCCTCCTGCAATGTCACACCCAGACTCTCGACTGATACCACGCCAATTGGCCGAGGCAAGATATTTAAAGGGCTCAGATCCATTGCCACAGAGCTAGCAACGCAGGATTTGGAGCAAAGCTAATCTACCTACACAAAAGCTTCCCGATGCTGCTAGTCCCTGGGGTCTCGCTCTTCCCTGTTGGTTCCCTTAACCCTGCCCACTCTAGAAAGAGTCCTTTTCGTGGAGTCTCTCCAGTTAATACTTTTGGATATGCCTTCTCATGGGGATCCTGACTGATTCAACTGTTACAATGAATGACAGGCACGACGAGTAAAGGTATCAACGTGAAGAAATCTCAAAAACATAACCTTAGGTGAAAAAGAAGCCACAGCAGAACAGATACAGCATGACATTTGTGTAAACTTTTAAAACACAATTGCTGATATTCTTTACAAAAACACACATCTTTTAAAATTTTTTTTTAAGTTTTATTTTATTTGTTTTGAGAGAGAGAGAGAGAGAGAGGGAGTGCACGGGAGTGGGGGAGGAACAGAGAGAGAGGGAGAGAAAACAGGCTCCAGTAGGCTCCATACTGTCAGTGCAGAGCCCGACCTGGGGCTCCAACTCACAAACGGTGAGATCCGAGATCGTGACCTGAGCCGAAATCAAGAGTTGGACGTTTAACTGACTGAGCAGCCCAGGTGCCTTCCTATCTCTTAAAATTACACACATTCATGGGAATGAGGACAGTGGTGGCCTCTGAAGAGCGAGGGGAGGGGCAAGTATATATATGAGTTGGGGGAGGGAGGTGGGCTTGAAGTGTTCTCCATGATGTTTTAATTCTATTTCTTTTTTAAGATTTCTGAAGCAAATTTTGTGAAATATTGGCATCCTTTAAATCTGGGTGTTTGGTAGCTTGGTTCTCTGTTATACTGGTGTCTTTACTCTTCTGAGTGCGTGAAGTAGTTAAAATTCTAACAATGGTAACTATTGTGCACATAGCTGTTGAATCTAACTTCTTATATTGTATGTCAGTGCTTGCTTGGCACTGACTGTCCAAAGAAGACAGACAATTTGACATGCCAACCCAAGAAATACAGCAATGGTAATAGAAGATGGACGCTCACATGAGAGGTATTCGAAATAGACTGCTTTAAAGGTATTCACAAGAGGGAACGGACCCTGGGAAGGTCCTGGGAAAGCTTTGCAGAAGAGTGGGAACAGAATGGGGTCTTGATGCTGGCTGGGATCCGTACAGCGGATGGGAAGAGGGTTAGGGTTAGCACTCCCAACAGTGAGAACCGAATGTTGCGAAGCGTGGTGGTCACAGAGCGGGGCATCCTGGATGGCCCGCAGAGTGCTGGGTGGGTCTGCACTTCTGGCCCAGGAGAGTGAGTTGGTGGAGCAGGACTCTCTTACGCCTGAAGCTTCTCCCCATCTGGATCATTCTGCTCATGCCTCCAGCTTCCAGGCGAAAAGCAGCCTGCAAAAGGCCTCCAGAGTCCCTTGAGGAGCCTGGATCTTTCTTTGTAGAGCGTGGGCAGTCCTAGCTTTTCTTAGCTAAGCAGTGACAGGATCCAAGCTGTGATTTAGGCAGATCAGCTTGGCAACTCCACACAGGGTGGACTGAAGGGGAGAGACAGCTAGAGGCGAGAGAAATTGTTGAGGAGTCAAAGTCATTGTTGAAAGATATGTGGAGGCAATGGCCTGAACTGGAACCATAGTCCAGGGAGTGAAAATGGGGAAAAAAAGGAAAAGAAACTTGGAAATCACTGATAGAACTTTGCAACTGGTGCATCCAGAAGACTAAGGAGAAATCGAAGAGGGCTTCAAGGGTTGGGAGAATAGTCATGCTCTTAAGGACAAGTGGCATTGGGAGGGGCAGGCAGGTTTGAGAAGATTAGAAGTTCATATGTATAAATTTTGAGCATAAAGTGACATCTAAGTAGCCAGTCTGTTAAGCAGGAGATTTGAGACTGGGCGGATGGGGGCAAGTCATAGCTGCCGATTCAGATTCAGGCACTGTCTTAGAAGTCACAGGATTGTACCAAAGGCCTTTTCTCGGAAAGTAAGGAGTGGGAAGATGCAAGGAACCAGGGAAAGAGAAAGCAGTAGAACTGGATCAAAGGGAGAAGCAGATGAAGAGGGTTTCTGATGGTTTCTAGCTTTCGGTCTGCTCTGGCAGGTCGCAAGCACCCAGGATCTTTGGATCTTGACCAACCTTTAATTCTCTCAGGAAATTATCATTTTATCAGTTCTCTCCTTCCTCACCTATCTTGAAATGACGCTAACAATTAAGTGTGTCCTCCTCCACAACCCCACAGCACATTTCTTGCCCCTCCGTTGACCGTCAAATGAATCTCCCCAAAGGAGATTCTAGACTCACACGTCTGGGTTTACACCTAGGCTTCATCGATTACTACCCGTGACCTTAAGCCAGTTACTACACCTGCCATATTTGATTCAGTTTGTATCCTGGGGGCCTGACACGGTGACTAATGTTGTTAACATTTATTGAGTTGAATCAGATTTTGCAAAACCTCTGGCCCCACACGCTACTCCTACTTCGTCTCCATGTTTTCATTCCGTCCACACCATGGTATTTGCAGCAGGAAAGCACGGGGTACTGACCACACATTCAAGGACCAGAGCAGTAAAGAACTGAGAGAAATGGGATGGAAACTAGAGAAGACAGTGAAAGCCTTTTCCAGAAAGCCATCATGCCAAATGTATTATTCCTCAAACCGATCTTTCACCGAATCCTTGACATTTTCACGCCCAAACTGGTAAAGGTATGTGCACTTGTATTGTCCATGTATGCCTAAAAAGGATGAAACAAACTCACTCAACTCAAGTGATTCTATTGAGAAATTCTATTCAAGAGGAACTTCACAGAAGTTAATGAGCTACCGAACTCACCTGGAGTACAGTCTGGTTCTTCTGTTTGTTCTTTAATTAAAATTTTATTTTGAAAACAGTTCAAAACTGTAAGAAGTGTTGCATGAATATTACTATGAACTCCTGACTTCCTTTCCCCCGGTCTAACCATCGTTAGCATCATGTACTATGCATTTTATCTCGTTCTTCAAATATCTGTATATATAACAATATACACATTACTGTTTGTTATTTATGTAGATACGTAAAAAATATGCATATATATATTTTGCTCAGTTGTTGGAGAATGAATTACAGATATCATCACCTTCTCCTCTAAATACATAGGTTTATGGCTCCTAAAAACCATATGGTTTCCTTATGTAACCATACTGCAATCATCAAACTCAGGAAACTTAATGCACAATGCCTAATTAATATATAGTTCATATAAAAATTGCAGAGTGTATCAATAGTGTTCTTTATAGCAACGTTTCCCACCCTGTCCCCCCATGCAAGATCCAGCCCAGGAGTATGGGTTATATTTTATTTCATGAGAGGTTTGCTTTTATTTTATTTATTTGTTTATTTATTTATTTATTTATTTATTTATTGT
This sequence comes from Felis catus, assembly GCF_018350175.1. Taxonomy (NCBI): domain Eukaryota; kingdom Metazoa; phylum Chordata; class Mammalia; order Carnivora; family Felidae; genus Felis; species Felis catus. Next base: position 14,809,997 of record NC_058386.1, read on the forward strand.
AAGTTTATTCATTTCGAGAGAGACAGAGAGAGTGAGCAGGGGAGGGGCAGAGAGAGAGGGGGAGAGAGAATCCCAAGCAGGCTCCACACTGTCAGCGTGGAGCCCAGTGTGGGGCTTGAACTCACAAAATGTGAGACCATGACCTGAGCTGGAACCAAGAGCTGGACGCTTAACTGACTGAGCCACCCAGGGGCCCCTATTTATTTTTTATTCTAAAGTAGAACCCATGCCCAAAGTGGTACTTGAACGCTCAACCCTGAGATCCAGAGTCCTGTGCTCTACCAACTGAGCCAGCCAGGCGCCCCAAGGGGTTTCCCTTTAAAAAGAGGACTGACACTTCTACCAAAACAGTAAAGAAGGAAGAAAGGGATAAGTGTGGAGAAGGAGATAATCAGTCATATTTGCTGACCTGACGTCAGTACAGTAGAGGGGAGGACATAAATTGGGGGTAAGGGAGGTAGATAGAACTGGAGACTTGAAGCGAGAGGGAAGTTTTTGAAGAGATGTCTTTTTTTACTTTAAAGCAGACCCTACACCCACCACGGGGCTTGAATTCATGACCCGGAGATCAAGGGTCACATGCTCTACCAACTTAGCCAGCCAGGTGTTCCTTGAGATGTCTTGATGTTGGAGACAGAGATAAATTAGAAGACTACACAGTAGTGTTAACATGCAGTTGAAGTTGGACAATTTAAACTTATAAGATGTTTAATGTTTATGTTTGAGAGGGAGAGAGAGAGAGAGAGAGAGAGAGGACAGATGAGCACGAGCAGGGGAGGGCAAGAGAGAGGGAGACAGAGGTTCCCAAGTGGGCTCCACACTGACAGCACAGAGCGGAGGCTTGAACTCCCAAACTGTGAGATCATGACCTGAGCCAAAGTCGGATGGTTAACCGACTGAGCCACCCCGGTGCCCCAGCTGAATTACCTCTTTAACAGCCCTGTCTCCAAATGTAGTTGGGTCAGAGCTCCAACACACAAATTTTGGTGTAACGACTCCTTCCATGAAGCCTCTCCCGAGAAACATTCTGAGGCTGTGGTTGTAATAAAGAGGAAGAGCTGGAGAACCACAAGGTGCCTGGCGGTTTTAATAAGATTGCGTTGGAAAGGGGAGCAAGAGCTTCTAGCAGGGTGAAGAAAATTGAACTAGAGCGTCTAGTCAAAGAGGGGGAGGGGCGCCTGGGTGGCTCAGTCGGTTAAGCACCGGACTCTTGATTTTGGCTCAGGTCATGGTGTCACCGTTCGTGAGTTCGAGTCCCGAGTCGGGCTCCGTGCTGACCGTGTGGAGCCTGCTTGGGATTCTCTCTCTCTCCTTCTCTCTGGCCCTCCCCTGCTCTCTCTCTCAAAAAAATAAATAAATAAACTTTAAAAAATACTTTTTTTAAAAAAGGGAGAAAATCATGTAGGTTAGCTGTTGTAGAAAGATTTTTTAAAAATTTGAAGTGGGGGGTGCCCTGCCGGCTCAGTCAGTAGAGCAGGGGACTCTTGAGCTCGGGGTCATGAGTTCAAGTCCCACATTGGGCACAGAGCTTACTTCTAAAAAATTGAAGTGGAGGACGAGGGATTGAGAAATCCATGGCCCTTGCCTGATGGGAGAGATACTGCAAGTGAAAGGAAGGAGAAAACTGGATTGTAAGTATTGTAAGAGTTGCAAATTGGGCCTGACTTGTCACTGTCTCAGGGACTCCAGTAAGTGTAGTTACCTTTGGAAGCTGGGCTGCTTTGAATGTCACTCAGTGTGCAGACTGGATTGTGTGGGGTGCTGACTTTTATGTGGGTTACAAAAGAAGCAACGTGCACGAAACTGGAAAGAAGGTGTGAGGTCAGGGTTTCTTGCCCAGGATTTGCACGTTTTTATGACTTAGGTATTTGAGTAATGGATGTCAGTACAACTGGAAGCTTTCAACCGGACCAAATGCAAAGAAAAGAAAAGAAAAGAAAAAAATTAAACATTAAATATAGACAGAGGATCTCCCAAATGGTGTCAGTTTCGCACCACTGCTCCCTCAAATTGTTTAACAATGACTAATTCTTTCCCTCAATTTGACATATGTAATCTGAAATAGAGGCCAAGAAACCTTCAGTTGCTGAGTTAATATAAGGCTGGTTGTAGTCATTTCAGTGGCAGTCATATTATGGCGATAAAACCTGATACTTTCTTTAAGCTTATTTATTTGTTTTTTTTAGTAATCTCTGCACCCAATGTGGGGCTCGAATTCATGACTGAGATCAAGAGTCGTCACATGCTCTTCCGACTGAGCCAGCCAGGTGCCCAAAAACCTGGTACGTTCTGAGCTCTGACTCAGCTCTAACTCTAAGGAAGGTGAAATTATGAGGAAAGGGAGACTTACAGAGGTGAAGTCACCTGCCCGGCTGGTGAGCTGCAGAGCTCATGGCCAGCTGAGGGCAAGCGTGTGTCGTCTGAGCACCGTGCCACAGGGATGGCCGGCACGTAGGTTCCCTTCAATGTACATTCTGTCTATAGAAATTTGCTGCAGCTTAATTAATCAACGAAAGGATTTCATTCACGTGATTTGAAACTCATATTTTTAGAAACTTGCATGGGTTATAACCTTTGATCAATGCTTAATATATATAAATATATACGTATATATATTAATATATATAAATATATATATAAATATATATGAGGAAGAGGAAGAGGAGAGGTTTCAATACACAAAGAGCTTTTGCTGCCAATGTTTATTTTCATTTTTTTCTTTTTCTTTTTTTATTACTATTTTTTATTGTGTGTGTTTTAAAGTAGGCTCTATGCCCAACATGGGGCTTGAATTCACGACCCCAAGATCAAGAGTTGCATACCCTTGGGACTGAGCCAGTCAGGTGCCCCCAAAAGTTTATTTTTAAATCAATGGCATTTTCTCTCAGAAACAGGGTAGGGGCGCCTGGGTGGCTCAGTCGGTTAAGCATCCAACTCTTGATTTTAGCTCAGGTCATGATCTCAAGGTTGGTGAGATCAAGCCCTGCATTGGGCTCTGTACTGACAGTGAGAAGCCTGCTTGGGATTCTCCCTCTTTCTCTCTCTCTCTCAATCTCTCTTTCTCTCTCTCTGCCCCTCCCCCTTCTCAAAATAAATAAACTAAAAAAAAAAAAAAAAAAAAAAAAAAAGGAGTTGTAGAACTTGATTAAGGGCACATTTAACCAATGTTCCAGAAGCACATAGTATCACAGAGCCCGAACACTGCTCTATAACGGCAGTGTTTCTGTGAGAAAATGTGTTGAAGGTTCAGACGTGGAATGCCAGGGATGACTGTCCCTGTGGACCCTCTTCCTCTTTCCTTCCCACCTGCAGGGCAGTGGAAGCCACCATCTCCCTAACATCCAAGTGCAGATGGAGGTTTCTGTGCCCGGGAGCAGAGGTGCAAGATGGGAAGTGGTCTGGGATAGACAGATGGGGCTGGGAGCAGGTCTGGGACCCTGGGGAGCAGTGGAGAGTTGTAACACGGCACTTTATTGGGTGTGTGGTGCTCTGCCAATCCTTTATTCATTCTTTAGCTGGACCCAGCGAGGGCCCACCTGCTTCCCTTACGGCTACTACCAACCAATGCTTCCGAAAACTTTCTTTCTTCCCTGGCCCATTCTGGAGCAGCACGTGGCCTCCGTGTTTCTTCTGGATATTCTTGTCCTTGAAATAAGCATTTACCACCGTAGAAATGTAGTCGACTTTAGAAGAATGGTCAGACTTTGGCTTTCCCTGCATTTTATTTCAAGAGCTATAAGGATTTCTTTTGGTGACAAGCTGGATAATGCCTGGGGCCACTGGGGAGGCAGATGATAGAAACGGTGACATCACTGTGACCAGTAGGAAGATTTGAGTGGCACAGAAGGGCCACTAGTCCTAACGTATCTTCAATAGATTACATTTTTTTTAGGGAAGGTGCAAGTTAAGAAGATTCTTCCTTTCCAGATTCCTTGGAGAGTAGTGATACTTGGACAATATCTTAGCCACAGTTGCCTAGTGATAACAGAGCTTTTTGGGTTAATGGAAAAGCTCACTCTCTGTACTGATATGTTGCTAGATTATAAAATGCCCTTCCACTCCTCATTTCCTCCTATAATGTTCTTTCTCCATTGAATATGAGATGGATTTTTGGTGAAAAAATAAAATAAGAATTGAGATTTGTCACAGATTGGATTCCCCAGGAAGTAGACTTCTGAAATTGACATAGAATGTTTATTAGGGAGTGCTCTAGGGGTCAACTCCTGTGGAAAGGAGAGGTAGAAAGCAGGACTGGGCAGGCAGAGAAGTCCATCTGTCATACAGGCCCGATCCATCAGTCATTGGATGCAGGCCACCTGGGCAGGTGGCTCGGTGAAGCTGAGGCGCTTCCTTAAACGGCTAATAGCTCCAGTCTTCCTGCCAACAGCAGTCCCAGCTGCTGGGACAACAGCCCTTCACTCTGAAAGGGGCTTGATATGGTGCAGCAAGGTAGCTATTGAGATATTCAAAATAAAAAAAGGATGGGGCACCTGGGTGGCTCAGTCGGTTGAGCATTCGACTTTGGCTCAGGTCATGATCTCACAGTTCATGGGTTCGAGCCCCACGTCAGGCTCTGTGCTGACAGCTCAGAGTCTGGAGTCGGCTTCGGGAGATTCTGTGCGTCTCTCTCTCTGCCCCTCCCCCACTAGTGCACGTGTGTGTGTGCGCGCGCGCACGCACGCTTTCTCTCTCTCCCTCTCAAAAATAAGTAAATAAACATTTAAAAATTAAAAAAAAAAAGGATGATGGGGCACTTGGCGGGCTCAGTAGAGCATGCAACTCTTGATCTCGGGGTGGTGAGTTTGAGCCCCATGTTGGGTGTGGAGATTACTTAAAAATAAAAACTTTAAGAAAAAAAAAGGATGATAACTAGGACTCTACAGTGTAAAATCAAAAAGTACACCTGTTTAAATTGCTATTCCTGTCTGCACTAATTCATTCAATAGGAGGAGCAACAGACTGCATTCCATGGGCCAACCTGTTCACCTACCTGTGGCTGAGTGCAGAAGTCAGGCTGAGACCAGGTCTTCTTGATTTTTCCCATGGCAACCTCCAGCAGGCATGCCATGACAGCCAGGAAAAAGAAAAGTCTGCCTCTCTTCAGTATTTATTATTTTTTTTAATGTTTATTTATTTTTGAGAGAGAGAGAGAGAACGAGCAGGGGAGGGGCAGAGGGAGAGGGAGACAGAGGATCCCCAGTGGGCTCCACAATGACAGCAGAAAGCCTGATGCGGGGCTCGAACCCACCAACCGTGAGATCATGACCTGAGCTGAAGTTGGACCCTTGTAGACTGAGCCACCCAGGTGCCCTTCTTCAATATTTATTTTTAAGAAAAGAGGTGAATTCTATTATTTATTCTGACTACAAAAGCAAATTATGTTTGCTGTAAAAAAATATATAATATAAATGTATGTGTATATTTATAGTACCATAGCCCAACAACCAGAAGTAATCAGAAAATCATTGTCAACATTTTAGCATATTTCTCTAATCTTCGTATAAATAAACAAACAAATATTTTTTCCCCATAGTTGAACTCGTGCTGGACTTCTGGGAGGCAGCAGTATGTTGTGATTAAGAACATGAACTCTGAAGGCAGGAATACCTGATCTGAATTCGGTCTCTGCCCCTTATTAGTGGTGAAGCTTTCATTTCTTCAAAAAATAACTGGGAATATGTGGGTGAAAAAGAAAGATACTTTCCTTCATGAGCTCACATGTTAATGAAACTTACCCTTTCTTAAGGTCTCCACTTTCTCACCTGTGAAGTGGAGATAATACCTATCTTGTAGGGTTTCTGTGAGAATTATTATCTTGTTAAATGAGGTAATGTTGCAAAATGCCTACACCTGGTAATGACCCCCAAAATGGCAGTTACTATCTTGTCACGTAAGTTTTGCTTTTTTTTCACCAAACATTATATCGTAGTTTCCCTATGTCATTAAAAAAAACCTTTTTCTGGGGCAACTGGGTGGCTCAGTTAAGCTAAATCCGACTCTTTTTTTTCTTTTTTCTTTTAGTTTATTTTGAGACAAAGAGACGGGGAGAGAGAGAGAATCCCAAGCAGGCTCCACACTATCAGCACAGAGCCTGACACGGGGCTCTGAGCCGTGAACCCATGAGACCATGACCTGAGCCGAAATCAAGAGTCGGATGCTCAACCGACTGAGCCGCCTAGGAGCCCCTAAATCCGACTCTCGATCTCAGCACAGGTCTCAATCTCGGGTTGTGAGTTCAAGCCCCACGTTGAGCTCCACGCTGGACAAGAATGCCTACTTAAACAAACAAACAAACAAACAAACCAAAAAACCCCTTTGTTGAGGCCATCATAGGGTTCCTGTAATGTTGGTGGGAATACAGGTTCTTGGCTTCCTTCAAGTAGCATAGCATTCAGAACTCCAGCCACCAGGCAGCACAACCTTCTGGGTTCAGGGGCACCTCATTTGCCCTTTTACTTTCCATTCTGAGGAGTGGTAAGCTTCCTGATTACATATAACATATTAACAGCCATTTATAGGCTGGTTTCAATCAATTCATCAGGTGTTTTCCCCAGAGCTACTTTTGAAAAGGAGAGGGTAGGAGAACACAGGGGGTACTGAATCTGTAATGATGTGGAGGCTGGAAAAAGGAGCAGAAAAGGGAGGTTGGGGTTCCTAACATGAATACAATTCCTTGATCTTGCCCTGGGTAAATGCATCCTTTATAGATAAAGTTTCCAAAGGGGAGTGGGACACTGTAACCATTTAATGGATATATTTAGTTAGATACTCTTTTGCTTGAAAGCCAGAGAATAGACAACAAGACGCATTGAAATTGCCTATCAACAAAGTCCTGAAGTTTTATCTTCTACATTAGTGAAATCGATTAGTTAGAAAATAAACTTAGGTTTTGTTTTTATCTGGTTAGGCTATGTGATGTTTTCAGGAGTTGATTGCCTTGCTTATGAATCAGTAAAGTAACAGCCTTTTCTTTCTTTTCTCACAATTACTTTTTGATTATGTCCATGTTTATTAGCAGTTTGGAGGAGAGATAATAAGGAAAATATAGCTTATGATGATTGGCTGCTCCATTTATGTATCCCCACTGTGATAAGTACAGTGTTTTCTGTATCACAGGCTCTCATTAATCTTTGTTGGACGGATGAACTCAAGCCAACCTGGCCATTTGATAGTAATTTTCATGAAAAAAAGGTTTCATATGTGACAGACTAACAAAATTAGTTTAATTGAAATAGCTGGATTATTGATAGATGTCAGTTGGTTGCAAAATCTGTCTCCTATTGCTGCACGACAAATCACCCCCAGAAGCAGTGGCTTCTGATTATTTACTTTGATTATAAATCTCAATTTGAGCAGGGCTTGGTGTAGACTGGTTGTCTCTAATTCAGGCAGAATCAACTTGGGTGGCTTTTCTAGGGCTGGAGGATACACTTCCAGAGGTGACTCACTCACACACATGGTAAGTTGAAACTGGGTGTTGATTCCTCTCCAGGCTTTCTCACAAGAGTGTAGCTGGATAAAAACAATGAACTCCCCAAAAGAACCAAGCAGAGGCTATATTGCTTTTTTTAACCTGACCTTGAAAATCACTTGGTGTCATTTTCACCACAGTTACAAGCCGGCTAAGATTCAAGGGAAGGGACATAGACCCTCACTTCTCCATGGGCAGAGTGTCAAAGTCACATTGCAAGAAGGACGTGTGGGATGAGAGGTAGTGCTGCAGCCATCTTTGGAAAATACAGTTTGCCATGGGGATTATTTATGATCCTCCTTCATACCCCCAGTTTCCTACATTTAAAGATTTTTTTCTCGATTTGTCTTTTTTTTTTTAAGATTTTATTTTTGAGTGATTTCTATATCCAACATAGGGCTCAGTTCAAACCCACAACCCCGAGATCAAGAGTTGCGCATTCTACCAACTGAGCCAGCCAGGTGCCCCTCTATTTGTCTTTATGATATTTTTTCCCCACCTGCCCCCTCTAAGCTTTGTAGCTATAGTATCTCAGAAGCTAACAATTTTTTTTAAGTAAGCTCTATGCCCAATACGGGGTTTGACCTCACGACCCTGAGATCAAGAGTCAACATGCTCTACTGACTGAGACCGCCACACACTCCTCAGAAGCTAAGGTTCTTTAAAATAACTTCTACATAGAGAATTGTCTTTCTGGTACACTAAAGGCATATGCCAAGCAACTTTCTAGGATAGGGGTGTATCCAGCTAGGTTTATTCTTCCATGTAATTCTTACCTCTATCTTGTTTGGAGAAGAGACTAACACACAGGCATAGCCCTACATATAATAAATAAAATAAACAAGAAGATAAATATATAGGTAGATAGATATAGATGATATAGATAGATATAGATATAGATATAGATATAGATATAGATATAGATATAGATATAGATATAGATAGATATATTGCCCTGGCAGCTTTAAGTCAATTCTTGGAAGGTTCTATGGTGCAGGTGATGGGTGGATTCAGCTGAAAATCTTATAGACATGTAGAATAAAAAGTGGTCTCTGTTTTGGGGTTATTATGGCAATGCAAGTTAATGATTTATGTCGTGTGTGTGTGTGTGTGTGTGCGTGTTATGTGTGGGTGTGTGAAAGTGGTTCCAGTTAAGTTGGAATACTAAAGCTGATTAGCAACGATTTGGTCATAACTTCAAGAGAAACTTGAAATCATAAACCAACATACAATATTTCCATCAAAGTAGCATTTCCCTGACATTTTTATCAAAATGTTCAAAATACCAAAAGTTGAAAGAGTTGCACAGTGAACATTCACATACCCACCATCCAGATTCTACAAATAACATTTTACTTTATTTACTTCATCACACACCTATTCGTTCATCCATCCCTCTGTTCATCCACAAATCCATCTTGATTTTTTAGACATTGCAAAGTAACTTATAGTCATCAGCAGACATATTTTGAGTTCTGTTTAGAAATGTAGCCATTTTTCTTATTTCAATCTATCTTGTAAAAATTGTATTTGACAAATGTATAAAATCACGTGGACTTGATCTTTTGTCATTGTATTAAAAATGAAATCTGTGAGAATTTAGTGGAGAAGTTGCTAGAGAAACAAACTGTAAAGATTCTGCTCTGTGACACATCTTATTTAATGTGCTTCACATAATATCCTTGCCTTTGCTTGAGAACATAATAAAAACTTATACATTCTGAACTGAATAATTGTGTCCCTAGATAGTGAAAAGGCTATCATGTTTCATCTTCTGTGCATTGTACCTTTTCACTTCCTTAAGCATGTTGGAAACCATATTGGATTTATATGTGAAAAGCTGGTCAAGAATTTCTTTTAGAGAAATGAAATCAAGCCTTGAGGCAATTGTGCAAGGAGATCAGGGTCACTCCACAGCTCCCATGTTTTCTTATTCCAACCTGCCTCCTCCAAAGGGTATAGCCTCAATTTACCTAGCCACTTTTCTATTTATCCTTCTTTTTTTCTTCAGGTAATTGTCTAAATCCGTAATTTTCCTCTATCGTGCATCAACATGGTACAAAATGATGTGGGAACTCATTGATCAGTTCACTGATTCGTTCACTCATCGAGCAAATGCTGATTGAGCATCAGGTCCTGTCCTGGACATTGGCAAAAAACAAAAATGAATAAGACATAATCTTTATTTTCAATGCAAAGCCATTAATATGGTACATTGATCAATATAGGTGACAAAACTAATTGAGGACTGCTAGAAGAGTTTTTTCCGCTTTGCCAAGGGCAGTAGCTATTGCTCTTTACCTAATCTCTGCTTTATGTTGTGTAGGTACTGGAGAAAAGTATACACAGAAGACCAATGTTTGCTAATGATGCATTATTATATTAGAACATTTTTAGAGAGTGAGAATTGTTTTATGGATTTGAGAAGAAGCAAGATCAATATGCTTTCCACTGTGTGTGTTTTTATATAACTAGCCCAGAAGTCCAAGGTATCTTATAAGAAGTCTGTAAAATTGCATTGAATGAGGTCAGATAGTAAACCTAGGAAGCGAAAAGCACAGCCATTTTATTACATTTTAATACTTAGACTGTATGAACTCATTTGTTTCCTTTACCAATTAAATGCTGTGTGTGTTTTTAATTTTTCCATTTTTAATTAAAACATTGAGATAAAATTACACACACACACACACACACACACACACACACACATATATAAGCACAGAGCCTGACATGGGGCTTGAACTCAAGAACTGTGAAATTATGACCTGAGCTGAAATCAAGAGTTGGACACTTGAGCCACCCAGGCACTCAGGGATATTGTGAGGATTAAATGAGATAATCCATGCAAAATGCTCAGCACAATGCCTGGCACACAGTAAGCACTCAGGAAATGTTGATTAATATTATTTCTAGAGGAAGATGAATAGACTTCTGTTTAGCTAGGGAAGTATGGTTTCATCTGGATTAAGACATTAACATAAGAAAAGATAATTTATTGGTATTTAAAAGTTGTGTAGAGGGGCGCCTGGGTGGCGCAGTCGGTTAAGTGTCCAATTTCAGCCAGGTCACGATCTCGCGGTCCGTGAGTTCGAGCCCCGCGTCGGGCTCTGGGCTGATGGCTCGGAGCCTGGAGCCTGTTTCCGATTCTGTGTCTCCCTCTCTCTCTGCCCCTCCCCCGTTCATGCTCTGTCTCTCTCTGTCCCAAAAATAAATAAACGTTGAAAAAAAATTAAAAAAAAAAGTTGTGTAGAATTATGAATGTTCAGTAGAAAGAGGTGTCTGAGGCAATAAGTGTTTCTGACCAACTCCTCTGGCTTTAAGACTCTTTCATAATTTATTGTGCATTGTGTTGCGGAGGAAGAGAAACTGGATGTTTGGGAACCTGCCTTTATACCTAAAATCATCAGGTTGGGGATATATAGAACTATTAAATTATTTAGGCCAGATGGAAAGATGCTAGAATTCTTGTTTTTTCATTTTTTAATTTTAATTGTATTTTACTAGAGAGAGAGAGAGAGAGCACTAAAGCACAGGGGAGGGGCAGAAGGAGAGAGAGAGGGAGAGAATCCCAAGCAGGCTCCATGCTCAGTGCAGAGCCCGATGTGGGGCTTGATCCCATGACCCCGGGATCGTGACCTGAGCTGAAATCAAGAGTCAGACGCTCAACCGAATGAACCACCCAGGCGCCCCTAGAATTATTCTTCATTGTGTGTCCTAATTCTCACTATTTTCCTGTTGCTATCCGTAAAATTAGCTGGCTCACTGCTTACAAAGACAAAGACAGTGCATCTCCATTATTTTATTAGATGTTCCTCTTGAAATAAAAAGCCCTTCTACATCAGCAACAACATCTATTAGCACTGAGACATTCCAGCTCCCTGGATACTGCTGATCTCAGATGATCTGAGCAGACAAGACTAGGGTAGACCAAGGAATCCACAGCCACCCTATGGGATTGAAAATGGGGCAGGGAAGGGGTGGTGGTTTGGGAGAGGCTTCTATATGTAACTGTTATCTCAGAGGATCCTGAAACTAGCCAAGTTTCAGGCTTCTTCCTCAGAGGTTTAAATCTTTCCAAGATCCCTCATCAGATGTGGAGCCCATATTATTCTCCACTATTTCTGCTGGCAGCCTGTGGTTGGAGAAAATTCTAAAGATGACTACAATTCTGGGGCACCTGGGTGGCTCAGTTGGTTAAGTGTCCAACTCCGGTTCAGATCGTGGTCTCGTAGTTGGTGAGCTCAAGCCCCCAGAAGGGCTCTGTGCTGACAGTGCAGAGCCTGCTTGGGATTCTTACTCTCCCCTCTCTCTCTGCTGCTCCCTCATTTGCACTTTCTCTCTCTCAAAAATAAATAAATAAATAAATAAATAGTTAAAAGGCAGTAAGTCAACGTAATCTTTCCTTTAAAAAAAATGATGACTATAATTCTGAAAAACGTGTTCTGTAAAATGGTCATAGTTGTGGGCTCAGTAGTGTGGCCAGGTGGTAAAATGGGTGTAATAATACTCTTCCCTGGGGGACATACTCTTGTTACCCTAGCTGTATCTCTGTGGCACTCACCTCCATCTGCCCAGGGCTGCTTATTGTGATCACTTGGGACTCTCTTCCCAAAGGTTCTTTCCCAGGCTGAGGCAGCACACTCTGCCTGCACATTGGGAGAACTAGAAATGCTGGGGGGGTTAATACCTGGAAGACCTTTCAGTATGCTGGAGAAACAGCGCAGTTTCCTGGAAGGGAAGAAGGTTCTACATCATCTGCCAGCAGTCCCCAGCAGCCCCCAGTAAATCCTCCTGAGCTCCAATTACCCACAGCAGTAAGTGGCTTGATAACGCACCTATTATTGGCTTCCTTCTCTTCCCTGTCTCACCAGCCCACTCATCTTCTGGTGTTTCTTGGGATTAACTCTCAGACAACACTACTAACACTCAAACTGTTGTCTCAGGGTCTTCTTTTGGGGAAATCTGAACTAAGACATCACTCATAGGGTCAATGTGAGGATTAAAAGAGATAATGTATGCCCAATGCCTGGTGTATAATAATTGCAATTAGCATTTATTGATCAGTTTCTTTGTGCCAGCACAGCCTTAAGCACCTTACATGCATTAACTCATCTAACCCAACGTTAATCTTCATAACAGCTTATTATCATTCCTCTACTACAGATGAGGAGACCGAGACAGAATCTTCAAGATCACATACTATTCGAACCATTGGAACCATTATTCAGACCCAAGCAGTGAATGTGGAAACATTCTTTCAGGATGCTGGAATGGTTCTTTGAGTTATTGGAACTCTGACTTTTATTGAGTTAACCTTGGGAGATTCTGGCTGGTTTTCGGTGTGTTGTTGACACACGGGTGAAGTATCTTGAGAGAGATTTTTCCTGTTGCTTCCTCTGACAGAGGGCTTCTGTCAGAGAAGTGACAGCCAGAGGCCGTGGGTAGTGGCTCTGCAGACGGGAGCCGGAAGGAGGATTTACACCTGTCATTCAGATGCCCTCTACACAGAGGTCAACTATGGCCAGGATGAAGGGTGGGGAGACGAGCACAGGAAAGCGGGGTGATGTTCATGGGTTGTTAAGAGAAGAGCTTCTCCCCTCTACCTCCTAGGAACCCCTATGGTCAGGGGAGTTAGATTTGGCAAGGGGACTGACCATGCTCTCGGAGGAACCGAGGTAGAAGTGAAAGGGCTGGCCACGACCCTTGGTCACTTCAGGTGCCTTGAGCCACAAGCCTGGCAGGTGATGATGGTGGGAAACAGGTGGGGGAAATGAAATTTAAAGAAAATGTAACATTCGAGTTTTAAACTGGGTTGATTTTTAATAGCTGAAAAAGACCTAAAAAGTCAGAAAAACTATCTGACATGTGAAGGGTCATGAAAGACAAATTTACCATAAAAACATGATTCTTAGGTGACAGAGGAAAGGGGATTAAGAAGGACAAATTTCCGGGGTGCCTGGGTGGCTCAGTCGGTTGAGCGTCCGACTTCAGCTCAGGTCGTGATCTCGCGGTCTGTGAGTCCGAGCCCCGCGTTGGGCTCCGTGTTGACAGCTCAGAGCCTGGAGCCTGCTTCGGATTCTGTGTCTCCCTCTGTCTCTGCCCCTCCCCTGCTCATGCTCTGTCTCTCTCTGTCTGTCAGAAATAAATAAACGTTAAAAAAAAATTTTAAAAGGGACAAATTTCCAGTTATGAAACAAATAAGTTATGGGGATGTAATGTACAGCATAGGAAATACATATATACATCTCCTAGAAATATTGTAATAACTGTATGGTGACAGATGGTAACTAGATTTATTGTGGTGATCATTTCACAAGGTATCAAAATATCAAATCACTATGATGTACACCTGAAACTAATGGGATATTATATGTCACTTACACATAAAAAATACATGGTTCAAAGTAGTGATTGGAGAAAAATAAACTGCTTCAAGTTTATATTCCACAGAATTGAGCCTGCTCAATAACAGCTAATCCTTATAAAATCCTTACCACGGACCAGGTACTCTAAGCATTTCACAAACAGTCACTCACACAGATCTACCAGGTGAGAACTATTATTATCATCCCATTTTACAGAGGAAGAAACTGAGGCACAAAGAAGTTGAATAATTTGCCCAAGGCCATAACTAGAGCTGGCATTTGAATACAGAAATCTGGCTCCCTAAGTCTATGGTTTTAGCCACTAAACTACACTGCCTTGCCAACCATCCACTTTCATATGGTATTCTATTCTGGTGTGGTTTTCCCTCTTGGGTCTTTTGAGGCTGACATTTCTGTTCTTTCTACACTGTTTGTGGTTAAACTTAGTGCCTGGAGGATAGGGATAGAGGTTTTAATAGTTTAAAATGAGGTACTGGACTCGCATTTCTAAAATGACATTTTCTCAAATGGCATGAACTTTAAATGAAAACATGTAAGATCTGACAGACTGATTTAAGCTCTGATTAGGGCCAAGGAACAACTAATGCTCACCCCTTCCTACAAACACTAGAAATTTACACATTGATTTGATTCTTTTTTTTTTTTAATGTTTATTTATTTTTGAGAGAGAGAGGCAGAGAGAGAGAGAATCCCAAGCAGGCCCTGAGCTGTCAGCACAGAGCCTGACACAGGGCTGGAATTCACAAACCGTGAGATCATGACGTGAGCCAAAGTCAGATGCTTAACTGAGCCACCCAGGTGCCTCCATATCGACTTGATTCTTAAGCTTTTCTCCTAGATCTTTTTTTTTTAATTAAAAAAAAATTTTATTTTTGAGAGAGAGTGACAGAGAGTGAGCCGGGGAGGGCAGAGAGAGAGGGAGACACAGAATCTGAAGCAGGCTCCAGGTTCTGAGCTGTCAGCACAGAGCCTGACATGGTTCTCTTGAACCATGAGATCATGACATGAGCTGAAGTCAGAGGCTTAACCGACTGAGCCACTCAGGCGCACCTCTCCTAGATCTTGCATTATGAAGTCTAAGCCCAGTGGGCACTTTATAGATGCTTCCCCCCCCCCCCCCCCCCCCCGCCCCGCAAATGTAGCCTTTCACTAACAGAAATTGCTGTCGTGTTTTCCGTGTTTGGGGAAATTGCTGGAGTCAGAATGACCTGAGTGCAGTGGATGAGACTTACGCTGAGAGAACCACCTTCGTGATCATGATATCTTCCCTGGTAGGTAAGTATCATCCTAAATGCTTTTTGACAATGATTAGGAGGCTTATGTAGTCTTCCATACCTGTCCCACGTGTATCCAGGATAAAAATGTCTTACATCTTCATGGCCATTTATTTATTTACTATTGAGACCCATCATGAGTAGCACACATGGGCTCTGTAGTGGGACACTTTGAGGCATCTAATAGAAACTTTGACTCAAACTGTCTTAAATGCAAGGAAAAGGCAGAATTTGTTTAATTAAGTAACTAGATGTTATCGTCAAGAACCCAGGTTTTTTGCTTGTTTTTTCTAATTTTCCACTTTGCCTTAGGTAGGGCACAGGCTTTGGCCTAAGGATGGTTTTCCTCTAGTCACAAAATGGCTGCCAGTGGCAACTTGGGTACTTGCTTCCTTGTTCATCCAGCAGGATAGAAGGGAAAACCTCTCCCTCAAATCATAGGATGTTAAGTCCTTTCCTTTAGTCTAAATGGGCCCTAGTCATTGATTGGACTGACTAATAAGCACCCACCACCTTGGAAGTGGGGATACCTGAACACTGTGGGGGTTCTATTAGAAGGAGGATGGAGAGAATAGATGCTGGAGAGCCTCTGAAGCTATTGCTTCATCTGGAAAAAGGTGACCTAAGAGAAAACATTTCAGAGAATCTGAAGCCTCAGAGATAATGTATGTAGGTTTGCCAGATTTAGCAAATAGAAATACAGGATTCCAAGTTACATTTGAATTTCAGATAAAAACCAAAAAAATTTTTAGTATAAGTATGTGCACCTCTTTCTACAAACATTACACATTTGCACAATGATTTGGTTCTTAAGCTTTTCTCCCAGGTCCTGATTTCATTATGAGCTCTGGGCCCAGAGGGGCAATTTCAAAAATGCTTTTTTGGACAATGATTAGAAAGCTTATTTAGTCTTCAACCCTTGTTCCACACATATCCAGGATAAAAATACATAGTTACCCTAAAAAATTACTTTTTGCTTATCTGAAATTCAAATTTAACAGGCCTCCTGTATTTTATCTGGCAACTCTAAATGTATGGAAAATTCTTGGCACATAGCAGGCATTCATTCAGTGGTTAAGTATTAGTGTTCTTTCTTCATAAACAAGGAGCTCAGTTAAATGGTGGCATGGTACTTTTTAACTCTTGCTGACCTAGAAAATACACGCTTTTGATCAAAATTGAAATGAACTGAACTGGATGTGATTCTAAGAAACCCTTTGCCAGCTCCTCAAAACCAGATCAAAGCAAATGTCCCCAAGTGGAAGGTCATAGTTATATATATGGGATGGCACATTATAAAGCTTTCAATATTACAACCTAGAACTAAATTGGACCTCTACCAATGAATATTCGGTTATTGGTTTTTCTTAACCTACACAGATAAACCACTCTTCATTTGGTCCGGAAGTAATGTTGCTGCAATTCCTGGCACAAAGGCACTAACGCTCAGGGATGAAAATGGCATGATTGGCCCAGGAATGCTGGCTCCACATGGGTGAAGCTTGAGGTCACGGCACTGTTACCTTGCATCT
Organism: Felis catus; assembly: GCF_018350175.1. Taxonomy (NCBI): domain Eukaryota; kingdom Metazoa; phylum Chordata; class Mammalia; order Carnivora; family Felidae; genus Felis; species Felis catus. The sequence continues at coordinate 14,826,663 of NC_058386.1, forward strand.
TGGAGGAGGCAGGAGACTCTGCAAAGCCCTGCTGTTGCCTCTGACTCCATTTTCCCTCACTGCTAATTCACTGTTCCTACCTGAAAAAATTTCTAATATGCTTCCTGAAAAGCTGAAGAGAAAGGCACCTTCATTTCCTCATCAAATATTCACCATGTTATGAAAAAGAAAACCCTAGTGGCTTGGCACCAAGTGGTCAAAACCAGCATATTGTTACATATTGTTACCAGATTCACGACAGGAATAGATTAAGTGGATTTAATCCAAGATATCTATTTCTAATTTGGTAGCTGCTATGACCTCACACACTTATTTTCCGTGCTTTTCCTAAAAACCAGAAAAAAACACCCCATTTTCCCTCTTTGCTTTAAGTGGAAATTATTATGCAGCTTTTCATAGATTTGTCCACAATGCCTTTAAACAGGATTATTATTTTTCTTAATTTTCAAAAAGTGGCTTTGGAAATGTATCTCCTTCCATTTCATCACCTCTTCATCCTCATTGGAAACCTGATTATTGGTAGGTATTGAGAGCTTTCCATTTCTACTGGTGGAGGGATGACTTCATTGCCAGCTGGGGAATCTTGTGTGGCGGAGCATTGGACCAAAGCAGAGCTGTGGGTTGATGCTGCCGCTGGCGCTGCTGCCACAGCCGTTCGCATGCATCCAGCTGCTGTGTAAGGAATCCTCAGGCTACTAGTTCTTTGCTCCCAATTCACCCAAGGGATCGCAGGCTGATGGATGAGTGTACGTGTGAATGTGTGAATGTGTGCATATGTGCGTGTGCACGCACAGCTGCAACAGTTGGGCAGCAGCTGCAATAGACTTCGATATCATTTTTACCAAAGACAGAGATAAACCGTCCTCCGTCCTTTATTTCCAAGCAGTGCCTCGGCTCCCGCCCCAAATGTGTTCTCCCCCTCTTCCACGACCCCTCAACCCTCCGCACGTGTCCCTCTGGAGTGAGGCCAGGCTGGCTGAGCTGCAGGGAGGATTCCCCCTTTTTTTCCGCAGTGAGAGGCGGATTCCCGGGCCTCTACGGCCCTCCACCCCGTCAGCCGCCCCTTTCTTAGTCACGATCTTCCCCGCCCCTCCCCCCTCCCCCCACCCAGCTCCCCCTGACCCCCCTCCCCCTGAACGCTCGAAGCTCGGGCCCCGCCCCTCCCAGACACCCAGCCCAGGTTGCTAGGGCCTGGCTGGGCAACCAAACCTGGCCCGCGAGGTGGTGCGGCGCGCGCGTGCGCGCTCAGGCGAGTTTATACAAGGAACGAGCCTTCTTCGGCTTCTGGGGTCCGAGCACGAGCGGCGCGGGCGGGGCGCGCGGGCCCGCGCTCGAGGACGAGCGCTCTCTCCGCATTGGTTTCTATCAGAAGTGGGCGGGGCGAAGGCGGGACCTGGCGGAGTCTTAGAAGCTTCTTCATTGGCCCGAACGGGACGGCCGGGGCGGGCCAGTTAGCAAATTAGGCTGCGCGTTCGCCTCTGCGAGAGGGCGGGGCCGGAGGTTTCCATTAGTTGTCCCTGCCACTGGGAAAGGTAAAGCGGCGACGGCGGCCTCAGGAGCTGTGGGGTCCCCGGCTGGAGGTGGGAGACTCGGCGGGGTGAGTAGTTGCGCCGCCACCCGCCCGTCAGGCCTTCCTGTTCCCACGTTGGCTCCGCGCCACCCAGCTTCTCCTGAGAGAGGGGACCCACCCGGTCCCCCCGGGCAGACGTGAGAAGGGGCGGCGGCGCGGGTCTCCTCCAGAACAGGGCGACGCGGCGAGGGCGCCCCAGCCTGGAGTGGCCTCTCTTCAGCGCCCCATTGCGCCAGTGGAAGGGCTTCCCCAGCGAGGGGTTGGGACTGTATTTTGGGGGGTGGGGAGACGGGAGGATGTGAGGAGGGGCGGCGGGTCGAGGCCGCCCGGCGGGGCTCCCCTCAGCAGCGGGTCTGCGGCGTCCCCGCCCCGCCGCCCCCGCGGCGCGAGCTCCCCCGGGCTTGCGGCGAGGGAAGCCCCTTCCCGCCGGCGCCGAGGAGGAGCCTGCGCGCCGGAGCCCCCAGCCCGAGTTCCGAGAGAGTCGGGGACCCGCCGGGGGCTGCGAGCCCGGGGCCGGAGCCCCGGCCCTGCTGACTGACCTTGGCTGCCCGCGAGGGTGGGCGAGTGACCCACCGCCTGCCCCGCGGCTCTTCCAGCTTCCTCCCAACAAGTTTCGGGCGTTGCTATGAAGTTCACCACTGGCATAGTGGGGAGAAGCAGAAATTGGCCCCTTCCCAGACCTTCGTACCCTTTGGACCCTCATAGAAATTAAATCCTAGGGTTTGGAACCATTTCCAAACGAACAGGTCCTGCTCGCGTTGACACGTTTTATGCCCACGTTGGGGGAAAAAAATAACCTGAACGTATTTCTGTGTAAAAAGGCAGATCTTCCTTGAGGTGTTTTTTTCTTTTTTTTTTTCCTTCGCTTCACTTGAGTGTTAAAGCCCAGATGCCCGAATAAGAAAAGCCTGACCTTAGTATTTCCACCGTGAGATTAGACGGATGCTGTGATATTTAAGTAGTTGCAGATCAGTGTTCTGTTAACACAATCTATTTTAATTGGCTGAAATTTAGGCTGATTTTAGAAAGTATTGCAGACACAGAATAATTTCTTCCCGTGAATCTGAATTAGGTTTGTTTGGACGTAATGCTTATGTAGTTAATGTAAAAGATTACACAAATTAATTTGTCTGAGAACATTTGACTAAAACAAGAGACATAAATATGTATAGAATAGGATTATCGTTTTAGGTAACGTTTCCGGCTTGTTCCTTTCTTGCTGTAGGGTTACAAAAGCATCTTTACAGAGGCTATTTGGAATTATATGTGAATGACATTTAGATGTAAATTTGTTTTTAATTTAAGTGTTTTAAAATATTTTATTCATAAAATGTGAAGAACCCGTGTTTACTTGTTTCTGTATGTTTAGTGCGGGGGGGGGGTAGTATAATTTTATATTTAACAACCCAATTAGGGTTCATTAATAATTTTTTTTTAAAGGTGTGCCTCTTTTTGAGAACATTGTACTTGAATACCTTAGCAATTCTTTTAATTTCTTTATTAAAAGTACTATTTTAGGTTTCGGCATTTTTGGCTTTGACACTGGAACAGGAGTAAGGAAGCCTGCAGCAGTATTACCAGTTTGACACCACCAGTGGGTGTTTCTGTTGACAAATGCAGAGAAGAGAACATTTGGGAAGGAAATATTTTGGGGGGGGGTTAGGGGTGTTGGGGGGGGGGAGAAGGAGCCAGAAGAAAGAAGCTGCAGAACTAAAGCTGCCAGCACAGAGTATGCTGAGCATTTCACAAGTACAAGGAAACCTAATTAGGATGAAAAAAAAAAAATTCAGTTTGCTTGTATTAAATAATAGAATTCCAGAAGAGGCATGCTAAATAAAGTTAATCATCCCGAGAGTGTTAAATAATCTACCATTTCAGAGGAGTTTGGAGGGTCTTCAAATGGAGTGTCAAATCTTTTTAAATTGTCTTGTGTTTTAAACATAATACAGTGATTAATTTGGTGTGTGTGTGTATAAGTTTTGTATACTAGTTTTGCTTATTTAGCATGTTTCCTAACCCTCATTTTTTTGGAAAACAAAACTTGATATATTAAAAAACATTACAAATAAACATTCTTTCTTCAGAGAAGATTTCTTTTTTCCTGCTCAGATTTATAATTTAGTCATGATTTAGGGGCTTGTAGAAAGGTTTTTTGCCCCTTATCTCAGGTTTTTGATGTTTACTTAATATGAGTTCCCTGGACTAAATCTGCCATTATTTTCATTGTAATTTTCTTGTAGTCATTTAAATTGGAGTGTGGCATTTACAGTATTCCCCGGGGTTTTAAAAGAAAAGGCTCCCATTGAGGGAAATTGCTGGGCCATCTCGCATAGATGAGTAATAGAAGGTTGACTGATTGCGAATCAGATCCATTCTGTTCCAAATATGCTGCATGGGGTTAAAGCAGTCATTTAATGAGAACCAGATTTTATATGGTATTTCTACTTTGAAGGTGCAGTCTTGTTCCATTACAAACTGAAATACAGAGGTGGAGAAATTGCTTCAAGTATGCTTTTTTTCCCCCCAGCCTTGCTTCACCACTGTGTCCAAGAATCTGTGAGAGACTCTCTGTCAACAATAGTTGCATTGTTGGAAATGACAGTGGCTTCTGTTGCAGAAATTTAACCTTTTATTATGATTTGCGTTTCAATTTACTTTGTGATAGAAAATTCAGCTATATCTAAGAATACGGCTATAGGAAATTTGTAAGGAAGTGAACCAAGAAAAATAAGCCTTCTTCAGCGTGTCTGTTAAAAGTTCACCTTTTTTCCCCTTCCATTTTGATAACTTTGGTGGTTATCTCTTTTATTTCTTCTAGATATTAGAAGGTACACTAGCATAGTACTTTATTTTTGGCAGTAAGTATGGGGATGAGACTTTTTCATGTAATAAATTGATACCAAATAATAAGGCATTTAGAACAAATGAATCCACCCACATACACACACACCCAAAATGTAAGGGAAATCTTTTAGGTAACCCTTAACTTTGGTATAAGAATAGCAGATTTTTAAGTATTCAGTTGCTTTCTAAAGTAGAAAAGGCTGTTTACTCAGAATTTGATAGTTTTAGATTCCAAAGGTAGTTTTTTTCTTCTTTCTTTTTTTGTTTCTTTTTTTTGTTTGTTTGCAACTTCAAATTCCTTAGTAGAGGAGGAGATAGAATCTCAAAGGTTCTTTATCTTCTGATGTTGTCAATTGGGTCACATATTTCAACTTATGAAAATACTGCAATTAAAAGACTAAATTTAAACTCTTGTTTGGAGGGGTTTTCCAATTTACTTTCTATCTTAAACTCAACATTAGAAATCTTTTGTTGACAATATGTCACTTTTGTGTTTGTATTTAAATTCTTGATAGTTTCTAGAATGTTTCCTTCATATGGAGCAGTGCATGGATGACTGGATTACTCAAAGGTTTGGCCTCATTTCTCATTTGAGTTTGTACATTTACTTCATAATACTGAGACATGAGCTTGGGTGCAATTGTGTCAGTGGGTATGAAACCTGAGAGTGAGGACTTTCTACGTAAAGAGCCTGGTAACATTTAGAAAATTAGGATTTGGGAATTAACAGAAAATTACTTATTAGGTTAAAAGGATCTAGCCCATTCAGGTCTTTGAAATTGGTTGTCAACATTTGAATTAAGCTCTCAGAAACATTTGTGTTCAAGACAGTTCTAATTAAGGTCAAGTTTTGGGAGTGGTCTCTGTTTTGGGCAGTCTTTATAATAATTAAACTATAATATGCTACTTTTTGAGCCTTACTGAATACCAGATATTTGGTACTGAATACCAAATAATTCATTTGCATGGATAGATGCAAAGTGTTTTCACAACACTTGTATGAGGTAGAGGTTTCTCTTCTTTCCCAACACATTTGATCAAATGGGCTCAGAGAGAGAAAACAGTATGCACAGATTACCCAGCTAGTCAGCAGCAGAGGCAAAACTACCATCCAAACCGGTCTGACTTGAACCCTTGTTCTTCAAAACCATGCTCTCTCTGCTTCTCTTTAGGAATCTGACTGCCCAAACATATTTTGAGGTCCTACTGTAAAGTCATTCCTGGGGAGGTTCTAGAGGTATGAATATGCCTCCTGGAGTTCACAGGCTACACTGGTAAGGCTGCCTGACCTTTAGTCACATGGGAAGCTGGACTCAGGTCCATCAACACTGCTAGATAGGACAACTGGAAGTGCACAGTTTTCTAACAGAGTCATTAGTTCATAAATGAAGGTTGTACATGATTATTTACACCCAAAATGAGGTAGTTGTTTCTAATTAACTACTTGGTGTTTCATGTTTCTGCATGTTCCACTGTTAACTTTTGACTGACTTTGATTAAATTTGCTACACTAATGACGGCGATGAAGATACTCCTTGAATTCAATTTTGTGGTTTTGATGCACTCTAAATGACAGCCATTGCAATTTGCAGATGGGTATCTCTTCTGCAATTGTAATGACTTAAGTGAAATAAAACCTGGAGGTGAATGAAGTTCACAGAGGTGTGTTATTGTTGCTTTTTAATACATAGAAGTTGGGCTCTGACAAAAATGTTCCTACTTGAAAGTAGAATTTTCTGCTACTTAAAGCCTCTTGTGAGTGAGTGTGTGTGTGTGTGTGTGTGTGTCGGTTTTAAAACAAGACCCATCATTCAGAGAGCTAAACAGTTGCTTAGCCCAAAGGAATGCTCAGAGGTCTATATGAGGGAGGAAAATGACTTAATGTTTTATTCTGTAATTGATGAGAATCACTTTTGTCACTTATCAAAGTTAGAAACAGTCTAAATATTGTAGAAACTCAGGGCTAGAAATCATCTTGGCCACAGCAGGACAGTTGTTCTATGAAGATGGGACCTATACGTAAATTCTTGTGGATTTATTTCTTTACCAAGTGTAGGTTTTCAGTATTCCTTTTAAACAGCATTATTGAGGTATACTTTACATACTATAAAATTTACCTGTTTAAGTGTACCATTCAGTGATTTTTTTTTGGATAAATTTATGGAGTTGTCTAATCATCACTACAGTCCAATTTTAGAACATTCCATCACCCTAAAAAGAACCCTCCTGCTAAGTGCATTTTAAAAAATCTTACATACTTGCTTCCACCTAGATCTCTTTATCATCAGACACTGATAAACAAAATGATGTAGATCTTAAAAGATAGGTCTTTTAAAAATATCTTTTTACATATATTACAATTTCTCACTGCTTTTTGTATTTTAAAAAGCTTTTGCCTAGGGGCACCTGGCTGGTCTAGTTGGTGGAGCGGTTGGTGGAGCTTATGGCTCTTGATCTTGGGGTCGTGAGTTCAAGGCCCATGTTGGGTGTAGAGATTGCTTAAATAAATAAGAACTTAAAAGTTTTTGCCTAAACATAATATATAGCAGAATATAAAGGACAATACTGCTAATGGTATTAAATTACCTTGTCTTTGTGGTTTTGATTTGATTTTGTTTTGGTCTTTTTTAAACCAGCAGATAAAACATAATGTTCTTAGTGATATGTTGGAAAAGCAGGAATACGAAATCAAGGTAGGGGTGCCTGGACGGACTCAGTCCGTGGAGTATGAGACTCCATCTCGGGGTTGTGAGTTCAAGCCCCAAGTTGGGCATGGAGATTACTTAAACAAATCAAGGTAAAAGTAATAATAATTGTTGGGCAAGAAAAAAAAATGCCTTTAAGATTTAAGACCATGGGTAAAATAATTGGTTTTCTTGACTTTAAGCCAATAACATTGTGCATTTTAGTGTTTGACCTCTAATCCCCCTTGAGAAATTCATGCCAATGATGCATGCCCATCTAGCAGGCTTCATTAAATTCAGGTATTCAAACACATTGTCTCCTTTCTGTGTTTTTTTCAGACTGGATTTTTGTGGGATTTAGACACTTACCCTGCAAGGTACTGTAGCTACAACTGTTTTCCTGCCTGCATCATTTTCTTTTTAGTTACCCTTAAGGGTAGGTGTGGGAGTAAAGCTACCTTGGGAACAAGTTGTACAGTATAGGCTGATCTCCATGCTCCCACTTGCTCTCCTTTGCTCAATGTACTGCATGTGTAGATGGACATTGCTGATAGGATAGCTTGGGGTTATTAGTTTTTGGGTACACATAAGGGAAGAATGCACTGGTTTGGTTGGAAGTTAAGTGTTTTGGAAATTGTGTCTAACTTTCTTTGCTTTTAGATGAATGTTTCTCTATAGAAAGTGACCCTTACAAGTGCCAGGTAGGTAAATCAATAACTCCTTGTGTGGTAGATTGTGTCTGGATTGTTAATAACAGATTGGACACAGCACTGCTCTGATAATAATAGTTTACTGTAAATTCAATCATAACTGGTTTGATACAGGTTTACTTTTTTTTTTTTTTAAACTGTTTAACAGCTATGGCTGTAGGATTCTGTTGTTACTTTGTATCCTTTGTAAGAGGAAGGCCTAATATCAAGCAGTAACTTATGAAGTGCTTTCTGACACTGTAACCTTTTTGATTTAGAGGGAAATAGTGCTTTTGAAAGTAACAACTTTGCTTTCTGGAAGTGAACAAAACATATGGATGAATATTTTTAAAGAGTCCTTTTTTTTTTTTGTAAGTTGCAATTTTATTTATTTATTTAAAGTTTATTTATTTACATAATTGCTATACCCAACATGGGGCTCAAACTCACAACCCCAAGATCAGGAGTTGCATGCTCTTCCGACTGAGCCAGCTGGGCGCCCCCTAGGTAAGTTGCAAATTTAGATTTCCATTTTAGATTTTATATTATGCCTAAAGATTAGGTTCTTGGCAGTGTAAGATCATATTGTAATAATCGGATTAAACACACACACATTCACTTGTGGAAGATATGGCAGATAAAAAATGGTGATAAGTAATAGTTGAAGCACAACTTACTGACTTGGCTTTGCCCAATTACCCTGATATTGGCCAAGTGGAAACTTGTTTCCTGATGAATAGAATTTTTCAGAGATTACAAAAGTTGTTTCAGGTGTGACATATCCTAGACTTTATGCACACACCGCTCCTGGTTTGTTAGTCTCTCATAGAATATATTAACTTTAATTACTAGTATGTATGTATGTACGTATGTATGTGTGTGTGTATATATGTGTGTGTGTGTGTGTATATATATATATATATGTACACATTTTTTTTTTTTTTAAAGTACACTCTATGCCCACCGTGGGGCTTGAACTCGCAACCCTGAGATCAGGAGTTGCATGCTCTAGCTACTGAGCCAGCTAGGCACCCTGCTGTTATGTAATTGTTATCAGTAATATTACCACTACAATTTAAGTTTAGCAATTGCAGACAAAAAGAAAGTTCTACTTTTTAAAATTTTTACAAAATGTTTTTATTTATTTTTGAGAGAGACAGAGACAGAATGTGAGTGGGTTAGGGGCAGAGAGAGAGGGAGACACAGAATCCGAAGCAGGCTCCATGCTCTGTCAGCACAGAGCCCGACGCGGGGCTCGAACTCATGAGCTGTGAGATCATGACCTGAGCTGAAGTTGGATGGACACTCAATCTACTGAACCACCCAGGCGCCCCAAGAAAGTTCTATTTTAATTGTTAATAATTGAAAATAGTTGAGGTAGACAAAATCTAATTTTGTGCAAATTGGTGTTTCCTACTGTATCAATTATTTCTTTTCTTTTTTTAAGTTTTATTTGTTTGAGAGAGACAGAGACACTGAGAGTGGGGGAGGGGCAGAGAGAGGGAGAGAGAGAATCCCAAGCAGGCTCAGTGCCACCGCACATAGCCTGGGGTGGTGCTCAAACTCTTGGAACCATGAGATCATGACCTGAGCTGAAACCAAGAGTCAGACATTTAATCGACTGAGCCACATAGGTGCCTCTCAATTATTTCTTTCTAAAATAACCCTGTCCTACATCCTGTGGATCTATCCTTCATTTAGCAAATACTTATTGGGTGTCTGCTGTGTACTAAACTATGATAGAGGTTGGATGGAGTGGTAGATAAAAGGTAAGGAGGCCTTGCCCTTAAAGAATTTATAGTCTTGAGTTGGAGTCACAGGGGAAGTATAAGGTACTATGGGATTATGTAACTGGGTAAGGCTTGGGATCTGTCCTGGGGGGAGCAGGCAGGAAGGCCACACTGAGGAGTTCACATTTAAGTGAGACCTAAAGGATGAGAAAGACGGTCTAGTAGGGGAAATAAATTTTCCTGGCAGAAGGTGCAAATGCCCTCAGGCAGGGTGTGAGAGAGAGAGAGAGAGAGAGAGGGAGAGAGAGAGAGAGAGAGAGAGAGAGAGAGAGAGAGAGAGAGAGAGAGAGACAGGCTTCTGAAAAACAACGTTTTAAAAACCTGAGAGAAATCCACAATGGCTGGAAAGTAGAGAAGCAGGTGATGAAGCAGAATTAGGCAGGGGCTAGGTCCTGAAGAGGCTTAGTAGGCTGTCTACTGGACTTTTGAGCTTGTCCTAAGTCTCCTGGGAAGCTATTGAAGGTATGATATGAAATGAAATGCTCCTCACACCCAAAACAAAAACCAAGAGTTTTAGTTCAATGGAACCTTGATAATTTACCAAAAAGGCCATAATCTGTGCAAGGTAAAATATTCTTCCCTTATTTCAGTAAAATTTTTGCAATTGCTTCTTTGATTGTCATCTGCGATACTCTTTTCATTGTTTTTGTAGAAATTACCTTTAATTTTTTAAAAGCTCCTTATATCCTTCACCATTCTGTTAACCTTATATAGGGATGTCATTTCTATTTATAACTGAGTTAAATTTTTTTCTGATAGTGTTAGCTCTCTTCCATATTTAAACTTAAAATTCCTCATTGCCCTCTTCCCCTTAATCTGCTCAAGGTATTTAATGTTTTAATGAAATGATTCATTAAATATGAGCATTAAATTTGCTTTATTGTTTAAAATTTTTTTTTAACATTTATTTATTATTGAGAGAGAGAGAGAGACAGAGCAGGAGCAGGGGAGGGGCAGAGAGAGAGGGAGACACAGAATCTGAAGCAGCCTCTAGGCTCTGAGCTGTCCGCACAGAGCTTGAAGCAGGGCTCGAACCCACGAACTGTGAGATCGTGACCTGAGCTGAAGTCAGACGCTTAACAGACTGAGCCACCCAGGCGCCTCTATTCTGTCTTTTTTTTTTTTTTTTTAATACAATGTCTTAGGTTTAGTTTAATATTTCTCAGCATTTATGCTATTTCATATTTTATGAAATCTCATTTGGACACCTGTAATGTTTTTAGAGAATTTTATTACTATTGTTTAAGAGTATGAATATTTGGGAGCACCTGGGTGGCTCTGTCAGTTATGTGTGCTACTCTTGATTTCAGTTCAAGTCATGATTGTGAGATTGAGCCCTGCATTGGGCTCTGCGCTGACTGCTCGCATCCTGCTTGGGATTCTCTCTCTGCCCCTCCCCTGCTCACTCATGCTCCCTCTCTCTCTTTCCCTCTCTCTCTCTCAAAATAAATAAACATTAAAAAGGAAAAAAATAGGATTCTTTGGTCTAAGTACCATTTTTCAAATCTGGTTCACATACTGTGACCTTATCTTTTATATTAAACTGGTCTTTGTTGAGCTTCTTATGTTCAAGTGAGCTTATGTGTATAAAAGTGCTACAAAGGTTTTATTTTACATATGTTGATTTCTTTCTCCTACAGTTAGGTGTCCTTACATGCTCACTTCTTTTTTGGAAATCGTCAGCCATGCTAAATATTTACTTGTCTTTATGATTAAATAATGAGCATTTATTTAGGTTTTCTTTGGTGTAAAGTTGTTAGTTTGTGCCTGTATAGAATGCTGTTGTGCACTTTCACCATCCATATATACAAAGAATAGCCACAGCATCACTTCCTTCTTCAAGTATTTCCTTTGAAATTTATTTTGATATAGCCTCTAAATAGCTCACTTTGGCCCTGAGTTCTTAGGCTTTTCTGAACCATTCTGTACCTGCTCTGTGTTTTTTTTCCTTGTTGCTTTAATCACTTTTTTTCTTTTCCTGGTGCTGGTAGCGTGAAGTTTGCAGTGGTTTTTGCATTACTTTCTTTGCTTCCTGTTCAGCCCAGGACATTTATTTTAGAGTTGCCTCATTTTAGATTTTAGAGTTTGGAAGTGATGTTTTTATGCTACTGGTTTCTCTACCATTCAAAGTGATTGTTCTTGATTTGGAATTGTGCTTTTGAGTCTGTCGTCCTGCCCACGGTTGGTAAAGTAAGGCCGTATTTGTCTTCCGTTGACTTTAAGATGGGGTGATGATTTGGGTATCTTGGTGTCAGCATCATGGTAGGTGATGGAGATACAAAGCCAGGCTGTGGTGTTGTGCTCTTAAGGAGTTTGTAATCCAGTAGAAGAGGCAGAAAGCCACCAGTAAAGTGCAGGATGATATGCATGTTCAGATGGAAATACAGGGTGCTGGTACTCTAGGCCAGAAGAGGTGCCCTTAGCGCAGACTTATGGGGACTGGGAAAGGCAGTGATTCTTGAGTGTGAAGAGTCTTAAAGGAGGCCCAGAATGTCAAGTGAAGGGAAGGGGTTTTCCCCTTAGACATGGGTCTAAGAACGAGCATATAAAATTGGGAAAATAGCAAGAAGTAACATGGATTTATTTATTGCATGCTTTGTTTTGATGCATTTACTTCATCTACATCCCAGGCTCTTGATTTTCTTTATAGCCATCTTTTGACTTTTCACTTTTACATAGGAAAATACTATGTTTTATATATAGGAAATACTGAAACCAGGGATTTAAATAGGAATGGACCTTTGGTAAAATGGATAAGCAGATGGTATCCGTTTTCTACTGTAAGCTCCTACAGGCATGGTGTTGAGTTTTTTTTTTTTTTTTTTTTTTTGAGAGAGAGAGAGAGTGAGCACGTGAGCAGGGGAGAGGGGCAGAGGGAGAGAAAGAGAGAAAGAGAGAAGAGAGAAGAGAGGAGAGAGAGAGAGAGAATGAATCTTATGCAGCCCCCATAGTCAGCTCAGAGCCTGTCGCGGGGCCTGATCCCATGACCGTGGCTTCACACACCTCCAGATTGTTGCTCATGTCTCTCAGATTGGGAGACTGATTTTATTTATTTATTTTTTTGAAGTTCTCTCTATGCCCAACATGGAGCTTGAACTCACCACCCTGAGACCCCAAGATCAAGACTGGCATTCTCTACTGACTAAGCCAGCCAGGCACCCTGGGAGGCTGGTTTTAAATGTATTCCCATAGCAGGGTGCCTGGGTGGCTCAGTGGCTTAAGAGTCTGATTTTGGCTCAGGTCATGATCTCACAGTTGGTGAGTTTGAGTCCTGCGTTGGGCTTTCTGCTGGCAGAGAGCCTGCTTCAGATCCTGTGTCACCCTCTCTGCCTCTCTCCCACTTGCACGTGTGCTTGCTGTCTCTCCCAAAAATAAATAAAAACATAAAAACAAACAAATAAATAAATGTGTTCCCATAGGGAGATAAAAATATGTGCCTTACAGAAAGGCCCTCTAGGGATGCAATGACTTCATCAAGGAATTCACTATACACTATTAGCTGGTTAATTAGATGAAGAGTTTTGTTTTTGTTTTTATTTTTTAGTTTTTTAAACATAACTTTAAAAAACAAGTTGATTTATTTCTGAGTAATCTGTACACCCATCTGGGGCTCGAACTCCTGACTCTGAGATCAAGAGTCACATGCTCTTCTGACTGAGCCATCCAGGTGCTCTTGTTTTTGTTTTTAAAGCATGCTGTCATAGACTTTTAAATACCGTCTCTGTCTACATTTTGGTAATTTCTTGTAATCTGGGTCCCACCTGCTCAGAAAACTCACATCCCCAGTCTGTTTTACAGGTAGGATACGGGCTTCTGACCTAGGTTTGACCAGTCATTTTAGACAGAGTGAGACTTGTATATGGAAGTGAGCCTTGTGAGGTGGCCATCATGTGTAGTTGAATTGATGGTCTAGTGATCATATTGACAGAGATGTTTTGATTTTTATTTAATCTCTACACCCAAAATGAGTCCCAAACTCAACCCCAAGGTCAAGAATAGCCATACTCTTCCTACTCACCTAACTAGGTATCCCTGATTTTTTTTTTTTTTTTTTTTTTTTTTTTTTTTTAAAGTAGTGGCAATTGCAGAGCTTATGGAATTCAGTCTCAAGTGATTTTGGTGCTGAGTAGTGGCAATAGATTTTTTTTGAGGGGAGGGTATTTATCTTCTGATATTTTCTGATCATGTGGGATTTGTGGTTAGATGTCTTATATTAATTTTGGAATATTTTCAGCCATTATCTCTTCAAATATTTCTTCTCTCCCATTCTCCTATTTCTGTGATTCCGTTTATCAATATGTTAGAAACTTTGATATTTTCCCCCAGCTCTCGAATGTTTTTGTTTGGTTTTTCACTCTGTTTTCTCTCAGTGTTTTGGTTGGGGTAATTTCTGCTAATTTTCAAGTTCATGGATTCTTTGCTTGGCTGAGTTGAGTCTAGTGAAGAGCCTGTTGAAGGAACAACTCTTCATTTCTTTTAACTGTGTTTTTCATTTTTAGCACTTTTGTTTGCTTCTTACAGTTTCCATGTCTGGTCTGAATTACCCCTGATTTTGCATGTTGTTCTCTTTTAGGTTAGAGCTGTAAACATGTTACCCATAATATTTTAAATTTCGTTGTGGATATTTCCAAAATGTAATTCTGTATGTAGATCTGATATGTTCTTTGTCTTTTCTGAGTGTTGTTTTTTCTTTGCCTTTTCTTACGCCTTGTGATTTGTTTTCCTTGTTGCAAGCCTGATTTATTTTGTAGAACAGTAAAGACTGAGGTACATAACTTTTATGTCTGTAAATGGGCATATCTTTCCTGTGCTAGGCCTTTGGTGTAGGGATTTGAGTTAGTCTAGTTAGGATTTGGGCTGGGTTTGAGTCTGATTGTTGCTATGGTTACCCTTAGTGTACCTCAGGCTTCAGATTCTTGGTAGAGACAGTTTATGATTAGGGTGGGAGTTGGTTTATTTTGAGTTTCAGGTGTTCCTTTTGAACTGTGGTTTAGGGAGGGTCTCCTTATATGCCCTGTTCTTCTCCTGTCCCTCTGCCAGTAGTATTCTTTCGTTTACTAGAAGTTGGTCACTGGAAGTTGGTTAGCTTGGAGGTGGGGAGTGATGGTGGGGTGTCATCTTTTGTTCTGGTTAAACCTCAGGTTTAGGCTTGCATCAGTGTCCCACAGTCTTGCCCCACCCTTAGCTATTGTGGTGGGCTCAGTGTGGAATCCTGCCCCTCTGCTAGGAGTACGGTGCCCACCCCTTTCCCCAGCTGCAGTGAGTTTTTACCGATGCCGTAAGGGTAGAAGCACTTATTTGCCTTGATGAGGGATTTTCTTCCTTCGTGGAGATAGGGAGAGAAGGATCTGGGTGTTTTCTTCTGAGGCACAGCTGCATTTCCCTTCCCCCAGGTCTGCATCACAATGGGTTTCCTCAGTGCCCTTTACTCTCTGTGAGTGCCTGGTGGGGTTGGTGGAGGAAGATCCTGCTGAAGGTTGGGGTCTCCCCAGTTTCTGTGACCCCCTCAGTGATTTCACACTGTCCCTTCAGCTAAGCCAC
The DNA here is from genome assembly GCF_018350175.1 of Felis catus. NCBI lineage: Eukaryota > Metazoa > Chordata > Mammalia > Carnivora > Felidae > Felis > Felis catus. Next base: position 14,841,781 of record NC_058386.1, read on the forward strand.
ATCGGGTTTTTATCAACTTGCCAATTATTCTAGCTGCGCTCCTCTTATCAGTGTCCAGTTGCAGTCTACCCCAGGTGAGCACAAGGTTGTCTCCTGTCTCCTTGCAGGTACTGTGTCCCGAGATTTTGAGCCAGTTGGTTGTTCTCGGATGGGTTTAAAAAAAGTTATGAATTTGAAATTAGTCCAGGTATTTTTCATTGTAGGGGTGGGCAGCTGTATTCCTTCCAGCTTTCTTATTCTGGTGTGGAAGACAAGTTTGGTTACCCTTAAAATTTTAACATGCACATTTAACTAAGTCTAAACTTAATTATTATCCCTAACCTCCTGAATAAGGCAAAGATTTTAGAATGGCTTACCTTTTAACCCCCATCCCCTCTTCCATGTTAGTTATTTATACCTTAGTTTTGCTTAAGTCACCTTAAGCCTATATAAAAATAGTGTATGTTTACTCATCAACGTGTTTTCCAAATTTCTTTCTTTTACCATTCTTCACCCCATTTCTTCATTGTGGGCTCAGTTTCCTTTTTCAAAAAGAATGTTTTGTGTAGTTCTTTCACTAAAGGCCTGTTAGTAATAGACTTGATCTTTGTATTTCTGAAAATCTTGACTTCACTTTTTCTCTTGAATGACTGTTGAGCTGGGTACAGAATTTATGTTGATAGTTATTTTCCCTCAGCACTTTGATGTTATTATCTTGTGTTTTGACAAGTCTTGTTAATGAGAAATCTTTAGTCAGTTCAGGTATAATATCTTTGTATGTAGGTAATTATCTTTTCCCTTGGGATACCTGTAAGATTTTGCTCTTTGTTTTTGATCTGCCGTTTTTTTGTGATCTTTCTACCTGTGGATTTGTTTTTATTCTGCTTTTATTTGGCATACTCCATCAGTCTGAAGACTCCTGATGCCTTCAGTTATTTAAAAAAAAAAAACTTAGACTTTAGCTTTTAAATTCTTGCTTCCCATTTTCCATTTCTAGAACTATTTAGATAATGTGTTGTATCTTTTCATTGTATCCTCCCTGTTGCTTAAATTTGCTTTAGTGTTTTCCTTTTTTAAATTTCTGGGTGATTTCCTGACACCCATCTTGAAATTGACTAATTTCTCTTTACCTGTGTCTAGTCATTTGGTTAAACCATTACTTGAGAATTTTCATTAAAAACACTTGGCTATTTTTTTTAAATATAAAAATTACTGTGTTTGTACAAGTCTACTTTTAGGTTTTCATAAGGGCATTTTCTTGTTATTTCTTTGAACATTTGAAAATATAATTATGTTTGTCTCCTTTGGATTGTTGTAGTTCTTGAGGAGTGAGATCTCTGATTTGTTTGCCCGCCCTCCCTCTAAGTTTTGCTTGTCAGAGTTTGCTACATTTGACACTTTGGGAATTATTTGCTTGTTCCTGGCTTGTGGGATGCTTCTTTTGAGTGGTTTTGCATTTGTCTCTGATGGGACTCTTTGGGGTCACTGTTCCAGGAGAGTTTTCCAACTATTCTGAGACAGATTTCTGAAATCCAGAGAGTGGTGTGAACTGGACTCGAACTGGACTCCCTGTCTGTGGTGGAGCAAAGACTTGGGTTTTCCCTTTTGCTTTGGTCATTCCTACAACACACAGCCCTAGGCTTCTGTGTGTAAGTTTTCTTTTTGCTTTCTTTAAAAAAGGTAAGCAAAATATTTATTTATTTTTGAGAGTGAAAGGAGGAGTGCATGCATGCCTGCGTGGGGAAAGGGCAGAGAAAGAGGGGGACAGAAGATCTGAAGCAGGTTCTGTGCTGACAGCAGAGACCCCGATGCAGGGCTCAAACTCATGAACTGTGAGATGATGACCTGAGCCGAAGTTGGACTATTAACTGAGCCACCCAGGCGCCCCTCTTTTTTTCTTATACATCCAAGGATAGCCCTTGGTATCTCTTGACTTTATGCTGGTGGTTCACTTCCAGCTTCTTTCCCATGCACAGACTTTAGGGATAACCTCTGGTTTCCTGGTCCCGATTAATCATTTGAGTTTGTAGCCATTGGTTTAGACAGCAGGAGTGAGCAGGTCTTTGTCTTGTGACAAGGAAGAGAAAGGTCTTTGTCCTATGTTAAGGAAGAATCTCATTTAATAAGCCCTTGTTTATGCAGCCACTCCTTTCTATTCTGGTCTCCCTGTTGGTCAGGAAATAGTTCGTCCAGGTAAGAACTAGGAAGTAATTGCAACCACAGGCATCCTCTAAGTTGAATAGATTATGCACCAGAAGTGCATTTATACATTGGTTGTGTAGAACAGTTCATATTCTCTGATAGGAACTATGCATGTTATTTTAAAAAATGGGTTAGTTTCCCAGGTAACCCTTAGGAGTCTGTTCTTTTCGTGATGTAGTTGAAATTCACATAGACATGTGAGCTCTTTGGGACTGTAGTCAGTATGTAGTAGGTGATTTTTGTGGGGAGGTGCATTTTAACATTCTCAGTGAGAGAGGGGAGTCTGGTAGTTACCAACCTGATTTGGTCTTCTCTGGTTGTGACCTGCCAGCTACCAGTGCCTGTTAATTGTTACAAATTCTGACCCCTGGGGGCTCCTGGGTGGCTCAGTTGGTGAAGCGTTCAAATTCTGCTCAGGTTGTGATTGCGTCATGATCTCATGGTTCATGAGTTCGAGCCCCACATCGGGCTTTCTGCTGTCAGCACGGAGCCCCACTTCAGGTCCTCTGTCTACCTCTCTTTGCTGCTCCCCTGCCTATGTGCATGCACATGCTATTTCTCTCAAAAATAAATGAACATTAAAAAAAAAAAGTCTGGCCACTGTTCTCAAACTTGCCATCAAATCATCTCCTTTCCTACTCAGCACACAACCTTGCCTCTGCTCCACTGAGAATATTGAGAGCCCTTTGGCAGGTTTTCTGCAGCTTCTGGCTCCATCTACAAATTTCTCAGTCCCTCTCTCTCCAGAGCTGTTGTTTTCCTCCTGTCTCAGAAGATGAGGTGCTTCTGTTCTTCCAGGCCGGTCCCTTGCCTGGTGCCCTCTGCTTCAGTGCTGCTGCTTTAGCATTGTTTTTCCGTCAGTTATTCCCCCTCTTCCTCCTCATCCTGTATCCCTGTAGCTCTCAACCATGGGCCTTTTTGCTCCCCAGGGGACATTTTGCAATGCCTGAAGACATTTTTGGTTGTCACAACTTGGGGTGGGGGTGATGGTATGTATGCTCCTAGCATCTGGTGGGCGGAGGCCAGGGATGCTGCTAAACATCTTACAGTGCACGGCACAGCCTCCTCCCCCCCCCCCCCGCCCCCTCAGCAAAGAAATTATCTGTTCTAAAATGTTGTTGGTAGTGCTGAAGTTGAGTAACCTTGTTACATCCTTAGTCTCGCTTTTTGACTTCTTTGTTTTACTCTGATCTTATTCCTAAGGTTCTTGTCTTTGAAAACCCTCCCTAAACTGCTTAGGTCCCCTCCCCATTCCTATCTACCTAATCTTCTCCCCTTCTCCAGACTTCTGAGAGGGTGGTCTGTATGTAGTCTATCCATTTCTCATTCACTTCTCAAACTTCAGCTCTTGCTCTGTGACTTCCCACTCTCACGCTGTTTAAACTGTTTTTGCTGAGATCACCTGTGATCTCTTGTGTGCTCCATTTAGTAGATTCATTCAGTTCCAATTTTACTTGACATTTCTGTTGCACCTGACACCGTTAATCACTATCTCCTTGAAGCAGTGTGTTCCCTTGGTGTCTGTGTTCTCCATGTCCTACTCTTACATTTCTTTGTCTACAAGCTCTGTTGGCTTGTCCCAGTCCAGTTACTCCTTATATACTGTTGTTACCTGGGTTTGACTTCTTGGCCAAGTGTAATCATAGGTCGTTATCTCAATTACATCCAGAGTTTCACTTTGACTTATATGCAGGTGTTTTTCTAAATTCCTCCCCCATTTTTCCCTACAAGCTTCAGACTCCTTCTTAATGACCTTCTGGAAATCTACACCTCAGCATTCTTACAGGTACCTTGTACTGAGCATGTTTAATGTGAAGTACAGCATCCTTTCCTTGAACTTGTCCTCCTTAATTGAAGAAAAAAATCTCTTACTGGTTCCATCGTCCACTTAGTCTCCTAAGGTGGTTAGCTGGGTCTTGTCAGACTCTGGATACATTATCTAGAGTTGCTAATATGATACAAAATGTGATTATGATCATATCACTGATCTGCTTGAAAGCCTGCAACTGTGCTCTCTTGCTGACAGAAGGAGAAAGGATAGACTCAATTCCCTTATATGGCTTGTCAGGTTCTCTTTGGTATGTTCTCTGCCTACCTACCTCTCCAGCCTCACATCCTTTCCCTGTCAGCCTCAAACACTATGCTCTGACAGGGAGAGCTCCCCATAAAATTCTGTTTCAAATGTGCTGTCTTTGCTTGTGCTCTCTCCTTTGCCTGGAACGCAGTGGTTTTCTGTAGAGTAGCTACCTCTGTGGATGGTGGGACTCCCTATTCCTCATGGAAGCTACAGTTAATTGGCACCTTTCCCCACTTCACTGGCCTCAATGTTATTGAATATTCTTTGTCTGAACTATGATTTTGGAGGTCCAGGACTGGGTAAATGGTGGCATTAGTCTCACAGAAAGAGGACAGGGAATGGGTACGGGTAGTTTTTACAGCTTTTCAATTATGTGATTACTATTAAGCCATTTCTTTTCTTAGTCCCTGCTACCTGTAGTTTTATTATCTTTCAAGGATTCTTCTGGAAAAATGTATCTCTTGGAGATATCTTTTATTGTCCTACACGAAGATGTGGGTGTTTCAGCTCTACTGGGCTTTGCCACCCATTCAAAAAAATTTTTTTAGGGGCGCCTGGGTGGCGCAGTCGGTTAAGCGTCCGACTTCAGCCAGGTCACGATCTAGCGGTCCGTGAGTTCGAGCCTCACGTCAGGCTCTGGGCTGATGGCTCAGAGCCTGGAGCCTGTTTCCGATTCTGTGTCTCCCTCTCTCTCTGCCCCTCCCCCGTTCATGCTCTGTCTCTCTCTGTCCCAAAAATAAATAAACGTTGAAAAAAAAAATTAAAAAAAAAATTTTTTTTTAAAGTAGGCTCCACACGCAGTGTGGGGCTTGAACTCACTATCCTGAGATTAAGAATGGCATGCTTTGCAACTGAGTCAGCCAGGTGCCCTTGCCACCTGTAAAATCTTAAGCTGCTGCCTTGTAGCTCCTTAGAATTCCTCACTGATTTGCCTGCTGGGGGTACTTCCTGCATTCCCAGGGCCAGGGCTGCTCTGGGGTTTTGTTTTGTCCCCCCTCCCCCTTATTTAAGTGGATTTTAGTGTAGAAGGAAAGGTAAACATGTGTTTGGTCAGCCATTTTGCAGCAGAACTTCAGTACTCTGTACCTCATGTGGTTTCTCCTTTTTTTCCTCTATTGTAGACATCATGGTAAAGAATCTCTTTTATTATTAAATTTTATTTATTTGCAAAGAATGTCTTTTATTTTTGAAAAAAATTTTAAGTTTATTTATTTTGACAGAGAGAGTGAGAGTAAGTGGGGGAGGAGCAGAGAGAGAGGGAGGGGGAGAGAGAATCCTAAGCAGGGTCTTCATTGTTAGCGTGGAGCCCGTCGTGGGGCCCGAACTCACTAACTGTAAGATCATGACCTGAGCCGAAATCAAGAGTTAGACGCTTAACTGACTGAGCCATCCAGGGGCCCCAAGAATGTCTTTTAAAGTGAATCCTTGCATGTATCTTTGATCATGTTCTTAGGACACTAGTCGTAGATATCCCTTGAGAATCACTGGGGGTGGTGATAGATAACACTGACGAGATTGTGCCATACCTGTGAAGGTTGTGAAGCAAACACTGCTGAGTCACCTAAAGGAAAGGTTGCCAGTTAAAAATGTTTACTATTTTGGCCAACGTGATCAAATGGTTTCTCCTTATTGTTTATCGTTGGATTAAAAAAAAATACTTCTAAGATTGAACATTTACAAAATTTATTTATTGGCCATTTGTACTTTGTACATTTTCTTTTCGTGTTAAAGGCTTTAAAAAATTCTTTGTAGGGTTGACTCATTTCTTTGCTTTTAACATGAAATAAGCAAACACTACCAAATGTAAGATCCATTGCTCTTTCTTTCTTTAAAATGTTTATTTATTTGGGGTGCCTGGGTGGCTCAGTTGGTTAAACAACTTCGGCTCAGGTCACGATCTCACATCTCATGAGTTTGACCCCGGTGTCGGGCTCTGTGCTGACAGCTCAGAGCCTGTAGCCTGCTTTAGATTCTGTGTTTCCCTCTCTACTCCTGCTCTGCTCATGTACTCTCGCTCTCTCTCTCAAAAATGAATAAACATTAAAATAATAATAATAAAACCCCCTTTATTTATTTTGGAAGAGATGTGAGCTGGGAAGGGGCAGAAAGAGAGGGAGAAAGAATCCCAACTCTGTTGTCAGCACAGAGCCTGATGGTGGAGCTTGATCTCAGGCAACTGTGAAACCGTGACCTGAGTCAGATACTTAACTGACTGAGCCACTCAGGTGCCGCTTACAATGTGGTTTTGACCAGATATCCTTTTTCTATCTCATTTCAGATGTATGAACTTCTGGGTTGTGAATTAATTAATTGGGTTGTTGTGATATCCAGTCAGTGAAATGGTAAACATGAAAGCACTTTGCAAATTATATAATATCATCATCAGCATTATTTATAATAATCCTTAAGTGTTTTTAACCAAATTTTGTTGGAATGTGCTCTCTTCTGTTGGCTCACACAACTGTAACCCCATACGTTTCCCCAGACCTAGTTCAGAACCACTTTCCTATGTAAAACATAACCTCTCCAGTCTAAAACAAGCACACTTTTCTTTGAACATTTATAGCCATTGTGACTTGTATGGTTTATTTGGTAATCATGAACCTGCATCGTCTAATCTTGCCTGTTGTCTTTTTTTTTAAGAATTTTTATTTTTAAGTAATCTTTACACCCAACATGGGCTCAAACTGACAACGCCGAGATCAAGAGTTGCATGCTCTCCTGACTGAGCCAGCCAGTTGCCACCAGTGTCCTCTGTCTTGTATGAACCGTACTCCTAGGCCATTCTATCTGTGTAGTGGGTCCAGTTTTGATTTCTTGAAAGTGGAGCAGTAATTTAGACAACTTATGAAACAGTCTAGTGCAGAATTTTAGATTTTAATAGCTTTTTCCTTTTTTTTTTTTAAAACATTATCTAACTCATACCCAATTTGACATTTTTTTTTTTTTTTTTTCAAAGTAAACTCTGCCCCCAATGTGGGGCTCTAACTCCTGGCCCTGAAATCAAGCCAACCAGGTGCCCTGGCAGTCACTTTTTTTTTTTTTTTTTTGAGTTTATTTATTTTGAGACAGAGCGAGTGAGAGCGCACATGTGCAAGTGGGGTCTGGGCAGAGGGAGAGGGTGAGAGAGAATCCTCAGCAGGCTCCATGCCCAACAAGGAGCCCAGTGTGGGGCTCGATCTCATGATAGTGAGATCATGACCTGAGCTGAAATCAAGAGTCGGGCACTTGACTGACTGAGCCACCCAGGTGCCCCAGTCACATTTAAAAAAAATTTTTTTTAATGTTTATTTTATTTTTGAGACAGAGAGATAGAGCATGAGTGGGGGAGGGCCAGAGAGAGAGACACACAGAAACTGAAGCAGGCTCCAGGCTCTGAGCTGTCAGCACAGAGCCCGATGTGGGGCTCGAACTCGCAAGGCTCAAACTCATCAACTGCGAGATCATGACCTGAGCTGAAGTCAGACGCTTAACCAACTGAGCCACCTAGGCGCCCCTCCCCCACTCACATTTTTAAAGTGACCCATCACCTTTATCACATCTTACCAAAGCATCCAACCTAATTTTCACAGCAACTGCAACTTTCTTTTAATTGGTTTATATACTAGTTAGTTGAAAACCATGCAATGGCTATTAGAAGAGGAGTTGATGTCGTTTTGGGGAAGAAATGCAACTGACTTTTGAATGCTAAGCATGCAGCAGCTCCATTTCAGGGAGCAGAAGTGTGAAGTTGAACTAAACAGTTATTAGCCAAAAACATTGGTGCAGTTGGCATTAGCCAGTCTGTTTCACAGAAGTAATGGGGAGTTGGTGACTGTTAAGTCTGTTAAGAGAAATGCTGGAGGCCAATATGGCTTGAGTGCAACGGTGCAAATGGGCTTTTGTAATACATTTATACTTTTCAGAAAGTCCATTTTCCATGAATAACACATTTTTAAAAACAATATAACAAAGATAACTGAATTATTTAGAGTGCCTGGAGAAAATAACTCTGTACAAATAAGATTACCATGAAACCTTTTCCCCAAGTAGAGTTTTCCTTTTCTCCCGGATGTAGATAGTTTCTACCTCTTCTGGGCATGTAAAACATCTTGCATATACCTTTTTTACATTTCTCACATATAGTTAATTCACCTCTTTGCCTCTTCCACAGGCTCTTCCTTTGAGGAACTTTTGCATACCATGTCTGATCCATAGTTGGTGCCCAACAAATTGAATGGAGAAGTTCTGGCCATTTAAACAGATGGTACAACCCAATCTTGCTGGGAGATACCATTTTCATTGATGTGCTATAAGAAAATAAGCCATTAGTGTCTATAAGTTTAGTTCAGAAAATATTTTAGTATAATTATACTCAACTGAGTATGTTATATTCCATACGTGCAATGTACTGTACTATGTCTACAAAGGCACTGAGTTTAATAATACATGGTTCTTGGGGCGCCTCAGTGGCTCAGTCAGTTAAGTGTCCAACTTTGGCTCAGGTCATGATCTGATGCTTGTGAGTTTGAGCCCCGGGTCGGGCTCTGTACTGAAGGCTTAGAGCCTGGAGCCTGCTTCACATTCTGTGTCTCCCTCTCTCTCTGCTTCTCCCCTGCTTGTGATCTGTCTCTGTTTCTCAAAAATAAATAAACATTAAAAAAATTAAAATAATACTGGTTCTTGTCTGTGGACATGTATTTTAGTAGTACCGTGGGACTATATGGAGAGGAAAGAGTAATTAGAGGCTGGAGGAATTTGTGCAGTGTTCAAGGTAGATAGTACCTGAATTGGGCTGTGAATGCTAACACAAGTTAGAGCTTTTAAGCACATATTTATTGCTTTATGGCATTTGGATGGTAGTCTGGATGTCCTTAAAACTCTTCTTGCTTTTTTTCTGTCACACGCTCCCAGTCTTCCTCCTCCTGTTTCTAGCCTTCTTCCCCTGCAGTATCTTTGCTTTATTTAACATTCTGCCTTTGGCCACTTTCCTCTTTCTGCCCTGGTGTAGTGCTTTATTGTTTTAACCCTAACCCTGAACTTCTGGAAATAATGCTTTTGTCTCTTCTGCACATTCACACCACTTCATCATTGTTCCTCTTATAGCATTTCTCCTCTCTCTCTCTCTCTCTCTCTCTCTCTCTCTCTCTGCACTATAGTTATATATGTACATACCCTCTACTGGACTGTAACTTCTGTGAGCAAGTTGCATCTTTGTAGTTCTAAAAGTATCTAGTATATAGTTTTTTAAGTAGTAAGTACCACATTATCTTTTAAATTTAGCTTCTTTCCCCAAACTCAGCGCCTCTTTCCCCAAACTCAGCACCTCTTTCAGACATTCTTTTTTCTGTTCATGGTCCTAGAGTTCTGCCTTTAATTCCACATTCTGGTCAGGAAGTTCTGCTGCTTCTGTCTTCAAAATGTTATTTGTAGCCACACCATTCCTATCACTTTCATCAATGCATGCCAGTCAAAAAAAAAAAAAAACCAAATACAGAGTGCATGTTATATCTGTATAGGTGCTAGAAATACAAGTATTACAGATTAGTCCTTGCTGTAAGAATACCAGCGGGAAAGAGAGAGTTCATCTGGCACTTTTTTGAGACCGTGTTTATTGAACACTTCTTTGTGCTGGGTGCTGTTGTAGCATGAATATATTATGGAGTCCTTTTCCACAGGCTGCTCAACTCCAGGGGGAAGAGGCCTAGAAAACAACAGCTCCTGGATATCCTCTGTTCTAATGTGCATTTTCCTCCCAGGCTTTAGCATTTCTGAAATCCAGATGAGTCTTAAGCCAGGCATGTATGGTTTAATATAGTTTTTTATTCTCCTTTCAAGAGCTTTTAAATTGATGGTGTTTACGACTAGTAGAACCTTATAGTTGAGGAACTGTACTGTATATCAATGGTAAGTATTATGATAGAAGTATGTGTGGAATTGTGCTGTCAAATATGGTAGCTTATAGCCACATGTGGGTACTTAAACTGTAATTAGACATTAAATTGATTAAATTTAAGGTTAATTAAATAAAATGAAGATTTGGTTTTTCAGTCGCACTAGCCACAATTCCAGTACCCAATTGTTTGATTAGTGGGTCCTGTATTGGACAGTGTAGGTATAGAATATCTCCACCATTGCAGAATGTTTATGATTATAACTGTGGAGTGTGGTTCCACAGTTACACCTGGGGAGTTGTGGAGTTGGAGAAGCTTTAGGCATTTACTTGCTGGCATTGCTCTCATATGTATTTCTTCTTTCAAGGATGTCAGGGAACTTGTCTTTTCTTTGTTTTTTTCTGTGTTTCTTTGGTTTTACCTCAGGGCATAGGATAGTAAGTAGTAGGTACCCAGAAAAAAACAACTGGAGTTGTTTAACTGGAGTTGAAGAGTTTGGATAAAAGGAGAAAGCCTCTGCATTTTCCCCTACAGGAGGTAGCTTCGTTGGTTTTATTCAGTGTATCCTGGTGTCCTTTTTTAAAGAGGGATTTTGTTTTAAAGCAGAGTACTTATTTTTATTCCTCTCCACTTTATTGAGATATAATTGACAAATAAAATTGTATATAATGAAAGTGTGCCATGTGACGATATATGTATGCATTGTGACGTGATGACCGCAGTCAAGTTAATTAACACATCCGTCACTTCGCAGTTCCTTGGTTTGTTTGTTTTTTGTTTTGGTGAGCATGCTTAAGATCTCTCTCAGCAAATTTCAGGTATACAATATAGTATTATTAACCAAAGTAACCATGCTGTACACTGGACCTTCAGAACTTATTTATCTTATAACTGAAAGTTTGTATGCTTGGGCCAACATGTTTCCATTTCCCTACCCCCTGGCAATCACTGTTCTTCTCTGTTTCTACAAACTTAACTTTTTTTTTTTTTTAAAGATTCCACGTATAAGTGATACCATACGGTATTGTCTTTCTCCGGCTTATTTCACTTAGTATTATGCCCACTACGTTCATCCAGATTGTTGCAAACTGCAGAATTTCCTCCTGCCCCCTTCCCTCTCTTTTATTTATTTCCTAAAAAGTTTCTTAATGTTTATTTATTTTTGAAAGACAGAGCACAAGCGGGGGAGGGGTGGAGAGCAAGGGAGACATAGAATCCAAAGCAGACTCCAGGCAGCCTGATGTGGGGCTCGAACCCACCAAGCACGAGATCATGACCTGAGTGGTTGGACACTTCAGTCTGACTGAGCCACCCAGGTGCCCCTTCCCCCTCTTTTAAATAGCTGAATACTACTCCACTGTATATACACACCATTAAAGAAAAAAATTATTCTTTAAAAAAAATTTTTTTTAATGTTTATTTATTTTTGACAGAGAGACAGAGCATGAGCGGGGGAGGGGCAGAGAGAGAGGAAAAGAGAGAATCCCAAGCAGGCTCTGCACTGTCAGCGTGGAGCCTGATGTGAGGCTCCAACTCATGAACCGTACCACATTTTCTTTATCCATTCATCCACTGATAGATGTTTAGGTTGTTTCCATATCTTGGCTATTTAAGTAATGCTACAGTGAACATGGGAATGTAGATATCTCTTCAAGGTACTAATTTTGCTTCCTTTGGATATACACCCAGAAGTGAGATTACTGGATTGTATAGTAGTTCTATTTTTAATTTTTTTTTTGAGGATTTGGAGGATTTTTTTTTTAATGTTTATTTATTTTTGAGGAGAGGGAGGGACAGAGAAAGAGGGAGACAGAGGATCCAAAGCAGGCTCCGTGCTGACAGTAGACAGCCTGATGTGGGGTTCCAACTCATGCACTGTGAGATGATGACCTGAGTTTTAAGCCAGACGCTTAACCTACTGAGCCACCCAGGTGCCCCAGGATTTGGAGGATTTTTAAAATAAATTTCATCATATTGAAATTATTATCTTACCACTTAGCAAGTGGGTTTCAGCAGGTGACCCATTCTGTTAGAAGGCTGTGGTTTGATGGGATGCACTCCAGTGAAAATTTTCAGGTTTCTAATTTTGGTATTTGCAGTACTACATGTCATTTCTCAGGGAAGATATAATTGGACATGATAGATAGAAACATTTCTGTGAACCGTTCACTCCCATGGATTTCTCAGTGAGAGTGGTTTTGCACTGATTGCTGCAAAAGTTTCCTGAATCTTTTTTTTCCATTTTATGGAAAACTCAATTTTATGGTAAAACACAATTTATCCGTTTCTTGTTCATGGATATTTAGGTGGTTTCTTGGTTTTGGCTAATGCAAATAAACTATTATGTACGTCTTTTTGTGGGCAGATGCTTTCATTTCTCTTGGGTACACATCTAGGAGGAAAATTGCCAAGCCATAGCGTATGTACATAATACCAAACAACTTTCTAAAGTAGCTATACCAGTTTATGTTTCTTTCTTTTTGATACCACACAAAAGATTAAAGTTTGTCAGATCTAGGTATATTTACTGTCTAAGTGTTCTATTTCCCCCAAGCCTGTGTGAGTTAAGTCATTAATCACTACATGTCATGAACCCTTGGGGTCATTTCCAAATAAATCTGAAAATAATACAGATCTTTCATATTGTTCAGATGGCCCTAAAAGAGTACAAAAACTAAGCATTCTGCCTTCCTTTGCTAACAATCTTGATTGACTTTTAAGACACATAGTTCTTTGAAGAAACTGGTTCTTGCCTTTGTAAATTGTTTTGAGTGCTGTTTCCCTGTTGCTGTCTGCTGTGGGAACTAGTGTACTTTGCATGGCATCGATATGACTAGCTACTGTTTGAGGGCCTACAGTGTGAAGTTTGTAGTTGAATAAAGAACAAGATCCTTTTGAAATGCTCTTAGTTCAATTCAGAAAGTTTCAAACTGAGTTCTTGATACTTGCAAGGTTCTGTCCTAGGCATCTCCATATCTAAAGAAAGACCCATAAGGATGAGTCTCTAAACCTCACAATCCTAGTCTAATGGATATAGGAGACACACATAATGATACAAGACCAAATATATTGTCACTAGAGTTATAAATAAAGTGCTGTGGGACCTCCATATCACAGCATATCACTTCTTAGCTTGGGTTGCAGAGAGAGGAAGGTACCATGTTTGGCTTTGTGTGGGGGGTGTGGCGTTGGTGTATGAAGTCAATCTTGAAAGGATTTCAGTTGCTGTGGTTTGCATGCCAGGGGAAGGGAATTGCTTGATGGAGTCATGGAGCAGGAAAGTTTACAGTTCTTCTTTGGCTTACAATGGAGTAAAAACCTATTATTTTTTATTTTATTTTGTTTTATTAAAAAAATTTTTTTAAAGACTATTAATTTTGAGAGAGAGAGACAGTGTGAGCAGGGGAGCTGCAGAGAGAGAGGGAGAGAGAATCTTAAGCAGGCTCTGCACTGCTAGCACAGAACCCGATGCGAGGCTCGAACCCACGAACTGTGAGATCATGACCTGAGCCAAAACCACCTGAGCTACCCAGCCCCCCCCCCCCCCACCTATTCCCATACCTGTGAAAGAACATGAGATGTTTGTTACTGTAATCATTACCAGCATATTAGGTTAAAAATGATTTCACTGTGTCTCTTTTTTTATTTAATTGGTTACTAGTGAGAGTGAACGGCTTTTCATAGATTTATTAGGTATTTATATTTGTTTTGTTAAAGGCCTGTTTATATCTCTTTTTGTAAGAAAATTTGTAAGACGCTAACCACAATTCTGGGGTCATTCCAACTTCAGATCATCAACAAGGATTCTTTACCACATTTCAGTGTGTGTGTGTGTGTGTGTGTGTGTGTGTGTGTGTGTGTGTGTGTGTGTGTGTGTGTATTGTGTATTTCCAACACTACCAAGCAGTTGTCTAGACACCACCTGGGTGTTCTAGAATTCAACTCCATTCTGACACTATCTACCTGGAGATACCATTAGATTCCATAGAGTAAGGGCTCAGTCCTACAAGATTACCGCCGTGTGCCCCACCATAATCCCCTTCTGAGGACAATCCAAGTTCAGGTATGGTCACTTGGGCTTCTGACTGACTGGCTGTTGATTGGAAGTTACAATCTTTGTCTCATTTTTTTTTTATTTTGTAAATCAGGAGGTATACATACTCACCCTTTGACTTTTTAAACTATTTTGTAGTGAAGCGTGATAAACAGTTAACAAGGTATATGAGACATCAGTGAACACCACAGTGTATTTTTCACAAAGCCAGCACTTCTGTAACTTGATCCATCCAGGTGAAGACCTAAACCTTGTAAATCTCTAAAAGTTAGTGGTATATCAAGGGCTGGGAGTGATGGGTATGGTCTGCTCCAGGTTCAGACAATAATTGAGTGCATTTTCTATAGAGAACTTAAAAACAATACAATTTATTGACTAAAAGTTGGTCTGTTTTTTATCATTATCATGTGTTGACCATTTTAAATTTCTTAAAAAAAATTGTTTTTAAATGTTTATTTTTGAGAGAGAGAGAGCGAGCCTGAGCAGGGGAGGGGCAGAGAGAGAGGGAGACACAGAGAAGCAGGCTTTAGAATCTGAAGCTATCAGCACAGAGCCCGACGCAGGGCTTGAACTCATAAACCACGAGATCATGACCTGAGCTGAAGTTGGTGCCCCCTGTTGACCATTTTAAAAAACTGTATAATAATATCTGCTTTGCTTTGTGGCTTACCTTGCCATTCTTTTTTTGGTGAACAGAAGTTATTAATTTTAATACAGTCCAGTATATCTGTGCTGTCCTTTATGGTTGGTGCTTGTATGTACAGAGAAATATTAGTCTACATTATCTTTTAGGAGCTTTATGTTTTCACTTTTCGATTCAGATCTAGAACATACCCGAAATTAATGTTTATGTATGTTATGAGGTAGAGGTTAAGTTTGACTTTGTTTTCCTTATGCATATCCAAATGACTTAGCACCATTTATTGGCAAAGATTGAACTTGACTCTCTGGTCTGTGATGCCAACTTTGTTGTACAACAAGCATCCATTCATTTCATATATAATTTATTTCTGTGCTTTCTGTTCTTTCCTTTCATCCATTTGCCTAATATAGTGTCTTAATGACTGTGCTTTATATTTATAATAAGTCCTGATACCTGAAGAGAAAGTCTTTGTGTTCTTGTTCAAGAGTGTCTTGTTTTCCTTGGCTGCTTGCATTTCTAAATACATTTTTGAATAAGCCTGCAAATTTCCATTAAAAAACTTGTTCAGGGGCGCCTGGGTGGCTCAGTTGGTTGAGCGTCCGACTTCAGCTCAGGTCATGATCTCGCGGTATGAGTTCAAGCCCCGCATCAGGGTCTGTGCTGACAGCTCGGAGCCTGGAGCCTGCTTCGGATTCTGTGTCTCCCTCTCTCTCTGCCCCTCCCTGGCTCATGCTCTGTCTCTCTCATTCTCAAAAATGAATAAATGTTAAAAAAAAAAACAAAAAAAACAAAAAAAAACTTGTTCATATTGAGGTTGTATTGGGTCTCTAGATCAATTTGGATAGAATTGACATCTTTAAGTATGGTAAGTCTCAAGAACGTGGAATATCCCTTTACTTATTAGGTTTCCTTTAATTTTGTAATATACTGTTTTCTACAGCTTTCTGTGTAAAGGTTTTCCACTTTTCATTTACTTCTAGAAATTTGATATATATATATTTTTTAATTTTTTTTAATGTTTATTTATTTTTGACAGAGACAGAGCATGAGTGGGAGAGGGGCAGAGAGAGAGGGAGACACAGAATCCAAAGCAGGCTCCAGGCTCTGAGCTATCAGTACAGAGCCTGACACGGGGCTCGATTTCACGAACCTCAAGATCATGACCTGAGCTGAAGTCAGATGCTTAACCGACTGAGCCACCCAGGCGCCCCCGATATATATATTTTTAAGTTTATTTAAACAGTGTCTATACCCCGTGTGGGGCTCGAACTCACGGCCCTGAGATCATGAGCCACATGCTCTACCGACTGAGCCAGCCAGGCACCCAGAAATTTGGTATTTTTTAATGGTATTTTAAATGGTATTAAAAATTCATTTTCTAACTTTATTGCTGGTATATATAAATAAATTGATTTTTGAATATTAACTTTTATATCCCTCAGCTTTGATACTCATTTTTTTCTCATAGTTTATTTGTAGATTATTTTGGATTTTCTATATGTGTAGTCTGTGACTAGTGATAGTTTTTTCCTTTCATTCTCAGTTGTCATTTTTTTGCCCAGCTTTCTGTTTGTAGTGGAAGGGTTTGCCCGAATTATATAGTCAGCATTATTGGAAGCAAAAATTCTTCCTAAATGAAAAATTAAAACTATTTCCCATTCTTATGACTGAATTATCTTTGAATTTAAACCCCAAAGTCATGAGGCCCAGTGAAAGGTAATAGTATCTTTTGAGACATCATAAATGTTCCTAAGGCCTGTATAAACAAATTTTATGAAATCTTTAAATGTTTAGAATTTAATTGTGATGGTGATAACTCTTGATGTATCCCAAGGACTTGTGTATATATGAAAGCTTATAAGTAATTTAAAGAATTCCTCGAAGTAGTAGAGTCACAGGGTACTTCTGATGTACTAATTTTTCTTAAGCATCATCTTAGAAGTTGTGTACCAGAAATAGCCCAGGGAGTTCTCCACTTCTGCAGAGGGCATTGGCTTGCTCAGGTAGTGCTGTGTGGTGCCAACAGAAATAACTGTGGGAAGAACTCTTGAAACTGTGTGGGGAGAGAAGTGGCATATGGGGGTCAGTGTGGGCAAGTGCCACATAGTGTTTCATAGAGGAAAATTCCAAGTTAACTACTTGGTGGACTGATTGCAACTGAGGTATCAGAGTTTTGTTGTAGTTTGTTCTCTGGCACTGTTACACATGCTTGTGTGAGCTGCGGGATTCTGTGGGCTTCTATCATCAAGGGAGTCAACAGATGTTGATCAAGCTTGGGAAAGTGATTACCACTTCAGTCAACTTTTGCAGGGACATCTCCATGGGCGAGTCTGTGTCATCCTGGTTCTGGAATATTAACAGTAACATAATGGAGCTGTAGGGATGGACCAGCAAAAAAGGCACTTATAATGAACAAGGGTTCTGTTGACTGTTTTGTCAGTCATGGGGGTGGAAAAACAGAGGCTGAAACTGTAATTAGCATTGTGGAATGAACCTGCCCCCCCCCCCCCCATTTCTTCTGCAGTGCTTTTACACATTACACATGGTAGGTATTCAATTAATGTCATGTGTGTGAACTGTCATTAAGACACTAGAAAACTTTTTGAGGCTTGTAAGTTAGCACTCCAAATGTGCTCATTAAAAAAAATTAGTATCTTTAATCAATTTAGCAGGGTAAATAATTTCACTATTCCTCTAGATTAAAAATTTTTAAAGATCAAGTATAGAGGAGAATCTTATTCTAAGTTTGGAGCATGCTATATTTAAATTCAGTTTGCAATTTTCCAGTTTGAAAAAATATATAGCTGTAATTATAAACAGCAATGGATGGGGTGTGAGACTGGTTTAAGTTAAAAACAAAAATTGTGACCTTAAGTTAATTAATTCAGAATATCCTCTATTCATTTCAAAATGTACTGGCACTGTAAAATTTAATATAGTATATGTTTCAGGATTCTTCAGGAAGCCACATAGAGTCAAATGCTACTTACTATTGTTTTTCCCAGTGGTGGTTTACTGAGTCATTTTGTTAGTTGTATGTGCCTTTCTTGAGTTGGAAATTTAGCAGGGGCTTAAATCCTTTCCAGCCAAAATATAAACCATATACTATTTTGTGGGTAGGGATTCAATAGTGAGACTTTGGTAAGTACAAGTGCTGGCTTTTATAATTATATGTGTTTTTATAGAATAACACTATCTTATAGTTTGTTTCTCAGAGTTTTTCTAGATGGAATAATTTTAAACACGCTTTGGAATCTTCCCTTCAAATAAATTATGAAGCAAAGCCTTTTGTAACATAAGGGTTCTTTTATTAGCATGAATATCTCCTAATCTTTCCCTCTGTACATATTCTAGCTACATATAGGACTGGGTTTTCATATATACAGTTGACCCTTGAACAACATGAGAGTTTGGGACACCAATCCCCTCATAGTAAAAAATCCTCTTAATAATTTGTAACTCCCTCAAAACTTCACTACTAGGGCACCTGGGTGGCTCAGTCGGTTAAGTATACGACTTCGGCTCAGGTCATGATCCCGTAGTTATGAGTGTCAAGCCCCATGATGGGTTCTGTGCTGACAGCTCAGAGCCTGGGGCCTGCTTCGGATTCTGTGTCTCCCTCTCTCTCTGCCCCTCCCTTGCTCGCACTCTATCTTCCCCTCCCCTCAAAAAATATGAACATTAAAAAATTAAAACTTCACTAACAGCCTACTGTTGGCAGGAAGCCTGACAACATAAAGTCAGTTAACACATATTTTGTATGTTATATGTATTATACTGTATTCTTAAAGTAGAAAAAAGAAAATGTTAGGAAAATCGTAAGAGGAAATACCCTCATAGTACTGTACTGTATTTATTGATACTGCAAATTTACATGATCTGTTTACAGGATGAGTCATCTGTGTCAGTACTTATATTAATATTATCTTATATGAGACAAAACAGATATACAGTATTGGAGAGATGGTTACATTTTTTAAAAAACCACTTACCTGTGTTGATAGGCTAATGGGCAGTTTCTCCAATTATGAGAGGGGGAGAGGCAATACTGTACAGTAATGTACTTTTTTGAAAGCACAGTTATAAACTGGTAAGAAAACTAACAGATTATTAATTTTATATTAAACATCACTCAGGGCACCTGGGTGGCTCAGTCAGTTAAGCATCAGACTCTGGATTTAGGCTGGCTCAGTTTATGATCTCATAGTTTGTGAGACCGAGCCCCGTGTCAGGCTCCATGCTGTCAGCTTGGGATTCTTTCCCTCTCTCTATCCCCCTCCCCTGCTCTCTCTCTTCCTTTCTCTCTCAAAATAAATAAACTAAAAAAAAACCCCAAGAAACCCCACATCACTCACCTTGTGTCTTGCACAAGTCTCGCATATATGTTCTACTTAGGCAATGATGATGACACAAAACATCTCCTACAGTTCCTGACATACGGTTGTTAGATTTTCCTGTGAAGACACACACACACACAATAGAGAAGTTTATTAACAGTATGGCATGGTGATTATTTATTATTCATTAAGTCGAAGTGAATTATCATAAAGGTCTTCATCGTTACGGTCTTCCTGTTGAGGAGGATGAAGAGGAGCAGGAAGAGGAGGAGTGTTGGTCTTGCTGTCTCAGGGGTGGCAGTGGCGGAAGAGGTGGAGGAGATGGAAGGAGAGGCAGCCACACTCTGTGTTTAACTTTATGGAGATATATCATAATTTGGTGACTTTGTTGCATTTTCACTTTCCTAAAAACGTTTCCATATGGTACCAATCCTTCATCTGCTGTTCGATTTAGTTTTAGTGCCCATATCATAGAAAGGTCTGTGATGTAAATCAAAAGCAGACTCGAATAATCAGAACCCTTCTGCCAGATTGTCTAATGTCAATTTGTTCTCTGGTACTGCTTCTTTTACATCTTCCTCATCATCTGGCACTGGTTCAGACAACTTGTCTCCATTAAGTTGTCTTCTGTTAATTCCCCTGATGTGGTGTTTATCAGATCTTGGATTTCCCCAAGATCTGTATCTTGAAACTCTTTGCCCCTCACCACCCCCCACCTTTTTTTGGCTATTTTCATGGCTTCCTTGATTGGCCCTGTCTTAAAGCCTGTGTGAAGTCATGTACAACATCTCAACAGTTTTCTCTGGCAGGATTTTTTTTTTTTTTTTAGGCTTGATGCTTTTCATGGCTCTTTCTATAATGGTGGCATCTTCAGTAGGGTAATCCTTCTAGACTTTCATGATGTAATGTCTATCAGGGCTTGCCCCCATACTGTTGACAATTTTTTCGGTATAATACTGTGTGTAACGAACCTTGAAAATCCTTATGACCCTCTGATCTAGAGGCTGACATAGAGATGTATTTGGGAGCAACTAGACCACTTCAGTGCCTTTGATGTTGAACTCATGTTGTTTTGGGTAGCACATTGTCCAGTGTCAGAAGAACTTTAAAAGGCAAGGTGGTCCCTTCCCGGCAAGGTACTTACTGACTTCAGCATCCATGGACCCGGTCCAGAAAAAGTGTTCTCATTGTCCAGGCCTTCTTGTTGTACAGCCAGAAGACTGGCAGCTGGTATTTATCTTTTCCCTTCAAGTCTTGGCAGGGGTGGGAGGATGGGAGATAGCAGCTTTATAGGTAAGAGTAGTCCTGGTCATATACCCAACCGCACTTCTACAAAACAGAGTTAGCCTATCCCTTCCTGCCTTAAATCCTGGTGCGTGCTTCTCTTCCTTACTAACAAATGTCCTTTGTGGTATTTGTTTTCCAGAAGAGGGCACTTTTGTCTTCATTAAAAGCCTGTTCAGTCAGATATCCTTTCTCCTCGATGATTCTTCTTTTTCTCTTATAATTTATTCAAAAGTTTTCAAAAACTTACACCTGACAAGAGTCCATGCAAAAGTTCAAATCTGCCAGATACTCATATTGGCTATAGGTGAACTGAATCTTACATTTAGTTAAGCAATGCCTATGGTCAACTGTGAGGGTTTTATGTGCATTTCTTAATCTCCACCACAACCCTCTTCATTGTAATTCAACAAATAGGCCTGTCTTTGTGAAGCTTATGTTCTAATTCTAGCAGGAAACAGGTACAGAAGTAAACAAATAATCTAGATTGTTTTATGCCAGTTTAACAATGACCATGAACACTGAATCCAAGGGCCAGTGTCTATCAACCTTCTCCTAAAATGAAATTAATGATAGACTCATTTTTATCACCAAAATAGGTGAGTAAGCAGTACTGGCCCCACCCACCCAACCTTTACTGTTTATCTCCATTTTATAGAAGAAAATTGAGGTCATCGTCATGAATCTAGATTTCTTTCGCTAACCTTTTCCCTCAATGACTTAACACTTCTGCCACTCTAATATAGCACTCTGCATCCTTCATCTACCTTATGATCCACATCCTACACCCAGTACTGAAAAGTGCATGCTCCTCTATTATTGGCTTCTCTGGTTTCAATGCCAAGAGTTCAGCTACACATTGCTAACATATACAGGAAAGGAACTGACATAGGACTTCTGCTCAGGAGGCTTTTTATTATGTTCTGTACCATTGGACTAGTCTGTTTCTTCAGTCTTTTTGACAACATTACTGTGAACAATAAACCCACCTGTAAGGATATACCCAGAATTACTGTTTTTTTTTTTCTTTTTCGCATAACTTGAAAGAACTATTTTCTCCATGTGAATAAGTTGTCAAGTTGCTAAAGTGCTCATGAGTTTATTTGTATTCAACTTTTTAAAGTTTGTTTATTATGAGAGTGTGTGTGTGTGTGAGTGCATGTGGGGAAGGGACAGAGTGAGAGGGGGAGACAGAGAATCCCAAGTAGGCTCCGCATATTAGTGTGGGGCTTGAACTCATGAACCATGAGATGATGACCTGGGCCAAAGTCAGACGCTTAACCAACTGAGCCACCCAGGGGCCCCTGTTTATATTCTACTTTTTTTTTTTTTTAATTTTTTTTCAACATTTATTTATTTTTGGGACAGAGAGAGACAGAGCATGAACAGGGGAGGGGCAGAGAGAGAGGGAGACACAGAATCGGAAACAGGCTCCAGGCTCCGAGCCATCAGCCCAGAGCCCGACGCGGGGCTTGAACTCACGGACCGCGAGATCATGACCTGGCTGAAGTCGGACGCTTAACCGACTGCGCCACCCAGGCGCCCCTATATTCAACTTTTAAAAAGGGGGTGGGATCCTAACTGCCCATGCCCCTTATATGTAATCCTCAGTGATTTTCTTAATGGCATCTGGGAATTCGTCTGCTGTGTCTTGATGGACAGAAGCTGCTTCTGTTATCTTGGCATTTTTAAAGCCAAAGCTCTTATAAATTAATACATACATACATACATACATACATACATACATACATACATGTATACATACCAAGCCATCCTTTGCTGGCAAAGAATCTTCAACATTAGATCCTTTACCTTCTTTTGCTTTCAGTTGTCATATAATGATTTTGCTTTTTTGTGAATCATATTAGAATCTCTAGCAATCCTGCACCCACATAAAAGCTGCATTTTCCATAGGAGATAAAAAGCTATTTTACAAAAAGTGCAAGGTTTTTGTGCATGTTGGCTTAGCTGCAGTGATGCCTTCATGAAATTTCTTTTCCTTTTTTAGAATGGTCCTCAATGCCGGATTCATTTTTCTTAAAATGTTGGGCAACCACAGCTGCATACCTCAGCCTGGGTGGTACATATCAAGCAATTCAACTCTTGTCTTTTGATGTCATGACTTTTCTCTGCTTCTTGGAAGCACTTTAGTGACACTTTGTATGGGTCCTGTGGTGTTATTCACGGTCTTGAACTAAACACCACGTGAGAAGTGTGAGAGATCACTTTTTATTGTGATAAGCGTTTTACTGAAGGGATGAACTGCTCACACAGAGATATTTAGTATCACATAGCATTTTAAGAAGATACTGCAGTTGAGCTGACCTCAAAAACAAAAGCAAAAGAAGGTAGCTAGGAAATTATAGTAGTACAGTATGTACTACAGTTACTTTTATGCAGTTACTTAATACTGCATCTTTACATTTGTTTACATCTTTACACGTCTCTCAACTGAATGGCAGCACATCTCGTCTGTAAGACGAGAATGAATAAGTTTTGGTAAGTTTTAACTTTTTATACTAGATTTGTGGATATTTAGTAAATGATACAACAGACTAGTATGTACATATATTTTTATGCATTCTGGACATATCTTAATTTTTTTTTTTTTTTTTGATATTTTTGGCTATGTGCTTTGACAGGTAGAAAGCAACAAGTCCAATGTAGGGCTCAAACTCACTAACCTTGAGATCATGACCTGAGCTGAAGTCGGAGGCTCATCAGAGTGAGCCACCCAGGTGCCCTGAGCTTGGGAAATCTTCAGGAAAAGTGACTTAAAAAAAAGAATCATTGAGGCACCTGGGTGGCTCAGTCAGTTAAGCATCCAACTCTTGGTTTTGGCTCACTCAGGTCATGATCTCATGGTTTTGTGGAGTTCTGGCCCTGCGTCAGGCTCTGCGCTCACGTGTGGGGCCTCCTTGGGGTTTTCTGTCTCCTTCTCCCTCTGTCCCTCCCCCACTTGTGCTGTCTCTGCCTCTCTCAAAAATAAATAAAGAAATTAAAAAAAAAAACTAAAAAAAAAGAAAAGAATCATTGAATGAGACCTGTGAGTGTGCAGTTCAAGACTTGAGTGCTTAGTATATATATTCTTTTTGGTGGGGGAAGTGGGAGAGATGTTTCTGATGATTACTTCATCAGTTTTGCATTTTTTTAAAGTTTATTTTGAGACGGGGAGGGCAGAGAGAGAGAGAAAGAGAGGGAGAAACCTAAGCAGGCTCCACACTGTCAGCCTGGAGCATGATGTGGAGCTGGAACCCATGAACTGTGAGATCATGAACTGAGCCGAAATCAAGAGTTGGAAGCTTAGCCGACTGGGCCATCCAGGCACCCCATAAGTTTGGCATTTTTATTATTTTATTATTAGATTTCATGGGCCCTTTTCAGAGAAGTCCTCTTAAAAATTGCTAATTTTTAGTCCATTTGTCTCTTAGCAAGTTCTCAAATGACAAATTGGTTAAACGACACTTAAAAAATAATATTAACATTCTTATGAAAACAAGTCAAAATAAATACTATAATTTGGATTATTTGATAAGTTTTTAAAATGTTTTTTTAATGTGCTATATGTAGGGAAATAAAGATAAAAGTCACAGAGCAGTCCTTTAGAAATTACTTGATAGAAAACAACAAACATTTCTCACATAAAGAAGTAATTTGGTGGAGTGAACCTGGTTATCTCAGGAAAAACTGAGCTTACTAGTAACAGGGAAATGGCTTTCAGTAATTAATTCCTTTTTGTCAATACTGCTGGATTATAAATTGCTGAATTTTGAGTATATTAGTCAGGATTCATTCTGAGAAATAGAATCACTGTGAGTGTTCTGGGATAAGGGATTACTATAATTAGTAAGCAGACTGTACAGTTGTAGGAGTTACTGGGGATGTGGAAATCAGGAAAGGGAGGGATAACAGATCCTCCTGAAGTACTGGTACAGGTGTATAAGTCAGAGCTTACTGGGAAAATTTTAATAAGCCATATGTGTACAGCCATCTAAGTGGGAATGCAAAGAGCGTGATTGTGGAGAGGTCTGTGGAAGGCTATTTCCTCTTGTAGCTACTGCCTCAGTAGGTCCAAAGCCTATAGCCTGTCTATAATTGATGGGTCTTGGGCCACTGTTGGTCAGGTGAGGAAGAAGAGCTAGACGTAGAGGGACAAGAGGAAGGTGAGGACAAGCTGAAACCTGCCAGGCGCATCTACATTTGTCTTTACCATGTCTAACCATAAAGATTACCTTCCAAGAGTTTGGCCATCTCTAACTTGGTGTACATACAGGGAAGGGAATTCTGGGAAACAAGTTTCCAGCTGGATCAGGTTCACAACAGAATGATCTAATACACTGAGTTTCCTATTTTGGACATCTCTTTTGGCCTCATTTCATCAGTAGAGGGTGGGGATGTTAGATTTTGAGCCTCAAGATTTCCATTTTCTTATGGTATTTACTGAGGAAATGTTCATATGCTGTCATCATTTGAGCATTTAAACTGCTGTACTTTGAATAACTTTTTTTTTTTTTTTTTTTACCTTTTTTTTTTTTTTTTTTAGCATAGCCTTTGGGCACCTGGGCGGCTCAGGTGGTTAAGCCTCAGATTTCGACTCAGGTCATGATCTCATGGTTCTTGTGGAGCCTGCCTGGGATTCTCTCTGCCCTTCCCCACGAATGTGCACTGCTCTATCTCAAAATAAATAAACTGAAAAGAAAAAACCCAGCATGGCCTTTTCCTAATGTATTTTATGATGTAATTTCTCTTTATTCACTGATTTGTCTTGTTGTAATTAACATTTTACTATCCCTTGGGGCGCCTGGGTGGCTTAGTCGGTTGAGCGTCCAACTTCAGCTTAGGTCATGATCTCGCAGTTCACAAGTTCAGGCCCTGCGTCTGGCTCTGTGCTGACAGCTTGGAGCCTGGAGCCTTCTTTGGATTCTGTGTCTCCCTCTCTCTCTGCCCCTCCCCCGTTCATACTCTGTCTCTGTCTCTCTCAAAAATAAATAAAACATTTAAAAAAAATTAAAAAAATTTACTATCCCAGTAAATGAATTCCAGGTCAGAAAATCTTCAAGGTTTGGGAAAGAAAACAGGTACAGAATTTAAATATGAATATTCCACATAGTCTTTGGTGGATGTGGGGTTAAAACTAACCAAATGTGTCCTAAGATTGTCGACTTTCTAAAATGTTCATGCTTTACTAATGGTAATTAAAAGGAGATCTTTTGCAAGAGATTTTAATTTGAGAACTTCCAGGTTCTTTGAAATACAGAGCCTCAAAATTTTGTCAGCTAGGTTGATACATTCAGCCAGCAAAGTTAGTGGTATGCTATGCTATTTTCAGACCCCTGCTGCATCCTTTGCACTCCAGGTCTGCCTCTGTCTTCTGCAGTACACATGTAACATACTTGCTAGTTCCGGATTTTTTTTTTAAGCTTATTTATTTATTTTGAGAGAGAGCGCGCGAGTACGAGTGGGGGAGGGGCAGGGAGAGAGGGAGAGAGAGAATCCCAAGCAGGCCCTGCACCGTCAGTACAGAGCCTGATGTGAGACTTGATCCCATGAACGGTGAGATTGTGACCTGAGCTGAAAACAGGAGTCCGACACTTAACCAGCTGAGCCACCCAGGCGCCCCTGGATTTTTTTTTTTTAATTTTTTTTTAATGTTCATTTATTTTTGAGAGAGAGACAGAGTGTGAGTGTGGGAGGAGCAGAGAGGGAGACACAGAATCTGAAGTAGGCTCCAGGCTCTGAGCTGTCAGCACAGAGCCTGATGTGGGGCTCGAATTCACGAACCGTGAGATCATGACCTGAGCTGAAGTCGGACGCTTACTGACTGAGCCACTCAGGTGACCCTGGATTTTTTTTTTTTTTTTTTTTTTTTAATGGATGATCTGAAAGGGTAAAGGGGTAAGGACATGATAAAAGATAGAAAGTGCTGAAAATAGTTTTCATTTATCTCCTTCCTGCATCCATAATGTATGTGTGTGTGGGTGGTTCATTTGTCTCTTTCCCATTTAATTTTCCTTTTTTTCTTCTCAAGCGTTGGACAATCTTCTAATTTCTTTTAAGAACATTTACTGATAATGACTGAAGTATTTTGGAGAGGTAGATGTACTGCTTAGACATAGTGTTAGACTAATATATTTTAAGTTGGCTTCCAATATCTCTTCACTTTTACTATAATAGTAATTGGTGTTTTTTAGCAGGCACTTGTGACCCAGATAAAGACTACATTTCCCAGTCTCTTCTGCAGCAAAGTGTGGATTAAGTCTTGGCCAATAGGATATGAAGGGACATGCTGGGTACATATTTTGTGGTGTTCCCTAAGAAGAAAGGAGTTTTACCCTCCTTGTACCC
Source organism: Felis catus (assembly GCF_018350175.1). Taxonomy (NCBI): domain Eukaryota; kingdom Metazoa; phylum Chordata; class Mammalia; order Carnivora; family Felidae; genus Felis; species Felis catus. The sequence goes on from NC_058386.1 coordinate 14,868,575, forward strand.
GACTTTTTCCTCTTTCCTGTGTCTGGGATGCAGGCAACATGGTGAGAGATGAAGCAGATATCTTGGTCTGTGAGCCAGAAAGCAGTAGACACTCATCTAGACTTTTACATGAGAGAGAAATAAACTTTCTCTTTTATTTAAGCCACTATTATTTTGGGTCTCTCTGTTAGAGCAACCGAATTGACTACCTAATACATATATTAACATATTAATGTGATATGCTTCATATTATAATTAAGCAGTATCTTAAGGAATAGAAACTTCCTTAACATAAGTAAAATGAGATTTTACTGTAAAAACCTGGCATATCTCTTGGACTCAGTTGCAGGAAATAATCAAGCAATTGTTTCTCCCTCCCTTTGTCTCTCAGAATTGCTTCTCTTTAAGTCAGTTTCAAATTTCTCACTCATTCACTTTCTGGTAGTACATTACAGTTGCCTCAAAATAGTAGCCTAAGCCCCTGAGTTTATAGGATCTTCTTCAGTTCTGTAATAGCTAATTACTATCTTGGTCTCAGAGTTTGAATTCCCATCTCCCAGAAAGGAGAATATGATAGTTCCCAGCTTTAGCATGAGGCTTTTCTCTAGTCCAATAAGCTCTGGCCAAGGACCAGTGTCCTATGATATGTAGGACTGGCTTCTGGGACCATGGGTGGAATTCTTTTTTTTTTTTTTTTTTTTTTTAAAGAATGTGGCTGGGGTGGGGGGGTTGGTGGTGGTGGAAATAATGATTGGCATCTTATATAGACAAAAAGACATCAAGGTTTTTTGAAATGTGTTAATACTTTCCTCTTACGGTCAAGTGGTTCCTTAATTTTTGTAACATTTGAAAAAGTAAAAGATTTGAAATATTACAGGAGTCCTCATAGTGTCTTAGTGTGAGGTCATAAGCCTTTATATCCTATAAATCCATGAATCATTATATACACCATGTAGTTTAAACAATGTAATTTCTGTTATTTGACAAGATGGGAAAAGTGATGATACAAATGGAAAGATTTGATACAAATTGAAAGTTTGTTCCTTTTATATTTATCTCATTAGATAATAAGGTGTAGTATCTATTTGGTACCTTAATCTGAAACAATTTGGATAAAGTTGGCAATGAAGTAGCCTTCCATACTAAATTTATGTTCTGAATTTTGGAAATGTTTCTTGGGCTTCTCCCTGTGGATAGACCTATTGGTTGTAATTAGGAATGTGTATTAAGAGGTATAAGTAGTACTCCTTATGGATTGTTAGAAAATTTTCTTTATATGCAGATCAAAACTGAATTAATAGGACAGATGCTTCTATGCTTTCATGCAAAAAGGAAAAATAAAGCTAACACACTTTATTTTTTATTGTGCACACAATTAAATACTATTTACTAGAATATATAAGGCAGGTAATTGTGAATTACAGATGACCCTTGGACAACATGGGTTTGAACTGGTCCACCTACGCATAGATTTTTTTCAATAAATAGATGATAGTACTGTAAATGTATTTTCCTTATGATTTTCTTTTTTTCTTATGATTTTCTTAATAAAATTTTCTTTTCTCTAGCTTACTTTATTATAAGAATACAGTATATAATACATAGAACCTACAAAATGTGTTAATCAACTGTATGTTATTGGTAAGGCTTCTGGTCAACAATAGGCTCTTAAAGTTTTTAGGGAGCCATAGTCACACATGGATTTTTGACTGTGCAGGGTTCAATGCCCCTAGTCCTCATGTTGTTCAGGCATCAACTCTATACCTATACACTTTTAAACCAAAAGCTCTTGAGGCAGCCAGGACCCCTTGCTTAGTGACTGTGAAGATGCCTCATGGTATTTGTTGTTGTGACCTCAAAGAGGGAAGTAGAATAAGATACTATACAAAAAAGTTTTGTGTGCCCCCACCCCCAATATTTCATTTCAGTATCTTAGTGGTCCAGAAAAATCCTAGTTATAATTTGGTGTATGAAACCAAAGCTTTTTACTTCTTTAACCATAAATAAAATTCCTTTGTTTAAGACAAAATTTCAGTTTTACTTCTTGCCTAATTTAGTCTCTGACATTAATTTTTTTGTAAGCGTAAGAATTGTGGTCTTTAAAAAGTTGAATTTTTAGAGGCCTAGAGGGAGAGGATCATATACAGAAAAATAGGCCATCAAAGGAACTTTAATCTCTATGTATTAAAATGATCTTCAAAACATTTTTTTAAAAAATATTTATTTTGAGAAAGAGCACACGAGAGAGAGCGAGAGAGCGCTCACACATGAGCGGGGCAGGGGCAGAGAGAGAGGGAGACACAGAATCGGAAGCAAACTCCAGGCTCTGGGCTGTCAGCACAGAGCCCCATGCAAGGCTGAAACTCATGAGCCATGAGATCGACCTGATCTGAAGTCAGACGCTTAATTGACTGAGCCACCCAGGCACCCCCAAAATGATGATTTTTGTTCCCTTGACAAAATCCCTAGATTTTGTCCATTTTTATAGGCATTTCTGGCAGTGATTATCCACCTCATGGTCAAGTATGGTATCAGAAAAATTGTAAAAAACAAACAAAACAAAACAAAACAAAAAAAACGGGGGTGGGGGCAGAGGGTTGCCTGTGGCTCAGTCTGATAAGTGTCTCTTGATTTTGGCTCAGGTCATGATCTCATGGTTTGTGGGATTGAGCACCACATTGGGCTGTGTGCTGGCAGCATGGAGCCTGCTTGGGATTCTCTCTCTCCCTCTCTTTCTGCCCCTACTACACTCACCTTGTGCATGCCTGCACTCTCAAAATAAATATTAAAACCTAAAAAAAAGAGAAAAATTGTTCAAGAGTCTTAAAAAAATTTTTTTTTTAAATGTTATTTTTGAGAGAGAGAGAGACAGAGTGTGAGCAGGGGAGGGGCAGACAGAGAGGAGAAATATCCAGAGCAGGCTCCTGAGCTGTCAGCACAGAACCTGATGCAGGGCTCAAACCCACAAACCGTGAGGTCATGACCTGAGCAGAAGTCAGATGGTTACCCAACTGAGCCACCTAGGCGCCCCAAAAAAGAAAAATTATTAAACTGTATGTTAACTAACTTGGATGTCAATAAAATTGAAAAATTTAAAAAATATATGCTAAATACCCCCCCCTCCCCCAAGGATATTTTTTGGTGGGCAAAACAGAAGTGGAGATACAAACTCTAGATTTCCATATTCAAATAATTAACTGATCTTTTGAGAGAGATTTTGGGTGGCGCCTGGGAGACACATTTACAAATGGAGATTACCCTTGTAAATGTCTCTTACAAAAGAGTAACTTCTACTTTGTTTTTAAAGCTTCTTCTGTGTTAGCGGTTTCTCAAAAATAACCAGCTTAAAATGATATGCCAAAGAAGCATATTTTTAGGGTGGTAACATTTGCTCCCCTATAAAACCTTCAATAATTTCTAATACCCTGTAGTATTATCGTCAAGGTCCTTTTATTGCATATTAAATGGAAGTGACTTACTGAAGTCCACAGAATTAGTATCTGTGAGAAATAAGCCCACTGACCCAATCAAAGGAGGGATGCAGGGACTCAGAGCACAGTGAAGCGAGGCTTTAATCAACGTTCTTGCAAGAGTGGGTGAATGATGGACAGGCACAGTTGAAGCAGTTACAGCAGGCAGTTTATCTCCTGGCATGAAGTCCCTCCCCTGAATCCTCATTGGCTGAACACTACAGAAGTTACAGCCTTACCCGGAAGTTGCCTATGCCCAAGTAAGGCAAAAAGTAGTCTGATTGGAACACATGTACATTCCTTGAGGTGATGCAGAGACTTAAGTTCTTTGGCGCATGCTCATTGCAAAGCCTGCGAAAATTAAGGCCACGAAATGGAGAGGGGAAGAAGAACCATGAAGTGAAGTGTCTAAGGGTTTGGGACTCCATTGTGTGTGGGGGAGGTGGGGGGTTAATACATATTTCCAATAGGTTTACAACCTATTGGTTGTAACTAGACAGCACAGCTTTTATTTGGTATTTCTGAAAATGAATAATCTCACTTCTCCCACTAACTATACCTTTTATGTTTGTCTCATTTCTGTGATTTTTTCATGAAACCTTTTTCAGCTAAAGATAATTGAAGTACATTTGCTTTTACTCCAAATCATATGCTTTACAAATATGCCTCAGCGCTTCTGCTTATCGATGCTTCTCAATCTGCCAATTCTCGGTTTTTGTCTTGGCACAGTGAAAGGGGTTTTACTTTATACAGTTAATGGAAGGTATCTTCACTTATAAGACTCCATACATTATCAGTAATGTTGATAGTACAATGCAGTTTCAGAAGTGGTTCTGGAGTTAGCATAGTCCTAAATTGTTTAGGCTGAGTACAAAATTTTCCAGTGATACTATGCAACTTAATAAAATAACTGCTTTGCAAATAATGTAATTGCCATCAGAACTGGCAAGACTGAGATATTGCTTGCCTTAAAAATGTCTTATTTACTTCAACAAAAATATTGCTCTTAAAAATGCTAATAACATTTCATGAATCTATTCTTTTTGGGTCTTGACATAAATTACTTGTCTCATTTGGGGAATTTCTTCAAGTGCAGGCTCATAATTGAGGTGGTAAATCCCACTTTCTAGAGTTATTAGCCTTCTTATTTCCTTTATTATGTCAAATTAGTGTTGTTATTTAATTGCTAATAATAGTTATTTTTTATTATGTGCTTACTATGCTTCAGAGGCTTTACTTATATAACCTCGAATCCTCCCCATTAGCCTGTAAGTAGGTGGTATCCATCCCTCTTAGAGCATGAGAAAACAGGCTTATAAAGGTTCAATAACTTGTCCATGGTCACATAGTCACTCAGGGCTTACACTCTGGTGTGTATTCTGAGAAGAATAGAAAGAGAATAGAAAGAGGGTCCAGGTAGAGGAAGGGTTTGTGCCAACAAGCACTGCACTGGGCCTGATTTTTTTCATCATCCTAATTGGTCTTGGGTTATTGAAATAATGAATTTTCATCTTCTAAGGAAGACATATTAAAGTGTAGAAACTAAAAACTCATTTTTGATTTTTAAAATTATTTGCATATTTTAACCTATGTTAATGTAGTCAAACATGTTTGAATAATTCAAAATAGATAATAGGGACTATTTAAATTTTGAATATTCAAGGTTTCTTTAAAGTACTGAGTCCTGTGTCTCTGATTAAGTAAACTGGGAGCTACTTCAAGGAAAATGGTGATAACATGCTGAAAAGCAGGCTCTGGGGACACCAGAAAGCTCTCTAGTTTTCCCACTTGCTCTGTCAATGGCCCTTCAGTCAAGCCAGAACAGAGCTCCTCCTTAATAAGCTAATTAGGAGACCTGGATATAAGCTTTGTTTCCTAATTTATATAATGAATAGGTGATGTTTATTTTAGTTTTTGATTCTATGATTCCCTGAACAGAAAGATGGTAGTTTGTATTTCAAAGGGCATTACATATTATTTGCATGAAATTAAAAACACAAGTAAATAAGTTAGTTAGGTATTATGGGTCTGTAAAGTAAAATTTACTATGGATAATCCACATACAGATGGTAATTGACTGTAATATTGTTTACAAATTCAGTTTCTGTCAGTTACTGTTTTAAATATGCATAGTCAGTTCTTAATTATTTTTGTAAATGTGGATCATTATTAAGTTCTTTTTCTGTTGACAGGCAGAAAAGAGTTGAAATGTGGATTGATTTTTATTTTGATACTTCATAAAATGATTTGATAGGGATGAAAACGAAACTGTCCCCTCCCCCCTTCCCCAGCTTTGGAACTACCTGAGTTTTATTTCTCTGTTTTGCTTTAGAAGTTTAAAAAAATGTATATTTTAAAAGATTTGATATAAAAATTTTTTTTAATGTTTATTTTAGAGAGAGAAAGAGCATGAGCTGGGGAGGGCAGAGAGAGTGGGAGACACAGAATCTGAAGCAGGCTCCAGGGTCTGAGCTGTCTGCATAAAGCCTGGTGTAGGGCTTGAACTCATAAACCATAAGATCGTGACCTGAGTCAAAGTTGGACACTTAACTGACTGAACTGCCCAGGTGCCTCTAAAGATTTTATTTTTTAAGTAGTCTCTACACCCAACATCGGGCTTGAACTCACAACCCTGAGATGAAGAGTCGTATGCCTACTGACTGAGCCAGCTGGATGCCCCGAAAAAGATTTTTTTTTTTTGAGTACAGTACTTATTTTATATGCATGGCTTGGACACAGCATTTAGTAGAGGTATGGTGTCTAATTTCTACAAAATTTTGGTTAACCTAAGGGATACAGATATGTATGTAAACAATAAGTATTTAAATATATGATTAAAGTCATGTAAATGCTGTAAGAATTTACAGACTATTCTTTTGAAGTTTTTGAATTTTTATCTAGGAATCTATCAATCTTAACTAAAGAAAAAACCCCCCAAATTTATAGATTTTAAGAATAACATTTAACTGTGCTAAGTAGAGGGGAAGTTATAATTTACTCGATTTCCAAAAAATGATGGCTAACATTTCAGTCAGCAAAGACTGGGGCTAGGGGTGTGGAAATGATCTGAACAAAAGTACACAAGTGGGAAAGTGAAAGGCATATTTTAGGTGTTGATGAGTAAGTGTAGTTGGTTTGGAGCCAAGGATTCTTATAGAGGGGAAGGTGGGTGATTGCCAAAGATTGTGCTAAATGCACAGGAAAGCAATTGCCAAAGCTTATAGTTAATTTTACATTAAGTAACATGATTACCCTGAGCCTAAATTTCCCCCTCTTTAATGTTTGTTTATTTTTGAGACAATGTGAGAGACAGAGTGCAAGTGGCGGAGGGGCAGACAGAATCTGAAGCCGGCTCCAACCTCTGAGCTGTCAGCACAGAGCCTGATGCGGGACTTGAACTCACAAACTGTGAGATCATGACCTGAGCCGAAGTCGGATGCTTAAACTGACTGAGCTACTCAGGCACCCCTAAATTTCTCCCTCTTTAAAATAAGGTCAGATGAGATGATCTCTAATCTACTTCATAGGTATTACGCATGTATTTGTTGAATGATGAATAAATGTGTGTGAATGAGTGAAAGAGATGTCTTTAAGTATTTTCCTTGACATTAGTGCCTTAGGAATTTTGACTTTTTTGGGTAGGCAGTGGGAAATTAAATTTTTGATAGTAAAATGATGTAACAACCTTAGTGTAAAAGGAGGAAGTCACGGTCTCTTACTATAAATAATGCTTATGTGTTTTTAAATTTGTTTCTTTGTTGGAGTTAGTGGATTCCTTTTTGGATTATGAATTCCCAGGGTTCTTTTAACACTTAAAATATTGAGTGTTAAAAGTATTAAGTATTTCTGTATAAAAGTATTTAACAAGTGAGAGTAAGAGTTTAGAAACTCATGATAACTTAACATTGCCACACCATTTTTACTGTACTTTACAATACAATTTATATGGGGTTGAAAGACAAAGCAGACTTAAAAAATTTTTTTAAATGTTTATTTATTAAAAAAATTTTTTTTAACATTTGTTTTTGAGAGAGAGAGGGAGAGAGAGAGCATAAGCGGGGGAGGGGCAGAGACGGAGACATAGAATTGGAGGAGGCTCCAGGCTCTGAGCTGATGTGGGCTCTAATTCATGAACGGTGAGATCATGACCTAAGCCAAAGTAGAAGTCAGATGCTTAACTGACTGAGCCACCCAGGCACCCCAAACAAGGCAGACTTTTAATGCAAATAGTTGAAGAACCTCTGGTCTAAATGATTCCAAAGTTTCTGGCTTTGTGTCGATCAAAGTGCCATGATTACCTGAACCAATCTCTTTCCAAGGCATCTAAGGAGTCTATAAGGATGTGATTATAATGTATTCATCTGAAAAATGACTTAATCATGGAGGGTGAGGGGGTGCCTGGGTGGCTCAGTCCGTTGAGTGTCTGACCCTTGATTTCAGCTCAGGTCATGATCCCAGGGTGTGGGGTCAAGCCCCACACCAGGCTCCATGCCAAGCGTGGAGTCTGCTTAAGATATTCTCTCTCTCTCTCTCTCTCTCTCTCTCTCTCTCTCTCTCTCTCTCTTTCTCTCTCACTTTCAAATTAAAAAAAAAAAATTGAGGTTGAGAATACATGACAGGCAGTTTTACCCTCAGAGCAGGTTATATTCCTTATGAGGTTGCCTGAAGTTGGAAATTAAGTACGTTAAGCCTTGAGTTTTGCATATTTTCAGTTTATATATATTCCTTACTATTGACCTAAAGTTCAACTTTGTATTCATTCAGCTATCCATGACTTATCTGTATTGTGCAACACAAAACTTCCCATATGTAAGGCCCCATAATTGTCAAACATGTAATACTGTTTCCTTAATGCTCTTTTGTATTGCTAGCAGTGCCTCCAACATATCTAGTAGTCAAGGCAGAAGTTTTATAATAATCTAGACTTCTTTGTGGGGCCTCACAGGCCATGTGGTGAAAGAGTTCACCTGAGGCAGAACAAAAGAGATGGGAGTTTATCGAATACAGTGCAAGGGAGCTGTGGGCAGGACAGCAAAGGAGATATTGTCTGTCACAAGGCAGTGGTAGGGGGCTGTAGTTAACGGCGAAGGTGAGGAGGTATGGGAACATAAGGAATTTTCCTTTTTTGGTATCTGTGTCTGGGTGTAAGTAACCCATTGGTCAGCTAGGACTTAGGGATATTTTGAGGTAGGTCATCTAATGGGCCTGTTTGCATTCAGCCAGGGGTAGGTGATTACTGTGGACCTTTCTACCTTACTGAGGTTTTACATTGTTCAAGTTGGTGGCCTAAAAGTGGCCTTTACACTCACCATTTCTCTTCCATCAACAATTTTAAAATTGTCACTGTGTCTTTTTTTTTTTTTTAATGTTTATTTATTTATTTTGAGAGACAGCATGTGCAGGGAAGGAGCAGAGAGAGAGGGACACACGCACGCGAGCCAGGCTCCATCTCACAACTGTTTGATAGTGATGAGCTGAAATCAAGAGTCAAATGCTTAACTGAGCCACCCAGGCGCCCCAAAATTGTCACTGTATCTTTTGAATACATCTTCTAAATATCTTAAGTTTATCCTCCTTTCTCTGTTCTTACTGTTGGTGCTTCAGTTTGTGCTTTGTGTCTATCAACCAGTAGCTTTCTGATTAGTGTCTCTGCCCTAACCCTCTTCCTGTCTCCATGATGATTTTTCTAAAACAACACTGATAAATATTCACCTAAAAGTCTTCTCTTGATTTACTGTTGTTTGTGGCAGAGGCCTTCAAACTTCTTATACTGTAGTTGAATCCTTTCTTTAAATATAAGGAAACACACCTGTGGCTTGGCATATAAGGCCTTAGTCCCAGCCTCATTTCTTGCCATTCCTAGACCTGTGCCCTGGATTTCAGAGAAGCAGAATGAAAACAGTCCTTATTTATTTATTTATTTATTTAGCCTATATTAGCACACTTTGCCTAGAATGCCTTACCCTTTGTCTATTCAGTATTATGTTCTTGTCTTAAAAATGTTACCTTAATCTCTTGAGTGATAGTGTCTTTTGTATGCTAATGGATGACTCCAGTGAGAGTTCCCTAGCTAACTTCTGGATGGGGCCTGGCCACCAGAAGGATAAGTCATGGTGAGGTTAGAACTTACTTGTTTTAAATTTAAAGTAAGCTCTATTCCTAATGTGGGGCTGGAACTCATGACCCCAAGATCAAGAGAGTATGTTCTACCAACTGAGCCAGCCAGGAGCTCCTAGAAAGTTAGAACTTGCAGCCCCCTTCTCCCACCTCTACCACTGGGGAGGGGAGAGAGGCTGGAGATTGAGTTCCATTATCCATGGTCAGTGATTTAATCAGCAATGCCTACATAATGAAACCCTCATAAGAAACAACTGGGTTTGGGGAACTTCTGGATTGGTGAACACACCGAGGTGCTTGGAGTGTGGTACACTGCACCATAAGAGGGCATGGAATCCCTTTGTGCACCACATACATTGTTCTATTCATCTCTTCTATTTGACTGTTCCTGAGTTATATCCTTTATAATAAACTAGCAATGGTAAGTAAAGTGTTTTCCTGAGTTCTATGAGTCATTCTAGGAATTACCAAACCTGAGGAGGAGTTGGTGGGAATCCCCACATTTTTAGCCAAGTTGGACAGAAGAGCAGGTGGCCTGGGGACCGGGGACTTGTGACTGGTGTCTAAAGTATAGTCTGTGGGACCAGGCCTTTAAATCTGTGGAGTCTGATGTTAACTCTGGGTAGTTAGTGTTAGAATAAATTGTAGGGACACCCAGTTGGTGTCAAGAGAATTGGTGTTGGAAAAGATGCCATATATTTGGTGTCAAGGTCACTTAATCCCAGTTTATAAGTGGAAACAAACCAAAGCTTCAGTTCAACATTATGTGGGAGAGCTATAATTCAAAAGACCTGGCTAACCATATGTTTTTAATTGTAATTTCCTTAAAGGAAAGAACCTATGTATCTTTCATTTTAAAATATTAAATTTTTATTACTTACTAGTTATGTGTTCAGATCTCTTGAACTTAATTGAATAATCAGTTAATGTTTACCTTGATAAAATGCTTGTAATTTTGACTGTTACCTTTTTGGTCAAAGTATTATTACTCTTCTAAAATTAGAACAGACAGCTGACTGAGGAAGTGTAAGATATTTAGCTTGATTTTCTTCAGTTTTTCTATATTTTAAATAGGACACAAATATCTCTAAGTGAAAATAACTTTCTCCCAACCCATTTGGAAAATATCCTAGACTTCTTCATGCCTTGTGAAGTTGCTGCTGTTTAGTTATTATTACTATTTGTTTTTCCCTTTAACGAAAGTGACCCTCCCAGAAATAGTTTAATCACCAGATGTTTGGCTAGCAGCATTCCACTTATTTTGGTTTTGCAGTTTTTCTGAAATAGGCTGAAAGGTAATCATGCCATTCCTTCCCTTGTTCTAAGCTGATTTTACTCAATTGCTCTTGCAACTTACTTTGGTAAGTGATTTAGAACCATAATGAAAAGAGAGAGGGTAGGGTATATGTATTTTATCCTAGTATACTATACAAGTATAAAAGTATGAAAGCTAGAAGGGACCTCAGAGATTATCCAACAGAGGAGCTTTATTTTTTTTTAACCAGGGAAATGAATGTGTCAAAGTCAACTATAAATCTCATACTTTGCCTTGATAAGAGTAACCCAGGATTCAGAGTCTGTTTGATGTAATCTCCAGTCTATAGTTACAAGGACCAGGAATCTGGAGACATGATAAGAAAGTCAATTTGTGACAGCATTAACGCTATTTAGCCTGGAAGCAGCTTTTGTGAATTTTCCAGATTATTGGCAGTGTTTGAAATCAGTTGATGTTTTCAGGTTCAATAAACTCAACCATGTATTTTTATACTTTTCAATTAGTTAGATTTTTCAAACTTCCGAAAAAAAGCAATAAATATCCTTTTCCTTTTTTTAAAAAACAAATTTTATTTTAATGTTTATTTTTGAGAGAGAGACATGGAGCATGAGCAGGGGAGGGGCAGAGAGAGAGAGGGAGACACAGAATACAAAGCAGGCTCCAGGCTCTGAGCTGTCAGCACAGAGCCCGACACTAGGCTCAAACCCACGAACCCATGAACCGTGAGATCATGACCTGAGCCAAAGTCAGGTGCTTAACCGACTGAGCCACCCAGGTGCCACTAAATATCCTTTTTCAAATATAAGTTTACGTAGGAGCAGTTTATAAAACTGATGTAAGTGGTATTTAATTAGAATATAATTTTAAGTATAGTTTTGATTTATTGGAAAAGTAGTAAAAACTCAAATGTGAAATGTACATATTTTATTTCTGTCTCTAGCTTAAAAAAAAATGAATGGATGTACCACACATCATTTAACCAGGACCTTATTGATGCATACTTGAAGGTTATTTCCATTCTTTTGCTTTTACAAGCAATACTGCTGTGAATCATGTATGCTTATCTCTCTGTGGGTGTATTTCTGATGATCAATTCCTAGAAATTTAATTGTGTCATTAGGATATGTTTATTTTTAGTTTTGAAAGATATTATCAAATTAGCCTCCAAAAATTGTATTAATATACATTCCCACCAGCATTGTATGAATAAGCGTAATTTCCTCATGCTCTCAGCAACATGGCATGTTATTTTTGGTTTTTACTAATTTTGGTTTTCACTAATTAGTAAAAATTCAAAAACTTGAATCTCAGTGTAGTTTTTAAAAAATTTTTTTTATTGGGGAGTATGGGTGGCTCAGTCGGTTAAGCATCCAACTTCGGCTCAAGTCATGATCTTGTGGTTTGTGGGTTTGAGCCCCATGTAGGGCTCTGTGCTGACAGCTCAGAGTCTGGAGCCCACTTTGGATGCTGTGTCTCCTTCTCTCTCTGCCCTCCCCGGCTTGTGCTCTGTGTCTCTCTCTCCTTCTCTCAAAAATAAATAAACTAAAAAAAAAAAATTAATTAGTTAATTAATTAAGGTAATCTCTACACGCATCGTGGGGCTCAAACTCATGACCCCGGATCAAGAGTCCCATGTTCTACCAACTGAGCCAGCCAGGCACCCAAGTGTAGTTTTAATCTTCACTTTTTTATTATATGTAAAGTTGAGGAACTTTTTATACATTTAAGAGCTGTTTGTGTTTCCTTTTCTGTGAACTATTTGTTCATGGCACTTTGCCCATTAAAAAAAATTCATTTTCTTCCTCTCTTATTGAGCAGTAGGAATGTTTTATGTGTTAGGATATTAACTTTGTGAATTCTTTTCCTCAGGTTTTTACTTCTCTTTTCCCTTTGGTTTTTGCCTGTTTCATTTTTATGGATGTCTAAATGCAAACTTAACATGGCTAAAGTGGAATCCTGGATTTCTTCTCTCCTCCCTTCCTTTAACCTGCTTTTCTTGTAGTTTTCCTAAATGAAGAAACAACCTCCGTTTACTCAATTACTCCAAACTCTAAACCAAGGAATTATCCTTGCTTTCTCTCTTTTTTCCAAAAGATTTACTCCCTTTTGGGTATTGGCAGTGTGGGGTGGTACAGAGTACAGAGATTTGGAATGAGGCTTTGCAGTCTTTTCAAAGAGTAAACTATACCCTCAATATAAGGCTCGAACTCATGATCCCAAGATCACATGCTCTTCTGACTGAGCCAGCCAGGTGTCCCATCCTTGATTTCTCTATCCTTACTTCTTATCTCTAATCCACCCTGAATTGTATTGGTTTCCCCTCCAAATATATTCTGAATCAATTCATTTTCTTTATATCCCCCAACTAAGTCCATTCTGCCCTAATCCTTCACCTTGGTATCTGCAGTGGCTTTCTAGTTGTTCTGCCCCCAAACTGGCATCTCCTCTTCCATGTACTGAGCCATTTGCTTCATAGTTTACATGATTTTTTCCAAACACAGAATATCGGATTGTCATACCACTCCCCGAACCCACCTCTCCCATTGTTCAAAACCCTCTTGTGGCTCCTTATGTCTTATGATAAAGATAAAACTATATAAAATAACCCAACCTATTTTTCCAGTCTTACCTGATACTAGCTTATTAACTACCCCACCCCCGCCACCTTTCAGTCTTTGGTGTCATGTTCCCTCCTGACTTGGGACTTTCAAATAAATTATTCTCTCCTGGAGCATTTCTCCCCCTCCATAAGTTGGTGTCTAATTGTCCTACAGATCTTAGCTCACTGGACACTTTCTCTGGAAAAGCCAACCCTCCCTAATTAGGTGGGAACCCTCTGTTAGAAGCCCTTATAGTGCCTTATATCTCTTTTCCATAGGACTTATATTTGCAATTTTATGCTTATTGTGTGATTCTTTGATAAACTCCATGAAATAAGGAGTCTTTGTTTTGTTTACTGATATGTTCCCAGTGTCTATTCCAGTCAGTGCCTGGCATATAGTTAGCTCTCAAGACATTTATTGAATGATTGTTTAATTAAAAGTTTTCAAGTGTAGTGTTTACAGAATGTACCATTTTACCCTTTCTGAAAAACATGACTACATTTGCTCCAGGCCAGTCTTTTTCATCTTTAGGACTTGCCTAAGACCACTAAGGTTCGGCAATCTGATCTCCAAAGTCTTTCAGGGATGAAATGTATCTAGGCCGATGGTTTTGAATTCATTTAAATCCTCTGGGTATTCAACAGTCGTGGACTTCAGTTCTTTCTATCGATTTTTCAGCTGAAGGTTAGTGTTGTTGTTGTTGTTGTTTTTGAGTAAAGGACAATAACTTAGATCCATCTTCTGATCCACATCAACCCAGCAAAATCTAGGTGGTTCCCAACTTTTGTAAGTTTACTTTAAAATCAATTATTTGGAATTTGGAGACCAGAACAAATTATCCCATGGAAACCATGATAAAGTTAATAATTATATTTTCATGCAGGTACCTTCAAAACCTTTTTAACCAACAGTATGTCTTAAATAGTACAACATTTGGGCACCTGGCTCGCTCATTCAGAAGAGCATTCAACTCTTGATCTTAGGGTCATGAGTTTGAGCCCCATGTGGGGTATAGAGATTACTTAAAACAAACAAACAAACAAACAAACAAACAAAAAACAAAAGAACTCCAATAGTATGAACCCTGAATTACTCTGAACAGGGTTTAGCTTTTTTTTTTTTTTTTTTTTTTTTTTTTTTAGTCAATCCTGAAGCGCTCAAATTCTCAGAAAACTAAAGAGTTTTGTAGGATTGGCAGTGCTTAGGCAAAAGATGAAGTAGCTAGGTAGGAGATCCATTGAGTTGTTACTGGATTTCCTACCTCGTGGAAGGATTCTAAAGGTAAAGAGTGGGAAGGTAAGCGACATATTTGGAAGTTAAAAATTTTTATGCTATTAAACTGTGTATGTTACTTATGATAGTCAAATGTCACTTGGATTTAATAATGGGAACTGGTTTATGGAGAATGGATTGATAAATTACTCTCTCCACTTTTGGGAGAATAAAGCAGAATTATCACATGGGTCATGTGGTCACATCTAGGAGGAAAACTAGTGCATTTTCTCCTCACTTATATGCAACATGGAGAAATTCTCTAACAAGATTGTAATTAGGATTTTTTTTGCAAGGCTGTGCTTTTCATAGACATGGTTTCTTTCTATACATGGATCATGAGTTTTAAATTTTTTTTTTCAACGTTTATTTATTTTTGGGACAGAGAGAGACAGAGCATGAACAGGGGAGGGGCAGAGAGAGAGGGAGACACAGAATCGGAAACAGGCTCCAGGCTCTGAGCCATCAGCCCAGAGCCTGACGCGGGGCTCGAACTCCCGGACCGCGAGATCGTGACCTGGCTGAAGTTGGATGCTTAACCGACTGCGCCACCCAGGCGCCCCTGGATCATGAGTTTTAAGATGCTATCAAACTATTAAAACTCTCTTATAACAAGTTTTTTCATGTACCAAATTCATTCCTATGCAGTTTTCAGTGACAAAATGGTTCTCTCATTTGTATGTATAAAAACAATGCTAGAGACGAGAATAAAACTCATGATTCAACTTATTTTGTACTCTCTTTGGGAAGAAGAAAGGACCCGTTCAGATGAAGATTATAATTTCAGCACAAAGGAAACATTTAAGGCCCAGGCACCTCTTAAATTCGATACTAATAATATATGAAATAAATTATAAGCCTTCTGTTTATGTCAGTTCTTGTAGGTACTTGCTTGCCAATGCAGAGACAAGATTGCTTAATTCCAGGTGTATTTCTTAGTGCAGAACACAGTCATGTTAAAGTTTGCTTACTTATTTGCTTACAAAGTTAATAGTAATAAAAGCCTGCAAAGATTTTTTTTTAGAGATTCTTAAAATATTCATGTTGGAAGGGACCTTAGAGGACATCTAGTTTAGTACATGACTTCTCTACCATGGCCAGGTCAAACTGCCTCCAGCAGCCTCTTTCTGCCCCCTGCTGGTCCCCTTCTTGTCTGCTATGCTTCAGATTATAGGTCTTCAGTGTTCCTTGAATGTATCAAGCTCTGTTAAGAGTCTTTGTACTTCCTTGAGCGCTCGCTCTTCACTTATCCTTGTTCCTGTGCCTTGTTTCTTTACATTAAACAGATTTCACTCAAATCTTAACTCCTCAGACAGGTCTTTCCCAGGCTACCCTATCTAAAAGAGGTCCTGCCCCCCCGCAATAACTCTATCCAAAGACTGTCTTCTTTTCTTCATAATACTTATCAATGCCTGGAATGATCATATTTGTTTATTGTTTGTCTCCCCTCATTAGGCTCCATGAGAGCAGGGGCCATGTCTATGGTGTTCTCTGCTGTATCCTGAAACATCTACAGTGGGCTGGCCCACTGTAGGTATCTGACAGATATTTATAGAATTCATGAATAATCATTGATGGTTCATTGTTGTTCAGTCACTACTGAGCTTTGTCTCCTTTTCACTTGTACCACTGATCTTAGTTCTCCCTAAAATAACTCAAATCATCTGCTCTATTCTTTTTCAAAGAGTCTTCAGACATTTAGATGTCAGTCTAATCAAAATCAAACTTGCCCAGTTTTCTTACCAGCTCCTTATCTGGCATAGTTTTGGAGTGTGGTCGCCATCCACGTTATCCATCACTGAGAGTTTTTGGTTTTGTTGATACCCAACACTCGAGACTGTATACTATGTGAAGTTTGAACCTTAGAAAAACTTCAGTTAAATTTTTTTGGTTAATGTCATATTGAAGTGCTTTATCTTTGATAAAAAGTTATTTTTTAGTTCCATATAGATGACCAAGAAACTATTCATAGATGATGTCACTATCAGAATTAACTCTTCGAGTTCTTAAAAATTTATTTTATTGAGGGATATAACAACTTAGAAGTACATAAAACATAAATGTACACTCTAATGGATATGTCTGTTTAACTATCATTCAAGTCAAGAAATAGATCATTCCTAGTGTCCCAGAAAGCCCTCTATTTATCTTATCTCTTGTTGATTTCAATTCCTCTCTATAGGTAAGTAATATCCTGATTTTTATAAGAAACCCGTCATTGGTCACTTTCTTTTCTTTTTTTTTTTTAAATAGATTTACCATTTATATAAGTAGCTAAACAATATAGTTTGTAGTTCAGCTTTGCCTGTTTTAAAATGGTATAAATGAAACAATACTCTTGTATTAGTTTTCTCTTGTTTTGTAATCAGTTATCACAAGCTTAGCAGCTTGAAATAGCACCCATATATTAGCTCACAGTTCTATATGTCAAAAGTGGGCATGGTGTGGCTTGGTTCTCGGCTTAGGATATCTATCATAAGCCTGTTATCAGATGTTGGCTGGGCTGAGTTCTCTTTTTCCTTGATTAGTTCCAAAGTTGATTTCTAACATCCAGCTCTTTTTTTTTTTTAATTTCTTTGTTTTCTATTTCATGAACTTCTGCTCTTGGTTATTTCTATCTTTATATTTTCTTTGGATTTATTTTACTGTTTTCTTTAACCTCTTTATTGATGTTTAGTTTATTAATTTTAATTTTTAAATATTTTGGATATATGCATGTATGCCTCTCAGCCCCCCCCCCCCCGCATTGCTTTAGCTTCTTCCCGTAAATTTGTATTTTTGTTACTATTATTATTATTTTTAATTAAGTAGGCTCAAAGCCCAACGTGGGCTTGAACACACAACCCTGAGATCAAGAGTTGCATGCTCTATTGACGGAGCCAGTCAGACACCCAGTATTTTTGTTATTTTTAATTGTCTGTTATGATTTGTTCTTTGACTTATGGATTATTTTAAGACTGTATTAATTTCCAAACATACAAATATTCTCTAGTTCCTTCTTTTGTGATTGATTTCTTGCCCATTTGCCTTGTGCTCAGAGAACATCTTCAGACTTCAATGATTGTAGTGTGTTTTGAATTGGTTTACAGCCTAGCACATTATCAGTTTTTGTAAATATTCTGTGCATGCTTGGGGGAAGAAAGGCATTCTGAAGTTCTTTGCTACAGTCTTGCTACAGTCTACAGTGTTCATTTGGTCAAGTTTAAAAAATATGTTCAAAATCTTCTGTATCCTGATATCTTTCTCTTCAAACTATCTATTGAATTCCTTTGCTGTTACTCAGTCTTTAAGTTCTAGAATTCTCATTTATTTTTCAAATTTGGTCTTCTACCTTTTGGACCTGCCAGTTCTGTCAAAATGTTCAACCTTTGTGTTTTGATTAATTCAACCCTATAGTTGTATAGGTTATTCCTGATAATTTTAATATTACATGTCTTTCTGGATCATTTTCTGCTTCACACATTTCTATTGGTTCTTGTTCTTGGTATCATATTATGTACTGCTCATTGTAAATGAGAAATTATCTGTAGCAATATTGTGAGGCCTAGGTTGATGTTATCTTCCTGCAGAGACTTGCCTTTTTTCACATCCCCCCTTTTTGAGCACCAGACAGCTGGTGACATTACCAGTCTGAATGTGAGACCACCTCAGTAACTTTGGTTTATTTTGGTCACTCAGATAATATGAAACTAGAATTCATGTTTATCCAAGGATTGCTTTATTTCTGTTTTCCTTTATCCTGGGAGTGTAGCTCTGAGGTTTCTACTTTGAGTGGTGGCTTATTAAACTTCTTCCTTGTGGCATAATCTTGCCTTTGACTTTTGCCCCTGGATTTGTAAGGATTTCAAGAGCAAGCCTGTTTTTCTCCCATTTTTTCTGGATCTTCAAGTGCCTGAGAGCTGAAACCATTTTGGGTGGTTTGGATTACCTTTCTGGGTCCTATTCTTTTGCCTTGATTTCAGCCATTTAATACTTTACGATCTTGTCTTTGGGATTTTTAGGCCATTTAAAAAAAGTACTTCCTCCAATATTTGTATTTGTCCTCAAAAGGACATTTCATCCAAGTTACTTAGTTATTTGAAGCTAAGGTTGTCTGAGTTTTTAGGTCTTAAAAATTCTCAGGGGTGCCTGGGTAGCTTCAGTTGGTTAAGCATCCAACTCTTGATTTTGGCTCAGGTCATGATCTCATGGTCACAGTGCATGGTTGGGATTCTCTTTCCCTCCTCTCTCTGCCCCTACTCCTACTCGTGTGCACGCTCTCTCTCTCTCTCCCAAAAAAACTCAGTGTTATTCATATAAAATTATAGTGAAATTCAATTTGGCATTAAGTTTTTTCCTCTGTATGAATACTGGTAGTTAAAAGACTGTTCTTAACACCTATGTTATACATTTACTCACACATTTGAATTCTGATTTCCAGTTTGTATTACTCAATTTTGATTTCTACAGAGAATAGGTAGGACCTAATGTTTCTTTGTATGTACTTATATGCATCACTTTTGGGGGGGGGGGCGAGGTCTTCTTAGTGTGGATGATTTAATTTTTACCTCAAGTTTCCTTTGAAATGAGCCATGCCATTATTGTCAGAGAGTTGGATATTTAAATGTTTCCTGGGTGTTCTTCCAAATAAGCTAGAGAAAATGAAAGAATAATTCATTCTCATAAGCACTCTGAGCATCTTTTACCTGTAATGTGACTGACTTAGATCTTCGTATGGCTGACTCCTTCTTGTTACTGATCTATTTCACGTCAAATATCACCTTTTTAGAGAGGCCTCTGAGAAGTCATTCATTTTTGGGGCGCCTGGGTGGCTCAGTCGGTTAAGCGTCCGACTTCTGCTCAGGTCATGATCTCGCGTTCCTTGAGTTCGAGCCCTGCATCGGGCTCTGTGCTGACCGCTCAGAGCCTGGAGCCTGTTTCAGATTCTGTGTCTCCCTCTCTCTGTGACCCTTCCCCGTTCATGCTCTGTCTCTCTCTGTCTCAAAAATAAATAAACGTTAAAAAAAAAAATGAAAAAAAAAGTCATTCATTTTTTCCCCCTTCCTAACAAATATTAGTATCTGATGATAATCTTGTTCTCCCACCCCAGCAAAATATGAAGCCCCATGAGGCAAAGATCTTGTCTATCTTGTTCACTGCTATCTTATGTGTCCTATTTACCCATTCTCTGAAATGTATTAGGCAGTCAGTAATTATTTATTTAAGCAATGAATGATATACTTACTAATATTTTTCTGGGGCGCCTGGGTGGCTCAGTTGGTTAGGGATCAGTCTCTTGATTTTGGCTCAGATCATGATCTCATGGTTCGTGAGATCAAGCCCCATGTCAGGCTTTGCACTGACAGCACAGAGCCTGCCTGGGATTCTCCCTCTCCCTCTTTCTCTGTCTCTTTCTCAAATGTTAAAAAAAATATTTTTCTGAAATTGTGACATTTTCTCTAAATGTCAGTAGTACTTTATTATTTTTATTTTTTATTTTTACGTTTATTTATTTTTGATAGAGACAGAGCACAAGTGGGGGAGGGGCAGAGAGAGAAAGAAACACAGAATCTGAAGTAGGCTCCAAGCTCTGAGCTGTCAGCACAGAGCCCGATGAAGGGCTCGAACTCAGAAACCGCGAGATCATGACCTGAGCCGAAGTCGGACGCTTAACCGACTGAGCCACCCAGGTGCCCCATAAATGTCAGTAGTACTTTAAAAATTTATTATTCCATTAAACTAAAGTTTTCTAAAACAAGTATAGTATCTGCTTTCTTTTGCTTCTAATTTGCAAAAACATTATTTGTAAATATTGAATGAAAAATCAGATAATAAGAATTTGGCCTAAAGTAAACATTATTATTATATATTGAACTGAAAGGAGGTCAGTGTTGCTAGAGTGAAGAGAGCCAAGGGGGAGAGAATAGTTGGATGTCAGAGGAAGGGAGTTTAAAGGCCTTGTGACTCATGTGGACTTTGACTTTCACTCATAATGTGGGAGGCCATTTGAGGGTTTTGAGCAAAGCAGTGACATGATGTGACTTATTCTAAAGATTTTGTGTGGAGACCAAGATTGAAGGGGTAGGTGAGTGTGGAGCCATAGGGATATTGAAGTATGTCTACTTATGGGCTCTCACATCAGTTTCAAAGGCAAATTTGTCTATCTCTGTGCCAAGACCACCCTATCTTAATTTCTTTTACATTTTATTTATTTAATCTCTGCACCCAACATGGGGCTTGAACTCATGACCCTGAGACCAAGAGTTGCATGCTTAACTGACTGAACCAGCCAGGCACCTCATCCTGTCTTAATTTCTATAGCTGAGTTCTAAGCCTGAATATATTTGGTAGGACATTCTCCCAGATCCTACCCTCAAGATTGAGTCTTCCTACTTTTCTTATAAGGAGGGTGTTGGCAGTATTTGGAACTCTGTTCTTCCATATATATTTTAGAATCAGCTTGTTTTAATTCCTCAGAAAGCCCTGTTGGGTTTTCGATTGGGATTTTGTTGATGGTTTAGATTACTATGGAGAGGGTTGACATCTTTTTCATTTTAAATGTCATTGCCATTTACCATTGATTATTATTATTTTTTAATGCTTATTTGTTTTTGAGAGAGACAGACAGAGACAGAGTATGAGCGGGGAAGGGGCAGAGAGAGAGGGAGACACAGAATCTGAAGCAGGCTCTAGGCTCTAAGCTGTCACCACAGAGCCCGATGCAGGGCTCGAACTCATGAATGGTGAGATCATGATCTGAGCCAGACCGAAGTTTTGGTTAATTGACTGAGCCACCCAGGCATTCCGAGAATTAACATTGTTATAGTAGCGACTCTTCCAGCCTTAAAATTGAGATAACTCTATTTAGGTCTTCTCTGATGCCTTTGAAAAAAGTTATATATACATATATATATACACATACACACATATATTTGTTATGCTAAATCTGTAGTGCCTCTTTTGTTGTAAATGTGGTTTAAAAAACTTCAATTTAAAAAATTTAATTTACTTAAATTACATTTTCTGTTTATTGATGTTTATGAATACAATTGATATTTGTATATTAAGCTTGTACTCAGCTACCTTGTTAACATTTATCATTCAAGTGATTTGTAAATTCTTTTGAATTTTCTGTGTAGGCAGTAATATTTGTAAATTCTATTTTGCTTCTTTTTCCAATCCAATATGTTCTATTCGTTTATTTTTTCTTATTTTACTGAGATGGCTATAATTCATCGGATAATGTTTAATAATAATGTTAATAAGCATTAAAAGTAGGACTTTTTGTCATATTCTTAAATTTAAAGGGACTGTGTCTAAGATTTTGCCTTTACGAATGATGTTTGTTGTAGGTTTTTGTCAGATACTTTTATCAAGATATGAACATTTTACGGTACCCTGGATGGCTCAGCCAGTTGAGCATCTGACTCTTGATTTTGGCTCAGGTCATGATCCCAGGGTTGTGGGATTGAGCCCCCATGTCAGGCTCTGTGCTGAGTGTGGAGTGTGATTGAGATTTTCTCTCTCTCCCTCTGCCCCTTCCCTGCTCACACTCTGTCTAAAAATAAAGAAATAAAATAAACATGTTAAAAAATTATATAAAGAAAGATATGAACATTTTAAAAGCATTTAATTATGGGCATTCTGCTGTTTAGAAAGTTTGTGCCAGTTTGTATTCCTAACGTCAGCATATGAAAAGGCATACTTCAAGTCAGTACTTTTCCACACCGCATGGGTACTGATTTTTGAAAAGTTTCAAATTTTATAGGCAACAAAGAATTTCTTTATTGGTTTTTATTTCTGCATTTGAAACCAATATTTTGTGTTAGCACAGCTGTTATTTTTCATAAAGATAGCGTAGTTTTTGAAACAAAATGATTTCAGATTTAGAGAAAAGTTGCAAAGATAGTACAAAGAAATTCGTGTTTCATAGACCCTTGACCCAGATTTCCCAAATGTTAACATTTTAATCATCCTTTTTCTCTTTTTCCATACACGTGTACTTATTCTTTGCCCTGAGTGATTTAAGTTGCAAACTTTATCTCTAAAAATGTTGGTGTTCTTTCTTTTTTTGTTTGTTAAATTTTTTAATAGACTGTCTTATTCTAGAGATTCTGGGGTGCTTTATTAATATTAATCAAACTATTATTGACATATAACATTATATTAGTTTCAAGTGTACAATGTAATGATTCGATATTTGTATATATTGTGAAATGATCACAGTAAGTCTAGTTAACATTGATCACTACACACAGTTACCAATTTTTATTCTTTGTGATGAGAACTGCTTTTTTTTTAAGTTTATATATTTTCAGAGAGAGCTCGAGCAGGGGATGAGGGGAGAGAGAGAGAGAGAAAGAGAGAGAGAGAGAGAAAGAGAGAGAAAACAAAAGCAAAAGTGAAAGAATCCCAAGCAATCTCTGCACTATCAACGCAGAGCCCGACTGGAGCTCGAACCCACGAACTGTGAGATCATGACTGGAGCCAAAATCAAGAGTCAGACGCTTTACAGACTGAGTCACCCAGGTGCCCCATATTCCTTGTGATGAGACCTTTAAGATCTACTCTTTTAGCAACTTTCAAATAGACAATAAGGAATTATTAACTACAGTCACATGTTGTACATCACTCATAATAGTTTATAGCAAAAAAAAATTTTTTTCTTCTCCAGGTTTCAGTCCAGTCCGGGATCATACATTATATTTAATTATCATGTCTCCTAAGCTTCTTTTAACAGTTACTTGGTTCCCTGTCCTTTATAACCTAAACATTTTGTAAAGAATATAGTCCAGTTATTTAGTAGGATGTCCCTCAGTTTGGGCTTGTCTGTTGTGGCCTATGGTTAGATTCAGGTTTTACCTTTTTGGAAGGAATGCCACAGAAGTGTTTTATTGCATCCTATCAGGAGGCATATGATGTTGGCTTGTCCTATTATTGATGATGTTAACTTTGATCATTTAATTAAGGTGGTGTCTGACAGAATTCTACACTATGAAATTACTATTTTTCCCCTTTTAATTAACGGGTATTTTGTAGTGGAGCTACTTTGAGACTAGATAATATCCTGTTTTCCATCAGACTTTCAACCACTAGTTTCAGCATATGTTGATGATACTTGCCTGAAATAATTATTACCAAGGTGGTTGCCAAATGGTGATTTTCTAATTCCATCACTACATTTATTATTTGGAATTATACTCTCAGAGCTTTTCCTTCTCCCTTCATTTATTTATGTAAGTAAGGACTGGTGTGTTTTTATTTTATTCTGTGGATTATAATCTATTTTTATTAATTTTGCTGTTGAGATGTTTCTCATTTGAACAGAAGTGACTCAAGTTGACTCCTGTGTCTTTTAGACATGCCCCCATCATTCTTTGAGCATTACCTTCTTTTCTGGCACCACAAAAATATATCCTGGTCCCATAGTGTACTTTTCCTTGCTCTTGCCTGGGAATCAGCCGTTTCTCTGAGGAACCCTGGTTCCTTTCATTGGTGCACTGGCTGTGCCCATGAATGTTGGAGTGTCATTGCTTCTAGGCCCCCTCAGCAGATAGAGCTAGGGAATATATGTATATGTCTATATATATTTCCATACACAGTTATATCGATTTCTGCATCTATGTATTGAGAACTGAGCTGATATGTTTAGCTCTAATTCCAAGCCTTCACCCTTTTCCCATTTGTAACTTCGTTTTATGAGAATAAGAAACCAAACTCATCATCCACAATGTATTTATTTACTTATTTGCTCAATCCAAGAATACACATAAAGAGTTTTCATATCTTTGTGTAAAAACAAATATCTAAGTATATGTTTAGAAAAAAAATTTTTTGTTTATAGCTTAAAGAGAGTATGTAGTTAAAACATTGGTTTAAAAATTTTTTTTAAATGTTTATGCATTTTTGAGAGAGAGAGGGAGAGACAGAGCACGAGCAAGGGAGGGGTAGAGAGAGAGGGAGACAGAATCTGAAGCTGGCTCCAGGCTCTGAGCTGTCAGCACACAGCCCGATGTGGGGCTCGAACCCATGGAACTGTGAGATCATGTGAGATCATGATCGGAGCTGAAGTCGGAAGCTTAAAAGACTAAGCCACCCAGGCACCCCAAAACATTGTTTTTAGAAGTTACCTGGAGTCGTTTCTGTTTCCCTTGACCCCTTTGCAGAGTGGTTATGTTACTCGTTTCAAATACAGTTAGGTACATTTGTTGTTCCATTTTGGGTTCTTCTCTCTTATTATTATTTTTCTTCTTTTTTTTTTTAGTATATGAAACATTAACATGATTTTTTAAAAATGTACACAAAGGATAAATTATTAGAGTGCTGAATATAAAATTTAGGGCTTTTGTGTTTTTTCTTTCAGGGAATCATTTAATACTTCACATTACAACAAAATGTGAAAGTTCCTGCCAACCTGTGAGAATTTCTTCCTTCAACATTTTCTATTTACTGCACAACTTTCTCAGTTCTTTTTTGATGCCATGTTTTGTGGCTTGCATCAAAAGAGGAGTTTGTCTTCATGAAGATTCCTAACATTGGTAATGTGATGAATAAATTTGAGATCCTTGGGGTTGTAGGTGAAGGTAAGTTTAGCATTCCTTGAGTTTGTGATTAATGTATGTAGTTATACCTACCACTACAAAAGTTACTACTTCAGATCCTATTAATTTTACCTATATTTATTGAGATATGTGTTTGAGTAAAATATAAAAAATAAAATTGTGCTTAAACTATTTGGGTTTTACTCTCCAATTGAAAGTTAATAACATTTTAAAACCTTTTAAAATTTAATGAATCAGATTTCTTTCTTTTTCTTTTTCTTTTTAAAATTTTATTTATTTATTTACTTATTTAGAGAGAAAGAGAGCAAGCAGGGGAGGGGCAAAGAGAGAGGGAGTGACAGAATCCCAAGCAGGCTTCCTGCTGTCAATGCAGAGCAGACTTGGGACTCAACTCAGAAACTGAGATCATGACCTAAGCTGAGATCCAGAGTTGGATACTTAACCGACTGAGCCACCCAGGCGCCCCAAATTAGAGATTTCTTAAGGCTGCCTTCATTTCATTGTGTTAATTAGCAATTATGGTTTCTTTATAGTTTTTTGTTACATTTTATTTTTATATCAGTCTTATTTTGAATAATTTAAAATTTATTTCTAGAAGTTAAATTTTACTAAATACACGGTAAATAAATGAATAACTTATCTATTTGTTCTCTATTTGTCTTTGAGAATGGTAAACCACATTTTTATAAGTTCTGAGGCTCACAACTTGATCAGATTTTAACATCTCTGAAATCAGGATGTGTGTTATAATTTATAGCATGTCATGGTTTAATTGGTAGCACTTCCCCCCCCCCCCACTAGTACATAAAATGCTTAATGTCAGTGACATCATTAATTTGATGAAATATGGTAATTCATTTTTCATAAGTCTTCCTGAATTTTCCTTCTTAGTAATTTTTTGCTTTTGACTTAAAGATAACTTTATGGGGATTTTGAGAAATGATTCTTTTAATAGGGCATGAGTGATTATAATTATGGTTTCTTAGCATTTATATCTTTAAAGCAAATGTTATAAAAATTTTATATCTTATGAATTTTCAAATAAATTGTGAATGTTAAAGGAAGTTTTAATGATTTACCTATGTGAACAATAAAGCTGTTCTGGATAGTAAGTTAAATCCTTTTCAAATAAATAGAAACAAAATACAGTCTGATCATTGGGTGCTTGCTTTAAGATCTGGAGTGGCTAAGAAATACATATATATTAAGTAAATTAAAAACTGTCTAGTAAACTCTACATTCCTGTAGCCTACCTAGTGCATTTTCACTCATAGCCTACCCAGTGCATTTTCACTCTGTAGTGAAATGGCATGGGCAGTTAAATCTGGATTAAAGGATTGCCTGGTGATGGTGGAATTAAGTTGGATGGTTGTAGTAGCTGATTCCATCCTGACTCTGATAATACGATTCATCCATCTCTACCAAAGTGAGGGAAACTTGTTCTCGTTCCCTAGATTCTGTTCAAGACACATTTCCCAATTTCATCTCTCTTAAGTACCTTTGTCATAGATGTGTGCAGGCTTTGCCTGTCTTTTAATGTTATTGACATTTATACACACCTCAAGTATCATACATTACATGTTGATTTTACTAATTAGGTTGTCACAATATAACTAACTCTAACCTCAGTTTCTTGGGTACCTTGCTGTTGACTCTGTTCTGCCTGTGAGGAAGTAGTTTTTTTGGCTAGAAAAGAGGATGAATAACCCAAAAGGTAGTCATGAATCTCATCAAAATATACCGAAGAAAGTAGAAGTCCATGACTATAAATGGCCAAAAAGCCTTGGACTGCTTGTGGTCTGTGTCCTTGTACTGAGTTTTGATTTATGGCAAAACTGTAGCAATTCCTACTAGTTATTAATTGGAATGTTTAAGCCTATACTATTTTGCCAGTCAGGAAAGACATTCAGGTATCCTAGAAGAGGATTTAAATGTCTCTTAGGACTGAGGTCATTAGCTTTTAAATTTTAAGTTTTCTAGAATCTTTTGCGTTAATTTTCCTTTACTCTTAAAGTTCTTAGGTCCACATCTTGTCTCCAGAACTTTTAAGCTTAAATTAAAATGTCTCAAGTGAAATGGTCTTTAAAAAGAGAAACATTCAAGGGCATCTGGGTGGCTTAGTCAGTTAAACATCGATTTCGGCTCAGGTCATGATCTCATGGTCTGTGAGTTTGAGCCCCACATCAGGCTCCGCACTGATAGTGTGGAGCCTGCTTGGGATTCTCTCTCTCTGCCTCTCTCTTTCTCTGCCCCTCCCTTACTTGCGTGCTCTCTGTCTCAAAATAACAACAATTTTTTAAAAAGAGAGAAACAATTTAAGAATACTTGTTGGGAAAATGGGTTGCTTATACTCTTTTTTAAATTTTTTTTTTCAACGTTTATTTATTTTTGGGACAGAGAGAGACAGAGCATGAACAGGGGAGGGGCAGAGAGAGAGGGAGACACAGAATCGGAAACAGGCTCCAGGCTCTGAGCCATCAGCCCAGAGCCTGACGCGGGGCTCGAACTCACGGACCGTGAGATCGTGACCTGGCTGAAGTCGGACGCTTAACTGACTGCGCCACCCAGGCGCCCCTATACTCTTGTTTTATAAAAAAACATAAATATCCATTCTCTGTATGTGGCTCATAGCATAATTTCTGCAGAGTACTGTCATTTTAGCGTTCATTATTATAACAAGATAGTATAACATTTTACTGATAACCAATGTAAATATAATAGAACTTTTATTTCTCTAAGAGCTATAGTTTGTATATGTGCCCCTAATTGTTTATTTCTTTTTATTATAGGAGCCTATGGAGTTGTGCTTAAATGCAGACACAAGGCAAGTACATGGTTTTTAAAAAGAAAATACTGTGTATGTTTAACTGTTTAGAAATGAACGTATTGTTCTGTGCATGTGGGCATATAATTAAAACTGTTGGCTATGATAATGATGCTTAATAAAGTGGAATGAACATGTAAACCCAGAAAAGGGAGAGTACTTTTGGACAAGCTCTATCATGATTAGGTAGTCATTAGTTATTTGTGGTCATATGGTATTTTTTTCTCAGTTGAGCTATGTGTATATGTGAAAAGATTCCTAATGGGAAGAGAGAAAAGGTGACAGAGAAGAAATCAATGCAGTGACAGATTTAGGTTGAAGCACTTAAGAGCAAGAAGGAGTATTCAGTCAGTATTTTTTGCATGGAGCCAGTAACTTAGATTGCTTGATGGATCTGAATCCAGATTTTGAAAGGTAGTGGATTGGTGTTTGGTATGAAATAGGGCTTTGGATAATAGTACATGATTATCATTACTGGTTGTAGTTGATCACACTTGTAAAACCTTGTGATGGATCTTATGATATAGATTATTTGTTACACTAATCAATTATTCAGGGAAGTTATTTCACGTTTCCCACAGCTGTTGCTCAGAGGTAAGTGTGTTTTACTCAGAGACTAACTTTAACATGGCAAGTGTTGATGAAGCTGTAACAATTTTAAATGTTAGGTTAAATATTTTTCTGTCATGATATACCTAGTCTGAGTATTAAAATCTGGCCTCTTGCTATTATGTGTATAATTTTGTTAAGACCAAAGGTTAAAGTTTTTTGTGGTACTTTCTAATGGTTTAATTTATGTCTGAGATGAGCTTAACAATTTAGTCCAACTCATTTAATTAAATTCTCAAATCTATTTATCATAACATATATGTATGTGTATATATGTGTAAATAAAGAGGATACCATTTTTATGTTTATTTTTTCTTTCCTGTTGTACAAAATCGTATGTTTTAGATTTAAGTCTTCATGGCAGTTGATGTACATTTGGGATTTAGATCATAAATCTCTTAATTTGGTTCAATGAATTTTCTATTCTTGAAATTGAGTGTTCAAAGTATCTTATGTTGGCAATAGTTATCTGAAGATGTCTGCCAGTAAATCCTCAAAAAAATGGGTGGAATACTGTGGTTTTTGATTCAGGATGATTAAGAATTTAAAATAATAAATGTAATCAAAATAAATTTAGCACCTTGAATACCTCATTAAGAAATATTACTGCAGTTGGAAATTAAACAAGTGGAAAGCTCTCTAATGAATTTCTATACCGGTAATGAGTTGCCTTGAGTTATACTAAATTTCTGAAGCTTCAAAAAAATAAAATTCCTTGGTGGATACTACTCAAGGGAAATAGGTTGTTCGTTTCCAAGTTAAATTTGACTCTTTCATGAACATAATACTTCCTCTTATACCTTGGCTCTGTTGATACGGCATAGCTAATGGAAGCTTTAGTTCTTAATTTTAATCTTTGAGTTTTAAAATTGAAAGATTTCTGATACATAATGCAAGTCTTCTAACAGTGTTTTCTCTCAGTCTTGTCACACTTCTTCCTGTGACTGTTCCCCCTATGCTTTTTTTAACCTTATCTAAGCTCTCTTTCTGCCTTTTATGTAAAAATAAAATTAATTGAATATATTCAACTAATACATGTTTTTACCTTCCCATGTGTCTGGTTTACTCATTTGTGAAGATACGCTTGTTACCTGTACCTGGTTCTCATAATACACACTGTTAGTGCCAGCAAGATGGGCCCAGAGTGAAAGTACATGAGGATAGATAGGTATCTCTGCTCTTGGGAAGCCAACTCTAAATGTGACCTCTGATTCCTAGGGCACTTAGTTATAAGGATGAATAAACCATAGTTTTCTTTCTTTTGTATGGCTTATGGTTTAAAGAGGTAGAATAATAGATACTTAAAAAAATAACCCAAGAGGTTTCTGCAAATGACACTGCATCTAAAAAGTATCTCTTTTTACGACCCTTCACTAAATGAGAGATTTGCAGACTAGCTTGAAGTATTGTTGCTTTTTCCTTTCATGCATCTAAAAAGATACTGCTGGGTGGAAAATGTAAAGCATAAATTAGTGCCTAACTCAGAGTAATATAAAACTCCTTTTAGAATCTGCAGCTGTTTAGTCATTAGACTTGTTATAGATATATCCTTTTTTTCAGCTAGAATCAGACCTTCAAATCTTTACCCCATTATCCAAAAGTAGAGAATTTGATGCTTCTAAGATTTATCCTTTAGAATCAATCAAATGGATTACTATGAAATCTCATGTTATAGTTAAAAATGGGTATCATCTTCCCTGTTGTATCCATTATATGTAAAATGATCATGCCTGTATATTTTGCATAGCTTTTACAAATTTAGGGAAATGCTTATAAAATGTATAAATCCGGTCTGTGTGATTATGTGTGCATAGGTATGTGCGATCACTTATGCATAAATTTGCCATCTTTTGGAGAGGGTTGGCCATGGGTGTATATATAATTAAATAATTCCTAGGACATTATATATTTGAGCAAATATGAAAGAAAGTTACTGTTTTAATCTGGGTCCTATTGCAAGAAATTTAGAGGTCATGTTTATAAACAAATGTATCTTGTCTTTTGTGAACACAATATGATGTTGGGCTATTCCAGGCCAAAGACCATATTTCTTAATTTACTGAAATGCTGCCTAATTGAAAAGAAAAATGCAACCGTACTCTTTTCCACAGCTTCTGTTTATTGTGTGTGTATACATACACACACACATTGGAGTTTTATATATGAAAATTCATATATTAAGTGTTAGGCTACTTATGATACCTCAGGACTACTTAGGTTCTGGTTTGGACCTTTGCTCTCCAGATATGCAGTGCTGATTTTCTTTTTATTTGCATGTCTGCTTTGAAGTACTTATGAGAGGGGAGGCATGTTTTACTGCATACTTTTCTTTGCAGAAGCTCAAAGAGGTCATCCTTAAAGCAGGGAAAATGGAATGCAGTGACATAGGGAGATGTGATTAGAACTGGAGATGATAGATTGTGCAACCTGTTTGAGAGGTTGGAGGGCAATGCTAACTGATTCTAGGACAGGGAAATGCCGATTCATGTATTTCCTTTCCTGTGGCTGGGGTTGACATAGGAGAAATTTTTGTTTGTTTTGAATTAGTAGGTGACATGCTCTTGGGATAACTGGTTATACAAAGCCATGTAGAATCCAGTGTTGGGGGTAGAGCCTATAAATATTTAATAAATAATAAAGTGGACTTAAATTACAGAACCAAAAATGAAGGGCACTTTTGAGAGCTGTTACAGAGTACCAGGTTCCTGTGGAAAGATTAGAGATGATCCCAAGGGTTTGTGGTAAAGTGAAAAATCATTGGTATCATTTATCTGATTTAAAAACTTATAAAGGATATAAGTTTAGAGGGAGAAATAATGAGTTTAGCTTTCATAAAAAAAGAGTAAAATGGCAGCAGAATACCAAACCTGGTAATAAGTACCACATATTGAGCATCTAACGCATGCTGGCTAACTCTGCTAGATGCTTTACATTTACTCCCTACAGCATTTCTACTCTTATACCCATTTTACAGATAAGAAAGCTGAGGCATTATACAGAGGTTATGTGTTAGGGCCAAGATTTTGCAGCCAAGAAAGAAGTGGTAGAACCAGGATTTGGTCTCATATCAGAAATCGCTAACTTGAACATGAACTAGGTGGAACTGTGAAATGTTACGGACCTTCCAAGAGTGAGTACAGAGCAGAGTCGAGGGCATCCTTAAATAGTCCTACCGAAAGGAAACGGAGGCATACCTCTAGAAAGCAAGGAAGAAAGATTTTGTAAAATGGTATTCACTAACAATGTAAAAATCCATAACAGGATGCATGATGATAAGGATTGAGGGGTGAGAAAATCCATTTCATTTAACGTTGCTGTTTAGTAATGACCTCTTTAAGTGAAATGGTATGTTGAAGTCAGAGGTTAAGGAGAGAGTAAGCAGAAAAAATCTGGGTTGTGCCATTTTCCATTTTGAGAGTTGAGAAATTGAGATTGAGAGTACTAGGAGGAATAGTTTTGATTAAATATTCACTAGTCAGCAGGGGCACCTGGGTGGCTCAGTCAGTTAAGCATCCAACTTTGGCTCAGGTCGTGATCTCATGGTTCATGAGTTCGAGCCCTGTGTTGGGCTCACTGCTGTCAATGCAGAGCCCACTTTGGATCCTCTGTCTCTCTCTCTCTTTCTGTCCCTCCCCCTCTCACTCTCTTTCTCTTTCTCTCGCTATATATATATATATATATATATATATATATATATATATATATATATTCCTCTTTTTCTTTTTCATATTAATTTTGTTTTCCACCAAAAAGCTGAATATGATTTGGTCACATAAAAAAAAAACACACACACACAAAAAACAACGAACTATTTTAAAGAAGATACTTGAGGAAAAGTCCATGAACCATCACCAATTTAACAGATTATAGTCCACCGTCTAAAACCACACAGTTATTTTCTACTAAAACAAAATAAACTTTGTTTCAGTTTTTTTCCACATTAAATGAAACAAGTCTTAAATTGTTTTTTAGATTTAAGTTTTACATGTGAATTGAGGTTTTTAAAATTTTTTAAACGTTTATTTTGAGAGAGATAGGGAGCAATCAGGGAATGGGCAAAGAGAGAGGGAGAGAGAGAATCCCAAGCAGGCTCTGCAGCTGTCAGCACAGAGCCTGATGTGGGGTTCGAACCCACAAACCGTGAGATCATGACCTGAGCTGAAACTAAGAGCCAAACGCTTAACTGACTGAACCACCAAGGCGCCCCTGAATTGAGTTTTTAGAATAAAACTTAGATGAATCAACAATGAGAAATTGAATATATGGGATTATTTTCTTTGTCATTACTTTCCTCCTTATTTAAAAGTAAGATGTGTGTTCCTGCTTCTTGTCTATAAAATTTCTAGCATTTGAAGAAAATTAGAGAGAGGCTTGGGTTTTTAATAAAGATTGTAGGAAGCTGGCAATATTTAAGTATTGATTATTTCACCAGAATCATTTTTTTGAAGTAATTACACTTCCCTAAATGACTTTAATTTATTGCGCGTTATGGAGATTAACGAGATGCCAATGTTAAAATGGGCTTTGGGTCGGTAACAAAGATAATAGGAATCATCAGTTGGGGAAGACCTCTTCTGTCTACTCTTAAAGATGCACTTATATAGAACCATTACTTCTGTGTGGTTTCCTCTCTTGACCGATTTTTTCTTACTGATCAATTAATTGTGGAAAAGTTCCTGGAACACTACAGCAGTCTTACCAAAATCATATTTCTGTGTATTATAATATTTTGCATTTTAAATTCTGCTAGTCTTTTGATAAGGGACAAACTGCCTATGTTTTTGTTGTCTTGTTATCAATAAAAGTAATAATGGCTTATGTGTCAATTTCCAGGTGAGTCTAACTTCTTCCAGGAACTAAAAGAATTTTTAGCTTTTACCAGCTTCATGGTTATCTTTATCCTCATCATCCTAATCTAGATTTGTTTTGTTTGTTTGTTTGTTTGTTTTTTAGTAAATGGGATTAAAAAAATGGTCCTGTTAGAACTGGCAGGTACTAACTATGCATGCATTGTCTACACACGGAAGACTTTAGCTTGTTCATCCTTCTCACAGTGACTCAACTCCTAAATGATTTGTCCATCCCTCCTGCACACACTCCTCCACCTCCCAACCAGGGGATGAGTTGGCTGGGGCACTAGATGGACGTTAAAGTCTTCTTTGTATGCTAATTGTAAAAACATAATTAGTTCAAAGAAAAGAATGTTCTATACCTTTTTCAGATGAGTAATTTCGTTAGCCTCTGATACATGTCTGTGCTTAAGGGATTTATACTAGCTCTTTAATGCAACTTTTCAAAACTTCAGGAGCAAAAATGAAAGTAAATAATTTTTTTTACACCTTGAAATATGTATTCACTGGTAATACAGGAAAAGGAGCGTCTCAACAAATGCCCATATGGTGGATACTTTTAAGTAGTTAAGCTTAACAATTGTTGAAATCACTAGCTGGAAAGTAGTACACAGTGATCTATTTCTATATAAATAGTAATCCAACCCTGAAATACTATTAGAAGCTACAGTTTATATTCTATAAATGCTTTTGAGCTTTACTCTTTCCCAATTTAAAGGTTTGTTTCATATGTTCAAACCTTTTCATTTTAAAACATCCAGTTAAATACATTTTCTTGTACCTCCTGTATTGAAAGCACTGTGTTCTAGGCATGGCATTATAAAGTAAAATTCAATCAAATATCTGTTTGAGAAAAATCTATTGAGTGCCCACAAAATGTCAGGTACTCTGCTTGGAACTGGCTCTGTAGAAATCAATAAATAATTGCTACTTTTGAGGAATTTAGTCTAGTATTTATAAATCAACAAATACAAGATCATGTTTACTTCTGTCAGGAAGCTTAACACATAAATTGGAAGAGGATAATTTGAGAGAAGATTATAGTGGAAATGATAGTGTGAAAGCTTTTCCCCCATTTTTCAATACATTCTTCATTAGAGCCTGCTTAGGAAAAAAACTCATGTCAGTAATAAAGGAGAAAAGAAAAGAAATCAGTATTTCCCAGAACCCCATAAAAGGGCTACCACAAAGATGGGAATAAATTAGGAGGTAGCACTATTAGTTGAGGGCAGCTGAATAAGAATGGTACAAGTGGGAAGTTTTGTTTACTTCTGAGTGCCAGAGGGCCCAGAATCCTAGGCGGAGTATTGATGGACTGTAGAACCTTCCCCAAATGGCACAGCTGAAACTTGATCCACGTGGCCCAGACCATTTCCTTTAGGACCGCCATATTAGGATGGGCAAGAGTGCCTACCCTGACAGTGTAGATCTGGAGTTGGCAAACTTCTGCCCGTGCTCCAAATGTGGCCCACTGCCTATTTGACAAATAAAATTGTGTTGGAACACAGCCATACTCATTCATTTCTGTATTTCCTATGGATGCTTTTGTACTAAAATAATAATAGTTGAGTAGTTGTGACAGAGACTGTATGACATACAAAGCATACAATTTTTATTGTGGCCCTTAACAGAAAGAGCTTGCTGACTCCTGATGTTGAACAAGCCCCAACTGGGAAAATACGGTGGACTGCATAGTGGTCTCGGTGGATCATCCATCTCAATTTCTATTTGTCTCTTTGCCCTTTGTGCTCTTGGAGCCTGAGAAATAGAGTTAATAAAGTGTGAGACTTCCACTGAAAATTGCTTTTCCCTTGAGCTGGGCTTGGGTAAATTGTTGGGATGGCTGTGTAGGAAATTTTGTATTGCTTACCTCTCACATTTCAGCTGTCACAGAAGTGAACTTTGCTAGGGACTGGGCATACAGAGACACAGCGTATTTACATTGACTATGTCCCATCACTGGCCTGAGTAACTCTTTTCATCCAAAGGTGAATACAAAGAATAAAACAGTCTTCCCTGAGACTATGAAAGAATACTTGAGTTTAAGAGAAAGAGATTTCTCACAAATATGAACAGTAAAATTCTTTGGAGACTAAAACCAGGAGGTATCTTCCTAATATAATTCAAGTGAAAATAAATGAGAAGTTAACAAGAAATAGTAGTAATTTCTGTTTCAAGTACCTCTTGACTTCTAGGTATTATGCTAGATGCCTTATTTTCATTACTTTAAATCTTCCTAACAATTATAAATTAATATTACCTTCTTTTTACATGGGGGAAACTGATCCTCAATAGGTTAATTTCCTGAAGGTCATACAAGTTAGGAAGTGGAAGAGCCTGGAATTAAGCTACATTTTAGGTCCATCATTTTTTTAAAAAATTAAGGTAAAATTGGCATAACATAAAATCAGTCATTTTAAAGTATACAGTTCAGTGGCATTTAGTGCCTTCACCGTGTTGTGCAATCACTACCTCTGTCAAGTACAAAGTATTTTCATGACCTCAAGAAAAACCCTCGTGGGGCACCTGGGTGACTCAGTTGGTTAAGCGTCAGACTCTTGATATGGGCTCAGGTCATGATCTTAAGGTTTGTGAGATAGGGCCCCGCATCGTGCTCTGTGCTGACAGCATGGAGCCTGCTTGGGATTCTCTCTCCCCATCTCTTTCTGCCCCTCCCCCACTTGTTCTCTCTTTGTCTCAGAATAAATAAATAAACATTAAAAAAGAAAAGAAAACCTCATGCCCATGAAGTGCCCATTCCCCGTGTCTCCTCCTCCCCATCCCTGGCAGTCATCAATCTACTTTCTGTATCTATAGGTTTACCTATTCTGGACATTTCCTGTAAATGGGATCACATACAATGTGTGACCTTTGTAGTTTGCCTTCTTTCACTTAGCATAATGTTTTTGAGATTCATCCATATTGTAGCATGTATCCATACTTCATTCCTCTTTATGACTGAATAATATTCCATTGTATGAATATATCACATTTTGTCTATGCATCTATGCATTCGTCTGTCATTGGACATGTGGGTTGTTTCCGCCTGTTGACTATTGTGAACAGTGCTGCTGTGAACTTTCATGTACAAGTTTTGTTTGAATTCCTGTTTTCAATTCTTTCTGGGTGTATACCAAGAGTAGCAGTGCTAGGTAATATGGAAGTTCTATGTTCAACTTTTTGCGGAACCACAAAACTGTTTCCACAGTGGCTACACCACTTTATGTTCCCACCAGCAATATGCAAGTGTTCCAGTTTTTCCATATGCTTGCCAACACTTGTTTTCTTATTTTTTTTTGTTGTTGTTGTGGCTATCTTAGCTGACATAAAGTGGTAGCATATTGTGTATTTGATTTGCAAGTCCATAATGATTTGTGATGTTGAGTTTCTTTTCTTGTACTTGTTGGCCATTTACCTATCTTCTTTGGAAAAATGTCTCTTCGAGTTCTTTGCCCATTTTTAAATTGGGTTTTTATTGTTCACTTGCAAGAGTTCTTTATATATTCTGGATATAAGTCCTTTATTAAGTGTGTGGTTTGCAAGTATTTTTTCTCATTCTGTAGATTGTTTACTTGATAGTGTCCTTTTCATAAAGTCCAGTTTATTTTTTCCTCTATTGCTCATGTTTTTGAAACCACTGCCAAATTCAAGGTCATGATGGCTTATGCCTTTTTAAAACTTAATAGTTTAGGGGCGCCTAAGTGGCTCAGTTGGTTAAGCGTCCGACTTCAGCTCAGGTCATGATCTTTACAGTCCGTGAGTTCGAGCCCCGCATCAGGCTCTGTGCTGACAGCTCTGAGCCTGGAGCCTGCTTTGGATTCTGTGTCTCCTCTCTCTGCCCCTCCCCTGCTCATGCTCTCTCTGTCTCAAAAATAAATAAAAACATTTAAAAAATTAAAAGTTAATAGTTTAATTTTAGCTTTTATATTTTATGTGGTTATTCCATTTTGAGTTAATTTTTATATGTGGTATGAGATAGGGGTCCAACTTCATTCTTTTGGATGTTGGGTATGCAGTTGTCTTAACACCATTTGTTGAAGAGAGTTTTTTCCCTGTTTATTGGTGTTGCCACCCTTGTTGAAAATAAATTGACCATCAGTATATTAGTTTATTTCCAGACTCTCAATTTTATTCCATCGGTCTGTGTGTCTGTCCTTATGTCAGTGCCACACTGTTTTGATTACTGTGGATTTGTAGTAAGTTTTGAAATCAGTGAGTATGAATCCACCAACTTTGTTTCTTCTTTTTTCAATACTCATTTGGTTATTGAGAGCCCCTTGCAATTCCATATGAATCTGAGGATTAGCTTTTCCATTTCTGAAAAAAAAGGCCATTGGAATTTTGATAGAGAGTCCATTGAATCTGTGGATTACTTTGCATAGTATTGTTACCATAACAATATAAATTTTTCCAGTCTGTGAATGTAAGACCTGTTTATTTAAGTCTTCTTTAACTTCTTTCATCAGTACTTTGTAGTTTTCAATGTATTAGTCTTTTACATGCTTGGTTACATTTATTCCTAGGTATTTATTCATTTGGATGCTCTTTTTTTTAAAAGTTTATTTAATTTTTGAGAGAGAGGTGAGTGGGGAGTGGGGCAGAGAGAGACGGAGACAGAGAATCCTAAGCAGGCTCCATGCTATGAGCATGGAGCCCCATGTGGGACTTGAACTCATGAACCACGAGATCACGACCTGAGCCGAAATCAAGAGTCGGATGCTTAACCTACTGAGCCACCCAGGTGCCCCTGGATGCTATTTTAAATGAAATTGCTTTCTTAATTTCCATTTTGGATTGTCAGTTGCTAGTATATAGAAATACTACTGATTTTTTATTATTGTGGTAAAATATGTATAACAAGAGTTGCCATTTTAACCATTTCTAAGTGTACAGTTCAGTGGCATCATCGCATTTGCAGTGTTGTGTAACCATCACCAATATATTTCCAATTTTCTTTATCATACACAAAAGAAACTGTAGCAATTAAGCAGTGACTTCCCCATTCCCCCTTACCCCCAGCATGTAGCAACTTCTACTCTACTTTCTGTCTCTACAGTTTTGCCTATTTTAGATATTTTGTATAAGTGGAATAATACAATATTTGTCTTTTTGTGTCTGGCTTCTATTACTTAGCATAATGTTTTCAAGGTTCATTCATGTTGTAGTATGTGTCAGAACTTCATTCCTTTTTATGCGAAATAATACTCTGTTGTATGTATATACCACATTTTGCTTATCCATTCATTTGTTGATGGACACTTGAATTGTTTCCACTTTTGGCTAATGTGAATAATGTTCCTATGAACATTCACATACAAGTATCTGAGTCCTTCCTCTTAATTCTTTTGTATATATACCTAGGAATAGAATTGCTGGGTCAAATGTAATTATGTGTCTAACATTTTGTAGACTAGTGGCTATCGTGTTTTGATTTTTTATCCTGTAGTTTTGCTGAATTTGTTAGCTGTAAGGTGTGGATTCTTTTGGATTTTCTCTCTATAATTATATCATCTGTGGATGAGAGTAGTTTCATTTCTTCCTTTTTAAAATTTTATTTACTTATTTTTACTTTTATTTTAAAGTTTATTTTGAGAGAGAGAAAGAGTGCACAGGTGCAGGAGGGGTAGAGAGAGAGGGAGAGAGAGAGAATCCCAAGCAGGCACTGTCAGCACAGAGCCCGATGCAGGGCTTGAACTCATGAACATGAGATCGTGACCTGAGCCAAAATCAAGAGTCGGGACGCTTAACAGACTAAACCACACAGGTGTGCTATTTTTATTTTTTTATATATTTTATTTTTAAGTAATCTTTACACTCAACGTGTGGCTTGAACTCACAACTTCAAGATGAAGAGTCGTGTGCTCTGCTGATTGAGCCAGCCAGGTGCCCTTATTTCTTCCCTTTTAATCTGGAAACTTTATTTCTTTGTCTTGCCTAGTTGTTCTGGCTACAATTTTTAGTACAGTGTTATTAAGTGGCAAAAGTGGACACCTTCACCTTTTTCCTGATCTTGGGGAGACGGCTTTCTGTCTTTTAAATCACTGAGTATGCATGATGTTAGTTGTTGATCTTTCATAAATGTGCTTTATCAGGTTGAGGAAGTTGTCTTCTATTTATTGTCTGCTTGTCCATCATGGATATGGTGTGTAGGGTAAAGTAGGTAGGCAGTTTAAAATGCACATTGAGCTCATATCACACAGTAGTTACCTCTTTTATCAAGTTTTTTCATGGTCGTTTTAAGGTTTTGACTAGTTGCAGAGTTCTAGAAACTGATTCTAATACTTTTTCCAGCCCATTATTTGTTCCTGTGAAAGGACGGAGTCCTAGATTTCCCTATTTTGACATTTTTGGTGATATCACTCTGTGTTTGCACACATTTTCTCCCAGTCATTGATCTCCAACTTAACAATTTTTTTTGGTAGATTGTCCTTTTGGCATTGTATCTAAAATCACGTCACCAAAGTCAAGGGTCATCTAGATTTTCTAGGTTACCTTTTAGAAGTCTTGTAATTTTGTATTTAGGTCTGTGATCCACTTTGGGTTAATTTTTGTGAAAGTTACAAGGTTTGTGTCTAGATTCTTTATTTTACATATGAACGTCCAGAACCATTTGTTGAAAAGACCTTTTTTTTCCCATTGGATTGCTTCTGCATCTTTGTCAAAATCAGTTGTGTTTGTGTTGAGTCTATTTTTGGGCTCTGTTCTGTTCCAGTGATTTATTCGTCTTTCCTTCACCTAATATCATGCCGTCTTGATTACTATAGCTTTATAGCAAGTCTTAAAATCAGGTGATATCAGTTCTTCAACTTTATTGTTCCTTTTCAATTTTGTGTTAACTATTCTTTTTGCCTTTCCATGTTACTTTTATTTTTATTAAAAATATCTTTTTAATGTTTGTTTATTTTGGAGGTGGGGGGAGGGACAGAGA
The DNA here is from genome assembly GCF_018350175.1 of Felis catus. Classification (NCBI taxonomy): domain Eukaryota; kingdom Metazoa; phylum Chordata; class Mammalia; order Carnivora; family Felidae; genus Felis; species Felis catus. The sequence goes on from NC_058386.1 coordinate 14,909,044, forward strand.
GAGAGGGAGACATGGAATCCGAAACAGGTTCCAGGCTCCGAGCTGTCAGTACAGAGCCCGATGTGGGGCTTGAACTTACGAACCATGAAATCATGACCTAAGCCAAAGTCAGATGTTTAACCGACTGAGCCATCCAGGCACCATCCATGTTACTTTTTTTTTTTTTTTTTTTTTTAATTTTTTTTTTCAACCTTTATTTATTTTTGGGACAGAGAGAGACAGAGCATGAACGGGGGAGGGGCAGAGAGAGAGGGAGACACAGAATCGGAAACAGGCTCCAGGCTCCGAGCCATCAGCCCAGAGCCCGACGCGGGGCTCGAACTCACAGACCGTGAGATCGTGACCTGGCTGAAGTCGGACGCTTAACCGACTGCGCCACCCAGGCGCCCCTCCATGTTACTTTTAAAATCAGTTTGTTGGCATCCAGAAAATAAATAGCTTACTGGAATTGGGATCACACTGAGTCTATAGATCAAGTTGAGAAGAATTGGCATCCTAATACTGAGTGTTCTAATGCATGAGTGCAGAATATCTCTCCATTTATTTAAATCTTTTGATTTCTTTCAACATAGTTATGTAGGGTTTTGCATAACAGATCTTGCAAATGTTGTGTTAGATTTATACCTCAGTACTTTTGTGTGTGTGATAATGTAAATGGTATTGTTTTTAATTTTTATTTCTAATTATTCATTCCTGGTATGTGGGAAAGCAGTTGATTTTTGTATATTACCCTTGTAACTTGTGACTTAGCTAGAACTGTTTATTAGTTCCAGGAGTTTTTCATTGTAGGTTTTTTGAGATTTTCTTCATGGGCAAGCCAATCATCTGTGAACAAAACAGTTTATTTTTTCTTTCCCAATCTGTATACCTTTCATTTCTTTTTCTTATTGTATTAGTTATGACTTCCAATAAAATGTTGAATAAAAGTGGTAAGAGGGGGAGCGCCTGGGTGGCTTGGTTGGTTGAGCGACCGACTTCGGCTCAGGTCATGATCTCGCGGTCTGTGAGTTCGAGCTCCGCGTCGGGCTTTGTGCTGACAGCTCAGAGCCTGGAGCCTGCTTCTGATTCTGTGTCTCCCTCTCTCTATGCCCCTCCCCCGCTCATGCTCTGTCTCTCTCTGTCTCAGAAATGAATAAAAAAAAAAAAACATTAAAAAAAGAAAAAAGTGGTAAGAGGGGTCATCCTTACCTTATTCCTGAGCTTAGTGGGAAGGCATGTGGTTTCTTACCATTAAGCATGATATTAACTGTAGGATTTTTGTAGATGTTCTTTATTAAGTTGAGGAACTTCTATTCCTAGATTACTAAGAGTTTATATCCAAATGGGTTTGGGTTTTGTCATTGCTTTTCTGCATCAATTGATATGATGATGTGACATTTCTATTTTAGCTCACTGATGATGGTAGATTACATGAATTGATTTTAGAATGGTGAACCAACTTTGCACACCTGGGACAAATCCCACATTGTCATGGTGTATCATTCTTTTTATACATTGCTGTTTATGCTTTGCCAATATTTTTTGAGGATTTCTACATCGGTGTTCATGAGAGAGATTCACCTGTAGCTTACCTTTATTTTAATGTTTTTATTTGGTTTTGGTATTAAGGTAATACTGGCTTCATGGAGTGAGTTAAGAAGTGTTCCTCTACTTCTGGAAGAGAGAGATTTTTCTGGAAGAGATTGTAGAGAGTTAGTATAATCTCTCCTTAAGTGTTTAGTAGAAGTCACCAGTGAAACTATCTGGATATGGGACTTTTGTTTTAGAAGGTTATATTGGTTGAATTTCTTCCATACATACAGGCCTATTCAGACTATCTATTATTCCTTGGATAAATGTTGATAGTTTGTATATTTCAAGGAGTTGGTCCATTTACCTAAGTTAGCAAATTTATAGCATAGATTTGTTCATAATATTCCTCCACAATATTCCTTTATTATTCCTTTAATGTCCATGTGATTTGTAGTGATGACTCTTCTTTCATATCTGATATTAATAATTTGTGTTTTTTCTCTTTTTCTTGGTTAGCCTCGCTAGAGGTTTATGAATTTTACTGTTCTTTTAAAAGAGCCAGCTTTTGTTTTCATTGATTTTCACTGTTGAGTTTCTGTTTTCAATTTCATTGATTACTTCTGTTATTTTTATTATTCTTCTTGCTTTAGGCTTAAGTTATCCCTCTTTGTATTATTTCCTAAGATAGAAGATTAGTTACTGATTTTATTTATTTTTTTTAGTTACTGATTTTAGGTCTGCTTTCTTTTCTAATATATGCATTCCATGCTACAAACTTTTTTCTATACACTGCTTTTGCTGCATCACACAATTTTGTTTTATACTTTCATTTTCATTTAGTTCCAAATATTTTTAAATTCAAGATTTCTTTTTGACCTGTGTGTTATTTTATTTTATTTATTTATTTTTTTAAATTTAAGTAAGTTCTACACTGAATGTGGGGTTTGTACTCATGACCCTGAGATCAAGAGTCACTTACTCCACTAACTGAGATAGCCAGGAGCCACTGACTTGTGTGTTATTTAGAAGTGTCTTGTTTAATCTCTAAATATTTTGAGATTTCCCAGCTTTATGTTATTGATTTCTAGTTTAATTCCATTGTGTTGTGAGAGTATACTTTGTATGATTTTTATGCTTTAAAATTTGTTGTGTTTTATGGCCCAGAATTTGGTCCACTTTGATGAATGCTTGATATAAGCTTGAGAAGAATATGTGTTGTGCTTCTGTTGGAAGAAGTATTACGTAAATGTCTGGTAGGTCTAGTTAGTTAATGGTGCTGTTCAGTTCACCTATATCCTTACTCAATTTTTATCTGCAGGATCTGTCAGTTACTGGAAGTTGGGGAGCGGGTGTTAAAGTCTCCAACTATAATGGTGGATTTGTCTGTTTCTCCTTGCAGTTCTGTCAATATTTGCCTCATGAATTTTGATGTCCTCTTGTTTGGTGCATCAAACAAGGATTATTATGTCTTCTTGGAGAATGTATCATTTTATAATGTCCGTCTTTATTCCTGATGATTTTCTTTGTTCTGAAATCTGATTTGTATAAAATTGATATAGCTATTCCAGCTTTCTTCAGTGTTAACGTGATATACCTTTTTGTATCCCTTTGCTTTTAACCTATCTGTGTCTTTATTTAAAGTGGCTTTTAAAAATCCATTCTCACAATCTCTTTTAATTGACGTATTTAGGCCATTCACATTTAAGGTGATTATTAATATATTTGGATCAGTATGAACCATTTTTGTAACTTTTCTGTTTGTTACACTTCTTCTTTTTTTATTTAAAAAAAGTTTTTTTTAGTAATCTCTACACCCAACAAGATCAAGGGGTTATGAGCTTGCCAGGCAACCCCCCCTGCCCTTTTTTTTTTTTTTTAACAAAAACATTTCTTTCCTTTTCTTCCTTCTGGTTTTAATGGACTGTTTTATGTGATTCTGTTTTCTCTCTTGTCTTAGCATGTCCATTATACTTCTTTAAAAAAGAGTTTGTCAGGGGCGCCTGGGTGGCTCAGGTCATGATCTCACGGTTTGTGAGTTTGAGCCCCTTATTGGGCTCTTTGCGTCAGCACAGAGCCTGCTTTGGATCCTCTGTCTCCCTCTCTCTCTGCCCCTACCACGCTCACACTCTCCTACTCTCTTTCTCTCAAAAATAAACAAACATTAAAAAAAAAAAAAAAAAGGTTTTTAGTCATTGCCCTGGAGCTTGCCTCATACAACATTGGTCTCTAAGTCTGCTATCAGATAACTGTATTCTGCTTCTCAGGCAGTATGTGTACCTTAAACTAGAATTTTCTGAATTCCTCCCTCCCATCCCCTAGTAACATTGCTGTCATTCGTTCATTTTACTTATCCCTATGCTATAATCAGTGAATACACTGTTACTGTTCTTTGAATGGGTATCTGTTTTTTTTTTCATGTTTATTTATTTTTGAGAGAGACAGAACACAAGTGGGGAGGGGCAGAGAGAAGGAGACACACAACCTGAAGTAGGCTCCAGGCCCTGACCTGTCAGCACAGATGCCGATGCGGGGTTTGAACTCACGAACCAATGAGATCATGACTGAGCTGAAGTCGGATGCTCAACTGACTGAGCCACCCAGGTGCCCTTGAATGGTTATCTATTAATTAAGAATAGGAAAAACACATTTTATTTTGCCTTCATTTATTCCTTCTCCAGTGCTCTTACCTCGTTTAGATCTGACTTGCTGACCTGTATAATTTTCCTTCTCTAAAGAATTTTTTAAAAGTTTTTACTAGGCTGATCCGCTGTTGTTGTTTTTTTTTAATTTTTTTAAATGTTTATTTATTTTTTTTGAGAGATAGAGAGCATGAGCAGGGGAGGGGTTGCAGAGAGAGAGAGAGAGAGAGAGAGAGAGAGAGAGTCACAGATTCCCAAGTAGGCTCCAGGGTCTGAGCTGTCAGCACAGAGCCCAACGTGGGTCTCGAATTCATGAACCGTGAAACCATGACCTGAGCCAAAGTTGGACGCTTAACTGACTGAGCCACCCAGGTGCCCCAAGACTGATCCACTGTTAAAAAACTTCACTCAGTTTTGGTTTATCTGAAAAAGTATTTCTCCTTTTGAGAGGTAATTTCAATGAATAATTTTTTTTTATCCCAACACTTTAAATATTCTACTTTATGGCTTCTGAAAACAGTTGGATGTACTTCTTATCCTTGTTATCTGTAGGTAAGATATTTTTTCCCTCTAGCTTTTTTCATGATTTTCTCTTTATGTTTATTTTTCTGTAGTTTGAATATGATGTAGTTTAGGTGTAGATTTTTTGGTATTTATCTTGCTAGGTCTGCTCTGAGCTTTTTGATGTGCAATGGTTTGGTGTCATTAGTTTTGGAAGATTTTTGGACATTATTTCTTCAAATATTTCTTCTCTGTCTCATTCTCTTCCTTATGGTATTCTGGTTATACCTTTTATAATTGTTCTGTAGTTCTTAGATATTCTGTTCTGCTTTTTAAAATTCTTTTTTCCCTTTGCATTTAGTTTGGGAAGTTTCTATTGAAATGCCTTTAAATTCACTGATTCCTTGCTTGGCCATGTCCAATCTACTGATCATTAAAAGCATTATTCATTTTTGTTGTAGTGATTTTTATTTGTAGCATTTTCTTTTCATTCTTTCTTTGAGTTGTGCTTACATTACCCATCTGTACTTACATGTTGTCTACTTTTTCCATTAGAGTTCTTAACATAGTAATCATAGTTATTTTATATTCTGTATCTGAAATTATTACTGATAACCCCCAAATCTGTGCCATACCTGAGTCTAATTCTGATGCCTGCTTTGTCTTGTCAGATTGCCTTTTATCTTGCCTTTTAGCATGCTTTTTACTGTTTTTTAAAAGCCAGGATATGTTGGGTAATGGGAACTGAGGTAAATAGGCTTTTAGTGTAATGTTTTATGTTAATTTGACTAGGGTCTGGGCCATTAAATGTTTGTTGTAGGGGTAGGTGCCAGAGGCTTCAGTTTCCTCTAGTGTCTTTATTTTTTGTTTTATTTTTCTCCCCCATTGTCTTTGTATTTCCCTAAGAATTCCTTTTTAAATAGTCTGTTTCTTGCAACTTGTTCAGTTGAAATCCACTGTTACTGTACCAGAACCCTGGTGACATGGTGGTAGAGTATGAGGACGAGGAAGTGTTCTATAATCTTAGGACCAAATCTTAGTCTTTTGGTGGGCTGGAGTCCTGGGCTGCAACTCTCACAAATATTTTTTGGCCTTTTCCTCCCCTTCTTTTCAGGTGAAACAAGAAGGGTAGAGGGGCTATAGCTGGCTAATTTCCCCTCTCCCAGGACAGCATATAATGCTCTGGTAAATTTTCCCTTGGAGTGTTGGCTTTTGTCATGGAGAACAGTGCAGGCTTATTTCAAAACCGTTACTTTCCCCTGGATGTTTTTCAAAAGGGTTCTGTTCTCCTTCCCCTTCCTCAAAAGGGAGAAGGTTTTTATTGGATCTTTATCCTGGGCATTGTTACTTTTCTCCTCCCCTTACCAAAAAGGGGAGGAGATCATTCTTGGATCTTCATGTTCAGAACCTCGTGAAGTCCTGGAGGGTAAAGCCAAAAGATTGTGGAGGGCTCTTGTTGGATTGGGTCCGTTGGAGTTCTTGCAAGCCTTTGTTGAAATTACCGTTTTTCTCCCCAGTTTTCTCTAGCACCTTCTGCTCCAGGTAAGCTGTTCTTGGGTGTGATTCTCTGTATTTGCCTTTCTCTCCAGATTTCAGGAGTTCAGTTTGCTTTATGTCCTTAATTCTCTGATAAGCCTAAGGAAAGTTGATTTTCAGTTTTTTTTCCTCTTGTTATAAGGACAGGAGTGACAATATTCAAGCAGTTTATTTGTAGGAACTGAAACCTGAAGTCTTACGTTTATGTTTTAAAATTGGAAATACCTTGTCCAGTTTAAAAATAATTGTTCAGCAAGAGGCTTTTAACTTTTCTGTGAACCATTTGCTTAGCTGAGATGACTCATTCTTAGTTATTTTCATCCCTTTGAATTTCAGATATGTATATTTTCAAAGTGCTTATAGCAAGAACTTTTTTAGAACAAAATATTTGAAAAACTTAAGAACTTATTGTAGTTCTAGAAAATTGCTAATAACTTTACTCAAAATTAACTGGAATTATTGATTCCCCCGCGCCCCGCACTGGCTTTTGTTTTTTTTTTAATCAGGTATCTTTTAGAATCCATGCTAAAGTAGTTTCAGGGATTATTGTGTTTAACCTTCACTTAGTGTTTTTACCCCACTTGTTTTTGAAAAAGTAACTCAATTTTCTGAGGCACTTTGAAATCTCTGGAGACGAAGCCAGTGTTTAAATTTGAAAAACTAATGGCAATAAATGCCTAACTCTTATGCTGCCAGTGATTTATTTTCAATTAACCTTGAAGAATGTATTAATTATAAACTGTAGATCTTGGTGACTTTAGCCTAATAGAATCACTTTTAGAATCTGTGTGATAGAGGGCAGTTTGGCTAAAATGTGTTATTTAAGCAACTGAGAAAGTATGGTGTATACTTAAGAGCCGTATAATTTGATTGCTTGCTAAAAAAAAAAAAAAAATGCATTTTGGGAGCCTTCAGTTCTTATCCTTGCAGAACCTTGGGCGATTGAGACATTGTAAATTGCATTAACCTTGCCCTTTTTTTAGGTTTCATTCTTAATTTTTATTTTTCTCACCGAATCTACTGTGAAGAATAGCTGTTAAACCAAGAAACAAATTAGCTGAATGGTATTTAAGATTGCTTATTAGCTGGCAAACTCATGTCATATTTAAGAAATATTTTTCTCTTAATTTTCTTAATTGCTTAAAATGAATATCTGTCTTTGGGAATTAAAGTTTTTCAGGAGGGAGAATTAAAATATTACATATTATGGATTTTATCTTAATATACTAAATAAATTTTTTTAGAAATGATGAGTTCATGCTGTATTGAAAGAATTTGATTGAAAATAATTATTTTTTGCCATGTAATAATCAATTAGCTGTGATTTGTTTTAAAATAAGATCCAGGGTTCCTGGCTGGCTCAGTTGTTGGAACATGTGACTCTTGATCTCAGGGTTATGTGTTCAAGCCCTGCATTCGGTATAGAGATTACTTAAAAATAAAATAAAAATAAAATCTTAAAAAAAAACAACAACAAAAGAAGATCCATTTGTCTAGCATGATTTGAATTGGAGGCAGAAGTCTTTCTTTAGGCTTTTGCTTAGAGACATTTCTTATAAAGAAATAGGCTGTTGGGAGAAAATGGAGAGAGAAGAGCAGGCCTTCAGTAGTGGCACACTTATGTGTTGTGCCCCATGCCAAGTCACATCCAGCCTCAATAGATTAGTGGTCAGTATCCATGTTGCTCCTCCTGAAACTTAATAAAACCAAAACCCCCCACAAACCCCCCAAACACCTGTTGATAAAACGATCTCCTAGAAGAAATCCACATGCATGAACATAGTATGTCAGTATTTTAGTCTTACCAAAAAAGCTTCTATGTGCTAACAGTTCAACTGAGATAATGATTTATATTTAGTAAATAAGTTTTTAAATTGAGGCCTTTGTTGGTGGGGTCCTGACTTCCAGTTTCCAGATAAGTTCCTCTCCTCTCCCTCTCCCTCTCCCTCTCCCTCTCCCTCTCCCTCTCCCTCTCCCTCTCCCTCTCCCTCTCCCTCTCCCTCTCCCTCTCCCTCTCCTCTCCCTCTCCTCTTCTCTTCCTCTCTCCCTCCCTCCCTCTCTCTCTTTTTGATCTTGCTACTCTATGCTAACTGGGTTGGCAGCCACTCTTGCAAAAATGTCCCTTCATTCATCACAGCATTCAGGACCACAGTGGCAGGATTGTTTCCCTCTCCAGGGTGAGAGACTCTCAGGATCACCCCCATGATTCTTGACATCCTCTTCTACTTTTGTCACCACTAAAACTCACTGGCTGCCCATTTTAGCACAGAACCATCATCCCTGTACTGTTCAATTGTGTCCTATGTTCTCCCCCAATCTTCCCACTGTCCCCTAGAGATCCTGAACTGCCATTAGTAATTTCTCCCTCAGCTTCAGTCTTGCCCCAGCATCACAGTTTAATCGTGCTCAGGCTGATCTGGGTTTCCTTGAGTTAATTTCTGTCAGTGCCTATTTGTTTACTTCTTAGTACTTATGTAAAATTGCAATTGTACATTCACTTACTTAGCCTTTTTCATCGATTCTAAGATGTACATTTCTGCTCACATTTCTGAAATTGAGGCTCATCTTAACACTAGATGCCCTTAATGCTTTCTGAATGGTAAGTAATGTAATAGTGTATCTTACAATCACTTGTGTCTTAGATTTAATAAAATATTGTACTTTTAACGTTCTGTTTCCCCTAGTTAATTGCAAGTTGCACAAGTACAGGAATTCTGTTTTACTCATTCATAGGGACCAGTGTCCAGTACTGTACCTGGTACCTAGTAGGCACTGAATAAATAATGCTCGAATGAATAGCATTATTTACTTGGTTGTTCCCTTTTCAAAAAAAAATTTTTTTTTCTAAATAGGCTCCATGCCACCATGGGGCTTGAACTCAGCACCGTGAGATCAAGAGTCACATGCTCTACCGACTAAGCCAGCCAGGTGCCCCTATCATTATGTATTTAGGAAATGATGGCTGTAATAAGTTTGAAGATGAAGTGGTCAATATATGCATGTGAAAATTTTTTAATTTTTACTTATTTTGGGGGAGAGAGAGAGAGAGCACGAGTGGTGGAGGTGGGCGGGGGGCGGGGGGAGAGAATGAGAGAATCCCAAGCAGGTTCCACACTGTCAGTGCAGAGCCCAGCATGGGGCTCAAACTCATGAACTGTGAGATCATGACCTGAGTCAAAAATAAGAATTGAATGCTCAACTGACTGAGCCACCCAGGCATCCCTGCTTGTGAAATTTTAATTCAGTTTCTCTGTTTCAGTATTTATCTTTGGAGATGGCTTTACTCTGGAATTGAAGAAACCTTTAGATACGTTTATTTTGTTCCCTCATTTTTGTAACTCTTCCTATTATTGATATATGTACGTCTTTATTTAAAAGTATTTACTCACCATGTATGAAAATGAACCCACATAAGCTTTTATTGGGTATCAGCAGTTGTCTTTCATTAGGAGGAAGAGTGAGGAAGGTACTAAAGGGTGTAGCCAACTTTTATAAACTTTACAGGGTTTTGAGTGCTTGAACTTACTTTTTCATTTTACTTCATCCTCTAAGGAGCACAGTCACTTGGTGTGCCTGCTTCACTTCTTTTAAGCGAAAGAACAGCGGACAGGCAGCATGAGTGACTGGGGTTCCTTAGGCCAGCTCCTCGGCAAGGTTCAAACCTACTCCAACCCTGGAGGGAAGGTATGGCTCTCCATCCTTTTCGTATTCCGAATCCTGCTCCTGGGGACAGCAGTTGAGTCAGCCTGGGATGATGAGCAGTTTGCCTTTCGTTGTAATACTCGGCAGCCTGGTTGTGAAAACGTCTGCTACGATAAGTCCTTTCCGATCTCTCATGTGCGCTTCTGGGTGCTGCAGATCATATTTGTGTCTGTCCCCTCACTTTTGTACCTAGTGCATGTATTCTACTTGCTGCGCAAGGAACATAATTTGAAAAAGAAAGGGGAGGAACTCACAGTTGCTCAAACCAATGATGTCAATGTGGAGGAAATCAGAATCGAAATCAAGAAGTTCAAGTTCAGCGCTGAAGAACACTATAAGGTGAAAATGAGAAGGGACTTGCTGCGAATCTATACCGTCAGCATCTTCTTCAAGTCTCTTCTCGAGGTGGCCTTCCTGCTGATCCAGTGGTACATCTATGGATTCAGTCTAAACGCGGTTTACACTTGCAAACGAGACCCCTGTCCGCATCAAGTGGACTGCTTCCTTTCTCGCCCCACAGAGAAAAATATCTTCATTCTCTTCATGCTAGTGGTGTCCTTGGTGTCTCTTGCTTTGAACATCATCGAGCTATTCTCTGTCTTCGTCAAGAGCATTAAGCACCGCGTGAAGGATTCAGAGAGTGAGTCTTACTATGTTATATCTGGTCTGCTGCGTCCCTCCAAAAACAGTTCATCATTTGTTGCTCTCTCTGACATGTCCGTTCCCAGGAACAAGCTTGTTCCCGGAAACGCAAACAGTTCTTCCTGCCTCAGTTACAGCAAACAAGGAAATGAGCAAAACCGTGCTAAATAGAGTGCATAGCAAGGTTTAATGGGGCAGGCAAGAAGCACCGCCTCTCCACTCACTCACACAGCCTTTTAATTTCCCTGATGATAAGCAGATTCTGAGGGAAAAAAACCCAAAAACCCTAGCTACTGGGCAGTAGCCATTGTAGACAGCAGCCATTCTGCAAAGCCAGCAGTCATGCCAGCAGCAGCCTTGATGACCTAGAGATCTAGACACATGCTTGAAAGCATTATGATTTTGCTCAATTGTTAAAGTAAAAGGAAGGTACAATGGAGAGTGTACTTTTGTTCCAGTGGAAGTAGTACTGAACACTGTCAGTCACAAGGCTTAGTGGACATAAAGGGTTCTTTTGGAGTATCTGGGATAGGAGGGGAGAGACAGGGAGGGATTAATTAATCAGAGGAACATCTTGGTATTTAAAATGGTTGACTCGAAGAATTTACATTTTAAATAAAGTCTCCATCAGGTGGTACATCAGTAAAGACTTTCTCTCCCATATTCCCCAAGAATGGTTCAGTGTATATGAAGGAGTGATAGATATTTGTGATGTGTTGGTACAAACAGACACAGTATAAACTCATGAACATGGATTATTAAAATAATGCAGTGTTCAAATTTGAGCCTTTGTCACAGATTTTGTGGTATGGGCCATATGATGTTTACATTACATAATTCCTACTGTGAAAGTGAAGCACTCCTCCCTCCCCCACTCAGATGCCCCCCTTCAGCCACTTTATTCTATTAGGTACACTGGTTCTGTTCATTACGATTTGTTTCTTTTGTAGAAAGATGTCGGGAATAATGTCCTTTTTCTGAAATGTAATCATTGATACTTGAATGATACACTTTTAGTTCTGTGAACAGCAGTCATTAATGTGAGAAACTTAAAAGGAACGAATAGAGCTGAACTATTAAATGTTCTTACATGAATTTTGCAGTAACTGATAGTTCTTGGCTTTGTTCTACTTAATAAACCTTACATAACAAGCATTATTGTAGAACTTGTATTCTGTTATGAGTTTGGCGGGCAGTCTTTTGGGGTGGCTGGCATTTTTGATGTTTGTACTGAGATTTGGAGTGCAAGAAAGGTTGAAAGAGGTTTGAATATTACCCATGTAACTAATGTGTTGGAAACGTACACTAAAGAAATCTGTTTCTTCAAATACCTTTTCTAAAACTGACAGATGGTTGGTGAAAATGCCGAGCTTCATACTTTGTTCTTGTGCGACAGCTACATCAACAGTTTTGTACACTAAATAGTTTAATATTTCACATTAGACTACTGTCATGTTCAGCTTTATTAGTGCAAATGTAGACCTAGTCCATCATATAGTCTAGAGAATGTTCTTTAATAAAGTTTAAGAGAACAACCTGCATGTCTGCCTCTGAGAGTTTCTGGCTGCAGTCATCTTTCCTAGTCTTTTGAACTCTTCATTCAGTATATCTTAATCTAAGCAAAATCTACTGCAGAGTTTTACAAATGGAATTACAGTGATTCCATTACAGAAGGTTTTAGTATCAGCATCTTTAGTTATATGTAGTACGATCAGAGATATACCCACTACTTGGATGTGCAAAAAAATGTAGCTTCTTTTTTTTCTTTTAACTCATCTCCTCTTTTTTTTTAATGTCTATTTTTGAGACAGAGAGAGAGAGAGTGAATGAGTGAGAGTGGGGGTGGGGCACAGAGAGAGAGAGAGAAGGAGACACAGAATCTGAAGCAGGCTCCAGGCTCCGAGCCCGACGTGAGGCTCGAACCCATGAACCGTGACATCATGACCTGAGCCGAAGTCGGACGCTTAACCTACTGAGCTACCCAGGCGCCCCATTAACTGGTCTACTCTTTATCAGAAGCTTCTTCCCATCCCACAGGGCTCTGAAGGAGGAAGATAGGGACAACTGAAATGGTAAACCTGCCAATCAATAGCCTCTTGCTGTGACAGTGTAAATGGTCTCATTTGTAAAACCCAGTCTCTTGGTTCATTGAAGAATTGTTGAGATTTCCTTCTCACAAATTATTTCGTGAGGAATAAGCACAGTTATTTACTAATGGGATGTGTGTTTCTGTGGGGCACTGGAAAACCTCTGAAACCTTGGATTGGACATTGCCATGCTCACTTCCTGTTTCACACTGATTTTCACATAATTGCTTGCTTGATTTTGTTAAAAAAATTTTTTTCCTAATGTTTATTTTTGAGAGAGAGAGAAAGAGCATGAGCAGGGGAGGGGTAGAGAGAGAGGGAGACAGAATTCGAGGCAGGAAGCAGGCTCCAGGCTCCAAGCTGTCAGCACAGAGCCTGATGTGGGACTCCAACTCACGAACCGTGAGATCATGACCTGAGCCGAAGTCGGGTGCTTAACCGACTGAGCCACCCAGGTGCCCCCCCACCCTCAATTTTTAAGTTTGTTTATTTTGAGAGAGAGAGAGAGAGAGAGAGAGAGAATGAGTGTGAGTGGGGGAAGGGCAGAGAGAGAGAGAGAGAGAGAGAGAGAGAGAGAGAGAGAGAGAGAGAGAGAGGGAATCCCAGGCAGGCTCCACACTGTCAGCACAGAGCCTTGACATGGGGCTTAAACTCACAAACGGTGAGATCATGACCTGAGCTGAAATCAAGAGTCTGACGCTTAACCTACTAGGCAACCCAGGTGCCCCCTCTTTGTTAACATTTTGATCTTGAGATAATTACAGATCACATGCAACGATAAGAAATAATAGATTCCATATATTCTTCAACTAATTTCTCATCTTGCATAATTATAGTAAATATCACAACCAGAAAACTGACATTGATATAATCCATTGACCTTATTCAGATTTCACCAATTTTGCGTGCACTCATATTTGTGTGTGTGCATGCACATGCATATGTATAGTTTTTATCACTTGTGTAGATTCATGTGACCACCACAGTGAAGATATAGAACAGTTTTATCATAAGGATCCCTTGTGCTGTTTATAGCCACAGCTGCACCCCTCCATTCCCCTCTCCCTAACTCCTCACAACCACTAGTCTGTTCATCTCTATAATTTTGTCATTTCAAGAATACTGTTTAAATGGAATGATACACTGTATAACCTTTTGAGATTGGCTTTTTTCACTCAGCATAACTCCCTTGAGACCCATCAAGTTTTTGTGTGAATCACTAGTTTGTCCTTTTTTATTGCTGAGTAGTAGTCCATAGAATGGAGGTACCACTGTTTATTCACCTGTCAAAGGACCTGTTGAAGATTGTTTCCAGGTTTTGGCTACTACAAATAAAGCTGCATGAACATTGGTGTACAGGCTTTTTTGTAAACAAAAGTTTTCATTTCCCCAGGATGAATGCCCAAGAGTGTAACTGCTGAGTTGTAAATGAATATATAGTTTTGTAAGAAACTGGCATATTCTTTTCCCAGAGTGGTTTACATTCCCATCAGCAGTGTGTCAGTGATTTCATTTCTCTACATGCTCCCTAGCATTTGGTATTATCACTGGTTTTTGTTTTATCCATTCTAATAGATATGTAGGTGATCTCATTGTAGTTTAAATTTACATTTCTCTAATGGCTAATAATGTTGAGTAGCTTTTCATGTGCTTATTTGGGATCTGTGTATCCTCTTCAGTGAGAGAGATATATACATATATTTATTCTGTATTAAAATCCTTTGTTGGATATGTTTGAAAATATTTTCTCCCTGCTTGTAGCTTGTCTTTTCATCACTTAATAAGGTCTTTCACAGAGCTAATTATTTTAATTTTGATAAGGTCATTTATTTTTCTTTTTATGGATTGTGTTTTTGGTGGTAAGTCTAAGAACTTTTTGTCTAGTCCTATATCGTAAAGATTTTCTTCTTTGTTTCTAAAAGTTTTATAGATTTACATATAAGTAAATATAAGTCCATGATCTTGAATTAAAGTTCATGATCCATTTTGAGTTAATTTTTGTCTAAGTTGTGAGATTTTAGGTTGAGGCATTTTCTTTCTCTCTCTCTCTGTTTTTTGGGGGGGAAAGGGTGCTGTGGATGTCCAATTGCTATAGCACCACTATTTATGGAAAAGTCTCTCCTTCCTCCACTGAATTACTTTTGTAGGCAAAAATCAGGTGTATTTGCATGGCCCTATTGATGTGTGTGTTTATCCTTCAGCCAGTATCACACTGTCTTGATTACCATTCTGTAACTCCGTAGTAACCCTAAACATCAGGTGTGATGATTCCTTTCATTTTTATTCTGCTTTTTCAAAATTTCTTTAGCTATTCCAGGTCAGGTGCCTTTCCATTTTCATTTTAGAATAAATTTGCCTATATCTACACAACACTTGCTGGGATTTTTTTGTTGTAATTGCATCAAACCTTTATTATCAATTTGAGGAAAATTGGCATCTTGTTGAGTTTTCTAATACCTGAGTACAGTATGTTTCTCAATTTACCTAGGGTTTCTTCAGGTTTTTTTCATCAAGATTTGGTAATTTTCAGGATACAGATCCTGTACATATTTCATTGTTTATATCTATTTCATTTCCTTGGAGTAATTGTAAATGATATTTTGCTTTTAATTTCTGTCTCCCATTTTTGTCACTTGCATATAGAAATGTGATTGATTTTTGTTCGTTAACCTTATAGTCTACAATCTTGCTAAACTTAGTTCTAGGAGATTTTGGTGGATTCTTGGAATTTTTTAATGTAGGTGGTCATGTCATTTACAAATAATGTCAGTTTTATTCCTTTTACAATCAGTATGCTTTTTATTTCTTTTTCTTGGCTTGTTACTCTGATTAGAACTTTGAACACTGTGTTCAGTGGCAGTGATGAGAGGAGACATTCTTTTCATGTTTCCGATCTTAAGGGCAAAGCATTCAGTCTTTCATCGTTAAATATGATGTTAGCTATAGGGTATTATGGATGGTATTTATAAAGTTGAGGAACTTACCTTCTATTCCTTGTTTGCCAGAGGTTTTTTCTTTTAGTCATAAGTGGGTGTTTGGTTTTGTCAAGTTCTTTTATTGTATCAGTTCATAAGATCATGTGATTTTTCTTCTTTACTCTGTTGACATGGTTTTCTTTTTTTTTTTTTGAAGTATTGAGATACCTTACATTCTTCTTTCTTTCTTTCTTTCTTTCTTTCTTTCTTTCTTTCTTTCTTTCTTTCTTTCTTTCTTTCTTTCTTCCTATTTTTGAGAGAGAAAGAGAGGGAGAGAGAATCTTAAGCAGGCACCATGCTCAGCACAGACCCCAACTTGGGGCTCAATCCCATGACACTGGGATCATGACCTGACCTGAAATCCAGAGTCAGACGCTCGACTGACTGAGCCATCCAGGTGCTCCTACCCTGTTGACATGGTTTTCAGATGTTGAATCAGCCTTGCATATGTAGAATAAATCCAACCAGTCACGGTGTACAGTTCTTTCTACACATTGCTAGATTTGATTTGTTAATATTTTGTTGAGTGTTTTTGTGCATGAGTTCCTAAGAGATACCGGTCTATAGTTTTTGGATTTTTGTGTGCTGTCTTTGTCAGGTTTTGATATCATTGTATTAGTAGCCTCATAAAATGAGTTGGGAAGTGTTTCTTCTTCCTCTCATTCCTGGAAGAGATTGTGTAAAATTGATGTTAATTGTCCTTTAAGTGTCTGATAGAATTCTCTAGTGAACCCATCTGAGCCTGAAAATTTCTTTTATTGGGTACTTTAAAATTACAAATTCAGGGGCACCTGGGTGGTTCAGTTGGTTAAGCATCCGACTCTTGATTTTGGCTCAGGTCGTGATCTCATGGTTCATGAGATCAAGCCCTGGGTCGGGTTCTGCGCTGACAGTGGGGAGCCTACTTGGGATATATTCTCTCTCTCTCTCTCTCTCTCTCTGCCCCTCCCCCACATGCATACACTACCTCTCTCTCATCAAATAAATAAGCATTAAAAAAATAAAATTACAAATTCAATTATTTAATAATTATGCAACAATTTGAATTGTTGATTTCATCTTGGTTAAGTTTGATAGTTTGTGGTTTACCAGGATTGGCCCATTCTTTCTGAGTTGTCAGATTTAGGAGTGTAAAGTTCGTGGTAAGGGCTGTAGGGTTCTAGGGATCTCTCTCCTGTTTTGTTCCTGATGTTGAGAATTTTTGTCTTTTCTTTATCTTGCTAGAAGTTTATCAATTTTATTAATCTTTTAGCAGGACCAGTTTTTGCTTCATTGATTTAATCTTTTAAATTAAAAAATTTTAAAGAAAATTTTCTTTATTTTCCTGTTTAAAATTTCACTGATTTCTGCTCTTACCCCTAATATTTCCTTCCTTCTTGTTTTGTGCTTATTTCTTTTGCCAGTATTGAGGTAAGAATTTAGATTATTGATTTGAGACCTTTCTTCTTTTTTAATGTGTGCATTTAGTGCTACAAATTTCTCTGTTAGTACTGCTTTAGTTATACCCATGTTTTGATTTAATGTATTTTCATTAAGTTCTTTGAAGTTAAAATTTCCTTTGAGAGTTTCTCTTTGCATGATGTCTATTTTGAAATCCTTGTCAGATAATTCTGCCATCTCTGTGTTAGCATCTCTTGATAGTCTTTTCTCATTCATGTTGAGGCTTTCCTAGTTCTTAGTATGATGACTGATTTTCTGTAGAAACCTGGACATTTTGGTTATTATGTCATTAGACTCTGTATCTTACTTAATTTTCTATCTGGTCTGCTCTGGTAAGGTGACGGCCACAGACCGGGCTGGTAGTTCATTTTGCTAATTCTGCCTCCATTGATACCCACTGGGGAGGGGCTCCTTGTTGCTGGTGTGGATGGGAGTTTGGCTTCTTAAGTGGCCTCCACTGACAATCCCCTGGCAGGGGCTTAGACATGCTCCCCATTCCGCCCTTACTGGTGTGGATGGAGCCACTTTTTCATTTGGCTGGAGTAGAGTGGATGGTTATTGTCTAAAAGTTTTCTTGCCTGGTCCTTTACCTGGAGAGCAGGCTTTTGTTGGGGCTATTTTTAAATCTGTGCCCATGGGCTTTTCTGGGTTGCTTGTTGAAGTAGTCTTAGTAGGGTTGCTTTAAAATTGTCGTCAGATAATTCCAGTTTGATTCATCTCTGTGGTGATGTCTCTTTTCTCATTCAAGTTGTGAATTTCATGGCCCTTGGTATGATGTGATTTTTTTTTTTTAATTGTATCCTGGGCAGTTTGGATATTATGAGACGCTAGATTCTTTTTTATTTTATTTTATTTTATTTTTGTTCAGGCAGCCCCCCTGTTGAGTGGTAGTTAGCGTGATAGGTGGCTAGGTGCAGCTTCCTGCGTGGCGCCCCCCACCCCTACCTCCACAGAGGAGGTGTTGCTCTTAGTTGTACTGCCTCCTTGCAGAATGGCGGGGGGGAGTGGATGTTTACCTCACTTGGCCCTGCTGACACCCCTTCCCAGAGAAAGTGGACCAGTGCTTCCACTGCCCTTATTGCCTCTGCTCTGTCCTGCAGACACCACTGTGGCAGAGGGGCCAGAGGACTGTTGGCTGCTTCCACCTGGAGGGAGGTGGAAGATCAGCCCCTGACCAGACTTGCCAATATGACAAGATGGGGAACGGAAGCTGTGCCTGCTTCTGTCAGGCAGGAAATGGGAGATTAGCTCCCCGCTCAGGGACAGCACCAGGTGGGAAGTTAGGGAGTTGGAGCCCTGCTGCCTGCTTCTTTGGAGCTTGTGTGCGCACATGCATGTGTGTATCAGTACAGAGTGCCTGCCTGCTCAGCTCCCCTGAAACCTCAGTGGGATGGTAGTGCAGTTTTTCCATTTATGTTTGCCTAGAGTAGGGGGAGTATTGCCCAAAAGATTTTCTGTTGGCCCATCCTTTTCCTGCTCCTTGGGCTCTAAGAGTAGACTTTTCTTGGCACATTTTTATGTTCGCCTCTTGTTGGTTCTAGGTTGGAGGATTCTGCAGCACTCTATTGGGGATACCTAGGAAACCGTGGGGAAAGCCAGGGAATTCCACAATGTTCCTCAAGTCCCAAAGTCCTGAGGCTGTCAGCTTTCTCTTTGCCACCTTGTCTGCCTATGCTTGATTGTGTGTTATATACAGGGAGTTTTAGATTTAAGAGGAAGGACCTGGGAGAAACGGGGCTACTCCATCTTTACCAAAACACAAGTCTCCACGTGTGTAAAAATTCTGCAAACACTGGTTTATATGATAACATCAGTTTGTTCCTGAAATATACCACGTGTCAGGCACTGTGATTGGCCCTGGGGACTATACAGATGGTACTGAGATGTTGTCGTTACCTTCGCACACTTTGCCATTTTGTAGAGTTCAAAGACCTGTGAAATAGATTTTATTTTGCTTCTTGTCACTCGTGTAGAAAGCAATTCTTTATTTTAGAGAGAAAAAGAAATCTAGCTCCACACCATGTGGCTTGTGGTATTATTGAAGCTCCTTTGCTTCCCATTGGCTGAAACAAGCTGCCTTTGGTTTATGAAGTACCAGGCAAATGGGGAAGGGGCCTAACCCTTAAATGCCTTGTTGTTCTCATGGTTATCATTGTGTTACTTGGGTTACCATTAAACCTTTTGCCAGGCACTACCCTCCAGTGGGCATTGTTCCCCTGGCCCCAGCTCTCCAGGCTGTGGTGCTTCATGATCAGACTGGAGGAATCTCTCCAAGTACCACCACCGTCCGAAGTCCTGGACAGCCCTCTGCCTCATGCAGCAGCCCCAGTCCTGTGACCCTCTTAGTCCTGGAGGGACATCAGCTCTCTTTGACATTAGCCTGTTGGATGGGAAGTTCAGCTCCACTGCCTTTGTGAGTCTGGGCTTTATAATAATAAGAACCGTTAGTTCTCCCTAGGTATAGGAGAAGGAACCCCCTCCTCTGCTCCCAGGGACAAACCCCGTGCTCTCTGAGTTCCTCTGGAAACTTGCTTTGGTGATTTGGGAGTGTCTGAAGTAGAGCATTTTGAACCTTATCCCTGATGATAGTAATAATAACAACAACATTTGGCTCATGTTGTGTTGTGAGCATTTTACTTGGATCTTCCTTGTATCTTCTTAGTCAGTCCTAATAGCCTCAGGAGTAAGTGACATTACTAGACACAATTTTCAGAAAAGGAAATTGAGGCACCGAGAAGTTAAGTAACTTGCCAAAGGTCACTCACCTAGTGGGTGGTAGAGCCATGATTGAAATCCAGGCAGTTTGGCTGTAGATCTGAAGTTTTTAACCTTCTTGTAGATGTGTGACCCCTTTTTAGAAACACATTTAGTTTTCTTATGAAATCACATAGATAGATCTGGCACTGAGAGTATGAAAAATAACCAGTACATATCTTATATTTTAAACTGTTTGGAGTATAGTCCTCTAATAATCAGATTTTTTTTTAGTTTGTTTCAGACAGTAGGAAATAATGATTTTGTTAGAAATTTCTGCATTTTTTTTCAGTTGTTCAGAGTTCAAGAGAAAATTTAGCCAGATTATATTTTATTATATACATCTATCATTTGTCACATTTATTTATACATCTATGATGTTTTCTGTTGCCTTAGGTGCCTTTTTGTTCAAATGCAGTTAGTAGAATAACTAGACGGATATACTTCACGAGTCATCATGTTAATGTTATCCATGCCATTAGACTTAAATTCTACTTTAGGGACTTATTGTAAAGTACTTAAAATGTAGTCAGGTTTTCCTCTTCAGAAGAGGTTTGTGCTGCCCTTTACCTTACTTTTTCAGTGAAAATTTAAATTTTTTCATTCATATAAATGTGGAATCAAGTTTCGTTCACATGCATATTCTGTGTACCAGGTAATATAACCTAACAGCTTATTCTATTCCTTATAAACATAGTATTTTCTATTCCTTATAAACACAGTGTTGAATATAAAATTTCTGTCATGTTTTGTTAGAGAATAATGTGTAATTTCTCTTAAGGTAATTCATTAATTTGCAATTTTCATGTTGTCGGTGCTTTTTTTTTTCTTCCAAATTTACATCCAAGTCAGTTAGCATATAGTACAACAGTGATTTCAGGAGTACATTGCTTAATGCCCCTTACCCATTTAGCCCATCTTCTCTCCCACAACCCCTCCAATAACCCCTCTGTTTGTTCTCCATATTTAAGAGTCTATTATGTTTTGTCCCCCTCCCTGTTTTTATATTTTGCTTCCCATCCCTTGTGTTCATCTGTTCTGTGTCTTAAAGTCCTCATATGAGTGAAGTCATATGATATTTGTCTTTCTCTAATTTCGCTTAGCATAATACCCTCCAGTTCCATCCACGTAGTTGCATATGGGAAGATTTCATTCTTTTTGATTGCTGACTAATACTCCATTGTATATATATATATACCACATCTTCTTTATCCATTCATGCATCCATGGACATTTGGGCCCTTTCCATACTTTGGCTATTGTTGATAGTGCTGCTATAAACACTGGGGTGCGTGTGCCCCTTCAAAACAGCATACCTGTATCCCTTGGATAAATACCTATCAAAATAACACCAGCATTCTTCACAGAGCTAGAACAAACAATCCTAAATTTGTATGGAACCAGAAAAGACCCCGAATAGCCAAAGCAATCTTGAAAAAGAAAACCAAAGCAGGAGGCATCACAATCCCGGACTTCAAGCTGTATTCCAAAGCTGTAATCATCAAGACAGTATGGTATTGGCACAAGAACAGACACTCAGATCAATGGAACAGAATAGAGAACCCAGAAATGGACCCACAAACGTATGGGCAACTAATCTTTGACAAAGCAGGAAAGAATATCCAGTGGAATGAAGACAGTCTCTTCAGCAAGTGGTGGTAGGAAAACTGGACAGCGACATGCAGAAGAATGAACCTGGACCATTTTCTTACACCATACACAAAAATAAACTCAAAATGGATGTCGGTGCTTAAATTTCCACAGGCATTTAACCACTCTGTGACTTACCTGAATCAAATATCTTTCAAATTCATATGGAAAAATCATCAATGCCATTTAAATATGTTCTTAGTTCATATATAAAGGGATCTTTGTTAGTTCTAGCTCAAGAGAAGCCACAGAAAACTTAAAAGTAATTCATTAAGCAGACATGCCTGCTGTGCTGAGTCCTGCTGGATGTTGCGAATAAAGAATACAAAGGGCATGATGCATAATTGTGGAGAGCCCATAGAGAGAAGGCCCAGGACATGCCTCAGAGACCTCATCTCTGACCACATGACCACAAAGATGTGGTCTCTGCCCTTGAAGAGTTCATAGGCTGTCAGAATGAAAATGTCAAGGGGGGAGCCTGGGTGGCTCAGTGGGTTGAGTGACCGACTTCAGCTCAGGTCATGATCTCACGGTTTGTGAGTTCGAGCCCCACGTGGGGCTCTGGGCTGACAGCTCAGAGCCTGGAGCCTGCTTCGGATTCTGTGTCTCCCTCTCTCTCTGCCCCTCCCCCACTCATGCTCTGTTTCTCTCTGTCTCAGAAATAAATAAACATTAAAAAAAAAAAAGAAACAACTAGGTCATTCCTTTCAAAACTCAGGTGGTTGGTCTTTTTAACAAGATAATATTTCAGTCTTTATTTTCTGTGATGTTTTTAGTTAAAATGTACATATCTCTATTCTCTCTGTGTCCATTGCTTCATTTCTTCTTGGTCCCTGTAAGATTCTTAAGAGGTACTTAGAGCAGCTAAAGTGCCTAACTCATTTAGCCTACCCTTTTGGAGTATCTTTCTGCTAGGTCTTAGGGGCATAGAGTTATGTGAAGTGTGTGGGCTGATGGATCTTAATTCCAGTCTGAGGTGGGACGTGAGGCTGAATGGCATATCCCAGATTCCACTGCGGCTGTGGTAAGAGCTTGTAGTGCTAGGGACCACAAAACAACCTGGAGGATCTTGAAGTGCTTCCCAAAGGAGAGTTTTAAAGGAAAAAAAAGAATTAACTAGAATTAGCAGGGTTTGCTTCCTGTGATTTAAGTAGCAGCTAAAAAAAATAATAAATAAAAAAATAAAGTCACCTCATGGGTACTTCCTTACCCAAATAAATATTCTTCTGAATTGCACAGTACCTCTTACCTGGTAGGAGCTTGGAAAATGTTTGTTGATTGAATAAATGAATCAATGAAGAAAGGATGAATGCTAGAGGCAGAGTGTAAGCAAGTATTGGGAAGGTTCACTTGAGAAATTGCAAATAATTAGCTATAACAGGAGCGGGGGCATTTTGTTTGTTTTTGGTTTTTGGGTTTTTTGAAGTTAGGAGATGAAGCATGGAGTTAAAACTTTATACTGGAAACCTTGGAAAGCTGCCAGGCTGCATGGTATGTAACACATCTTTCTTTTCCTCAATCTGGTGATTGACAACAGAGTATGTTTGAAATATCTATCATGTGCAAACTGATGACCTCACTGAGGTCTTGGAGCATCTTACTAGAAGAGGATTTCAACCAGAATGCTTGAGTGATATTTTTGGCATCAAATAACTAGCCACACAATAATTTTCTTCATTTTATAGAGTGTTTCTTGGCTAATTCTCTTGAAAAAGTGAACAGTTTGAGACTTCTTTTCCACAGTTAGTTTAAAAGCATGGTCACTTTTGGGATTTTTGTCCTTTCCTCTTTTGCTTTCGCACTCAAGGTGGCCGGCCCAGCTTCCTTATGTGATGGTGGTAAAGAGTTCCATGCCTGTATGACAAGGTGGTACAGTTCATTTCTGTGGACGTTTTTGTTACATACCTATTATATGTAAGATAAAGTGCTGAGTAATTGTCTATAAAGGCAAACCAGACTTAGTTCTTTCAAAAATATTTAGGCTGTTGTTTTATGTTTGATATTCATCTCTTTCCATGGTAAGAGAAAGTGAATGTGGTGTTTTCTAGTTTGCTCCACAATGCATAAAAGATAAAACAAGTTTTAACTAACTTAACTCTAGATACTTGGAAGATAACTTTTTAAGAAAAACTTGCTACCTATGTTGAATGTAATTTTCAGTTCTCTACATGAATATGGTTATGGCAAAAAGCAGGGACTTGGAGCTTGTTTCAGATGTTAGTTATACCATCTTTGTCTGCATATGTGTGAGCATGTCTATCAGAATGTATGATCACATGGTCCCTGGAGGTAATCCAGTTCAGTTGTTTGCATAGAGAGCTTCTACGTTTCTCTCACTCTCCCTATCAGTCTTTCACATTTTGGCAACATTATAGTAAACTGAAGGACCTTATGCCTTAGGAACCTAAAGATGTTATACAGAACATAATTTCTGTTGCTTTTGAACTTTGGAGTTTCCTTTTTTTTTTTTTTTTTTTTTTATTTATTTTGGGAGAGAAGGAGAACATGAGTAGGGGTGGGGAAGAGAGAGAGAGAGGGAGAAAGAATCCCAAGCAGGCTGCACACCGGCAGCACAGAGCCCAATGCAGGGCTTGAACTCACAAACCATGAGAGATCATGACCTGAGCTGAAATCAAGAGCCTGACATGTAACCAACTGAGCCACCCAGGTGCCCCAAACTTTGGAGTTTCCTTAAGCATGTTTCTGTCCAAAAACGCAGGCATATTTCTCATGAATCAGAAAAAAACATGTTGTTTTGGCTTTCTTTACCAGTTTTCAGTATTCCCATTTTTCTTTATAGGAAAATGTCAAAGTAGGGCCCCAAATCAAGGATTATAGATTTCATATTTTATATATACATGTATGATCCATCAGCTTATTGATGAATAAAAGGAAAATAGAATGAAGCATTCTTTTTTTTTTTTGGATACATATTTTTAAAATTTTTAGTAAGCTCCACACCCAATGTGGGGCTCAAATTCACAACCCTGAGATCAAGAGTCACAGGCTCTACTGACTGAGCCACCCAGGCGCCCCAAGAATCAGACATTCTTAAGCAGTGGTTTTACAGTCATTTTAGCAGTACTGTTTCTAACTTGAGCAGCAGGTGTGAGCTTATACTCATGGGCCTGATTTTTGTTAGCACTTCCAGGAAGCAGTGAGCAAATTGCCTCTATTGTAGCTCTGCTACTGTTAGCATTCTATACATTGTTTACCCACCGATGTCTGAAAAACTTAAGTCTGCTGACTTCAATAGTATCTACATAATTTCTTGGAAAAAATTGGCCCTAAGAAAGTTAGGCACAGTCATTCCTTCCTTCAGTAAAGGAATCTGTAGCAAGCTATTTGTCTATCACTAGTTCAACAAGACAGTAGATTTTTGTCTTCATTTGGACCATAGTTTTTTATGTTGATCATCAGTCTGTTTAATTTTAAACCTTTCTTTTTTTCCCCCCTGTCATTGTATCTGAATATTTATGTATTTAACAGGGGTAATATTTCTGGAATACCTGGTGATATATCTTTGGTGAATAAATTGTTTTTTTTTTTTTTTTTCCTGACTTTTTCTTCTATCCTGGTTCCAGGTGAGAGAGTAGGGTGAATGCCTCTGTGTAGGGGAAATTATTGTGAGACTTAAAAGAGAAATGATAGGCAGGCCCTTTCCGGGTGCCAAAGACCATGTATGTGAGCAGAACAGGCAGAGTTAGGGCAGGCAAGTCTTGACTTTCTCCCCCCGGCCCCCATTACCTCAAGGAACTGAAATTCTGGATTTAGGGAGACAGTAGGTTGAGGGTAAAGCCAAAAGTGTAGGAAGCTTATGCTCCATTCCCCTTTTGGAACTGAGGAAACTGCCTTGCAAAGTTGCCTCATCACAATGGAAGCAGCAACAGCAGGGTAAAATGTGGCATGCTGTGGTTAGGTGGAGAGAGGATTCCTGGGTCTCCTTCAGCTTGTGATTGGCCCCTAAGGAATCTCCAAGTTACTTCACACTCCAGGGAGCTGGGTTGAAAGCCAATGAACCTGTCATTGGGATGCTGTATTGAGGGGCAAGCCAACAGCACTATAGTTGATAGCCAGGTTGTGGGTACAAATGAGAGTCTGGATGCCTTCACCCTCAGTTCAAGCAGTGAATGAGCCAAACAACCAGGCCAGACACCCACACATAATCTGAGTCCACAGTCCCCATGGGGTCCAACAGCATTATCAACCAATGTCTGGGGTCCAGGGCTATAAGGCATCTTGTCCTGGAGACCAGAGTCTCAGGGGACAGTATAAGGGCCTCTGTGTATTTGTCTGAGAACCCTTCCCTTACAGTGAAGTTCTGTAATCCCACCCACATCCATACACCCATTTGCCATCTTGGTAGAAACAGGGAGAAAATCTGAGGGGGAAACTGACTATAACAAATCAAAGCCACACTGAGATACCACCTCACACCGGTCAGAGTGGCTCAAATGAACAAATCAGGAGACTATAGATGCTGGCGAGGATGTGGAGAAACGGGAACTCTCTTGCACTGTTGGTGGGAATGCAAACTGGTGCAGCCACTCTGGAAAACAGTGTGGAGGTTCCTCACAAAATTAAAAATACGTCTACCCTATGACCCAGCAATAGCACTGCTAGCAATTTGCCCAAGGGATACAGGAGTGCTGATGCATAGGGCACATGTACCCCAATGTTTAGAGCAGCGCTTTCAACAGTAGCCAAATTATGGAGAGAGCCTAAACGTCCATCAACTGATGAATGGATAAAGAAGATGTGGTTTATATATACAATGGAATACTAGTTGGCGATAAGAATGAAATCCTGCCATTTGCAGCAGCATGGATGAAACTGGAAGGTATTATGCTAAGTGAAATAAGTTAGTCAGAGAAAGACAGATATCATGTTTTCACTCATATGTGAATGTTGAAAAACTTAACAGAAGACCATGGGGGAGGGGAAGAGGAAAAAAAATTAGTTACAGAGAGGGAAGGAGGCAAACCATAAGAGACTCTTAAATACACAGAACAAACTGAGGGTTGATGGGGAATGGGGGGAGAGGGGAAAGTGGGTGATGGACACTGAGGAGGGCACTTGTTGGGGTGAGCACTGGGTGTTGTATGGAAGCCAATTTGACAATAAATTATATTTAAAAAAATGAAAGAGCATCAAAATTGGCAAAGATGAAGTCAAGCTTTCACTTTTTGCAGATGACATACGTGGAAAACCCAATAGACTCCACCAAAAGTCTGCTAGAACTGATACATGAATTCAGCAAAGTTGTAGGATACAAAATCATCGTACAGAAATCAGTTGCATTCTTATACACTAATAATGAAGCAACAGAAAGACAAATAAAGAAACTGATCCCATTCACAATTACACCAAGAATCATAAAATACCGAGAAATAAACCTAACCAAAGATGTAAAGGATCTGTATGCTGAAAACTATAGAAAGCTTATGAAGGAAATTGAAGAAGATAGAAAGAAATGGAAAAACATTCCGTGCTCATGGATTGGAAGAATAAATATTGTTAAAATGTCAATACCACCCAAAGCAGTCTACACATTCAATGCAATCCCAATCTAAATTGTACCAGCATTCTTCTCGAAGCTAGAACGAGCAATCCTGTTTTTTTTAGTGTTTATTTTTAATATGAAATTTATTGTCGAATTGGTTTCCATACAATACCCAGTGCTCATCCCAACAGGTGCCCTCCTCAATGCCCCTCACCCACCCTCACCTCCCTCCCACCCCCCATCAACCCTCAGTTCTCAGTTTTTAAGAGTCTCTTATGTTTTGGCTCCCTCCCTCTCTTTCTTTTTTTTTCCTTCCCCTCCCTCATGGTCTTCTGTTAAGTTTCTCAGGATCCACACAGGAGTGAAAACATGGTATCTGTCTTTCTCTGTATGACTTATTTCACTTAGCATAACACTCTCCAGTTCTATCCACGTTGCTACAAAAGGCCAGATTTCATTCTTTCTCATTGCCATGCGGTATTCCATTGTGTATATGAACCACAATTCTTTATTCATTCATCAGTTGATGGACATTTAGGCTCTTTCCATAATTTGGCTATTGTTGATAGAACAAGCAATCCTGAAATTTGTGTGGAACCACAGAAGACCCCGAATAGCCAAAGTAATATTGAAGGAGAAGACAAAGCGGGAGGCATCACAATCCCAGGCTTTAGCCTCTACTACAAAGCTGTAAGCATCAAGACAGCATGGTATTGGCACAAAAACAGACACATAGACCAGTAGAATAGAGACTCTAGAATTGGACCCACAAAAGTATGGCCAACTAATTAATCCAAACCTTAAGAGACTCTTAAAAACTGAGAATAAACTGAGGGTTGATGGGAAGTGGGAAGGAGGGGAAAATGGGTGATGGGCACTGAGGAGGGCACCTGTTGGGAGGAGCACTGGGTGTTGTATGGAAACCAATTTGACAATAAATTTCATGTAAAAAAATAAAAAAAATCAAAGAGACTATAAACCAGAAAAGACTGAGGTATCACAGAATGCAAATTAAATCAAGGTCAGAGCTAGTAAAGAAAGGTTAAAAGTTATAGAAAGTTAAAAAGCTGCAATTTCTTGGCACATCTTAGATCTAGAGTTTGAGGATATATTTCCAAAGTTAAATTTAAATTTTGTACTCTTTGTTCATTATTGAGCACAGCTTAAGTCAATGATTATCTGATTGGGGATGTAGATTGCTGCAGTTGGCATGCCTAATTAATGTTCTGTCTCATTTGATCACTAGAAGTACGTTTTTTATTTTCTCATTATCTACTTATTGTTATAAAATAAGGACAAAATGAAATAAAGTTCTAACATAGTTGTGCAACAGCTGTGGTATGGACAGGATAGTTAACATTACTAAACTGAAATGCTGCTGTCTGGCAGGCATCATTACCATGTACTCTTTGAAATTACCTTTCATTTTCAGACACAACCACAGTTTGAGTGTGGTGTAGACAAAGTGGTTTTAGAGCATCTGTATATAATGTCTGAAAGAGTTCTATGAAAATTAAGTATATCTTGAATTTTGTATGATCTATAAATAGGGAGCTAAATTGTTTTGAAAGTCTCTCCCTTTCTATTGAAAAGAGTTGCTATTTGCCCTGCCATAGAGGTTAGTGAAAATTGTTCTTTGGATGCCTAAATTTTCCTCTTAATAACTGCATTTTATTTTTTGAACTTTGTATTATCTAATCTATAATATTAACATAGGATAGCAAATTCATATTGGTCTATAACTATGCGGTGAATTATTTTTAAATAATTCATTTTAAATCAACTTTATTGAGGTATATTTTACATATATACAACAAGATGTACCCATTTGAAGTGTACATTTCTATATCCAATGTAGATTGGAAATTGTAAATTTCCAATAGAAATATCCATTTCTATTATCCAGTGTCCAGGTTGACACTGATCCACTAACAGTCATACTGGGCCTTGTTAGATGTACTTACAAAGCCTTTCTGGATATGTGGATTTGTTTGTATTTATCAAGTAAATGTTTGTAGACATTTATGGTTTCTATTCTTATATTTATGGCACCCAATTGTTGGCCATTTAGGTAGCTCTAAGTCTCACACTAGTATAGGATATGTTCATTTTTAATGTTCAAATAAAAGTCGTTGAAGACTTTATTGTAGGAATTCCAGCGGCCTCCTTAAGAATATGGCTTACATTTACAGGAGAGCCTCCCTTTTGATTTTCTCTTCCCACAAAACTCATGGTCTGTTATCTCACCTCTAGAGGCTCTTCCCTTCTTTCTGTTCCACATGGACCCAAGCTTTACCGCTTTTCTTTGATTTTGCCAAAGCACCGCTAATACAAAATGACTGGATGTTTGTGGCATGTTTCCACTAAGGATTTGGTGACCTCATTACTAAACAGGACCATAAGCAACATGTTGGCCAGTTCTCAGATCTGTGACTATTTCTGTCATGGGAATGCTTCATGTCCTAGAAATGTTAGATATTAGTAGTTATGTGACATCTCTGTTTTTATACTATGTTTTTTCAGGCTGGAGGAAATCTCACTAGTTGTATCATAGAATGGAGTAGAGGTGATGGTGAAGGATAACAATCTTTATTTTATTGTTTCAGGTGGAGAAATAAATCAATAAGTGCTAATTTTTTAATTTAGTAGGGCTTCTTATATAACTTGATAAATTGGCAACCTTGTAATTGCAACCATTTTATATAGTAATGCTAAAGAAGAGGTTTTTAACAGAAAGAATGCAGTATCAGTTTTGCAGTGCATTTTTGTGATTTGTTGGAGGCTAGCATAGCAAATAGCAAAATAGGTTTTTAATCAAGATACTGTAATTCCCTCTGAACTTTAAGAGCTTATTCAAATTCTTGCCTACTAAAGGGCTTCTGGAGAGGGCCAGATGAAATTTTAAAGAGTCTTATGTTTCATTATCTTCATTTTTTGAAACTTTTTAAAGAAAGAAACAAACAGTTCTATCTTAATATGTCTCCTAGGGATATACTGTTCTTTTAAAAACTTAAATGCATATGTTTGTATTCTGTGTTCTCATGTTTTATTAACTTTGAAAAAAGTCCCTCTATACCAAAGAATGTCTTTTTTTTTTTTTTTTTTTTTTTTTTTGTGCTAGGAAAAGGTATTTCTCTGTTAGGCTGTAGTGGGATTAGTAAATGATGCCCAAAAATAAGGATGACCTGGGCCAGCAGGATGTAAATTTTGAATTGGTGCTGCCGTACAGTGAGACATTTACACTGGGTCTTCCTCTGTCTTGTTCGGTACACTTTGGGACCAGTCATACATTATTTTTCACCCACATGCTTGTAGTCCAGTGGTAGAGTCAGACTTTTATCCAAGTGGTCATAAAATATGTGAAGGTGTCACTTTAGTAAAAATTACGAAGAGATGTTTGCCAAGAGAACATATGGGGCTTTAGACTTAGTCACAAGGCTGTGAGAAGGCTTCCCTGAGGAAGTGAGGAATTGTGCCAAGGTCTGAGAGAGGTAATTTAGGGTTGAGTGGGCAGGGGAGGGCAAAGCTTTTAGGAGCAAAGGGAACTATAGTAGGGGAGGTCTTGGGGACGATGGCTGTCGCTCACCAAGCAAGGACGACCTAGGGAGAGGAGGCTAGAGAGCGTGCCCAGAGTGATCCCTTGATGGGCCTTGCTGGCTATGTGAAGGGGCTTTGACATAGTCTTTAAGGGCAAGGGAGTTTTACTAGAGTTTTAAGGGGAATGGTGGAGTGGAAACAGATTTCCATTTCTAAATAGCCACCTGGCTTTCCCAGTGGCAGACACATTTATATTTGAAGGGTTAGAAGGCTGGGTAGTACTCCACGTGGGAATGCGAAAGGCTTGGATTGGAATGGGAGTCAGGTAGAGCAGAACTGTGGACTGATTGGGAAAAGATTTATTTAGGAGGCTAAATTCAACAGCACTTGAGTAGACTTGGGGTTGTAGACAAGGGAGATATCAAGAGTGACCCTAAATATCTAGCTAGATATTTATCTGGTCACTGAGCTATGGGGACAGGAGCCAGGACCAGGAAAAGAGGGAGTGGTTAGGCATTCTTTCTAGATATTTTATACTTCATTTATTGTCCTCTTATATCTCAATAAAGATTTATGGAGGGCATTTCCAGCACAGAGGGGAGTAGAAGGGATTTGATGGAAATAATTTTTTTATGGAAATAAATGAGAAACTAGATTTTGTTACAGAGGAATTATACTACTGACTTGGCTTGAAGGCAGTTGTTTTCTATGTGAGTCTTAAGATTCCACTTCCCCCATCTTCCTTTTTTGGCTGCTTGCTGTCTTGTGTTCTTGATAATGTGTTAATATTTTCATGAGACAGTCCTCTTTCTAGAGGCTAAGCATGAAGTAAATTCATTATGAGTTTTCCTTGTAATGCTTTTTAAGATGTAAGCATTTTTGTGAAGTACTCTTAGCATACAAATCATAGACAGTTTAGAATTTACACCAGTATTTCCTGTGACAGTATCCCCATAATGTAAACTTTTGTAGCAGTTTTGCTAGTTATTGGTGTAGACTTTGTGTGACTGCTAAATTGCTTTTGGCCGACTGAAAAGCATCACTGAATTTTTAACAAAAAGTAAATAATATATTTTCATCTATCTTTTGGTATATCTCACTGTATAATGTTTAAATGGGGCCATGTTACAAAAGTTATTATAAAAGTAAACGTAATCTCATTTTGTGAAAATGAGATGAGTGTAGACATTTTAGTCCCATGATTAATAGCTTTACTAGTTTTTGAAGAATTAGTCTTTTAATCATCTCATTTTCACCTAAAATTTCTTTTCATGGTATATAATTCTTTTTATTTAAAAAAAAATTTTTTTTTTAACGTTTATTTATTTTTGAGACAGGGAGAGACAGCATGAACGGGGGAGGGTCAGAGAGAGAGGGAGACACAGAATCTGAAACAGGCTCCAGGCTCTGAGCTGTCAGCACAGAGCCTGACGCGGGGCTCAAACTCACGGACCGCGAGATCATGACCTGAGCCAAAGTCAGATGCTTAACCGACTGAGCCACCCAGGCGCCCCTATATAATTCTTTTTAAAAGCTTTACTTGATCGCCTCAAAGTGGCCAGTGTCTCTTTTAAGGGGGAGTGTTAACGGTGGAACACCACAAAACAGTTAAAATGAATAAACTAGAGCAGAGTGTTTCATTGTCGGCACTTGGGACATTTGGGGCCGGGTAATTCTTTGTCATGGGGGCAGTCCTATGCACTGTATGATGTTCAGCAGCAGCCCTGGGCTCTACCCAGTAGATGCCAATAGCCTCCTACCCTACCCCATTGTGATAACCAAAAGGGTCTAGAGACATTGCCAGATGTCCCCAGGCAAGGGGAGGGGCACAGTTGTCCCCAGTTGAGTGCCACTGCACTAGGTTTATGTTTAAATCTCAGAAACACAATGTTGTGTTTAAAAACAAAAAGCTGGGGCGCCTGGGTGGCTTAGTCGGTTAAGCGTCCGACTTCAGCTCAGGTCACGATCTCGCGGTCCGTGAGTTCAAGCCCCGCGTCGGGCTCTGTGCTGACTGCTCAGAGCCTGGAGCCTGTTTCAGATTCTGTGTCTCCCTCTCTCTCTGACCCTCCCCCGTTCATGTTCTGTCTCTGTCTCAAAAATAAATAAACGTTAAAAAACAAACAAACAAACAAACAAATAAATAAATAAATAAATAAAAAACAAAAAGCTGTTGCAAAAAGATGCTCACAGTAACACGCCACTTACGTGATTTTCAATGTTCAAAACAGTAAAATCGTTTATGGGTAAATCCATTTGTGATAATAAAAACATGCATGGGGGAATGCCTGGGTGGTTCAGTCGGGTGAGTGTCCAACTTTGGTTCAGGTCATGATCTTGAGGTTCATGGGTTGCAGCCGCACATGACACTCTGTGCTGACAGCTCAGAGCCTGGAACCTGCTTCGGATTCTGTGTCTCCCTCTTTCTCTGCCCCTCCCTCACTCACACTCTGTCTCTGTCTCTCAAAAATGAATAAATGTTTCAAAAAAATAAAAAAAATAAATAAAAACATGCATGGGAGTGCTACATAACAATTTCAGGATAGAAGTTCCCTCTGGGGAGAGAAGGAATGGGAATGAATGAAAGTATATGTATGACATTTTACATTTCAGCGCGAGAGAGTGATCAGAAGCAAATAAACCAACATATTATCGACTTCAATCTGACCTGTTTTCTGTATATTTACATGGTCAATGTGCTTTGAACTCCTGCGGCCTATCATATAACATTTGTTGTACTTTTAAACTATTTTCATAAACATTAATTTACTGACATACGTTATTACCAACGTATACACTTCTGTGTATGTGAGATGTTTCATTTACTCATGTCAAACCTAAGATGTCACATAAAACCTCATGTAAAGCAGGGGCCCAATAAACTATTCTTAGTTGACTGACTGAAATGCTCTTCTTATTGGCTATAGATTGTTTTCCTTCCTGATATGGTCTGAAGTACTTCAATTTAGTAGTTGATCTAACTTTTAATATTGGCAAACTATGGTAGTTTATAGGTGATAAATAATATAGGAAAAGAGATTTCTTGGGAAGCAGTCTAGTTTTTATCCTTGTGTATCCTGGTTAAAAATGTGTATTTTTATGGTACTTGGCAAACACATGTTAGTTCCATTGTATCTACCTGCCATGGAATGTATCCTGTGCTTGAATTTACTCCTATTTTATGTGTGCTCATAATGTAAAAATTAATCATTTATTTTAGAAGGTTTCTATGAAATAAGAGTCAGAATAAAGATGAAAATAGAGCAGGGGCGCCTGGGTGGCGCAGTCGGTTAAGCGTCCGACTTCAGCCAGGTCACGATCTCGCGGCCCGTGAGTTCGAGCCCCGCGTCGGGCTCTGGGCTGATGGCTCAGAGCCTGGAGCCTGTTTCCGATTCTGTGTCTCCCTCTCTCTCTGCCCCTCCCCCGTTCATGCTCTGTCTCTCTCTGTCCCAAAAATAAAATAAACGTTGAAAAAAGATGAAAATAGAGCAGACATTAGGAAACCATTAGAAAATTTTTATTGGTGATAGCATGTATTTTTGAGAAAAACACAGATGAGAAATAATGATGTCTCCCCACTGTGGAGGTGTGTATGTTTCAAAATATATCCTTTTTAGCAACAGAACTTAACATACATGGCTTGCAAAGGTGGTAGAGCATGACCATGGATGAGAGAGAAATGGCTTCCTGAATCAGATTTCGTGGGTTTAAAGCCTTAGCTTTATTACTTCTCAGCTGTATGATCTTGGGGTAAAATATAGAAAGAACCTCATTAAAACTGTTGAATCAGTATGTTGTACACCTGAAACTAATGTAACATTGTGTGTCAAACTATATTCAACTCCCCACCCCACACAGCTCAGTATATCCTCATCTATAAAAAAGTAAGTAAGTAATAAGTAAGTAAGTAAGATCCTCTTCAGAGTGTGATTTGAGAATTAAATACATGGGAAGCACTTAGCACAGGGCCTGGCACAAAAATACTTAAATAGCCTAAAATAAAGCTTGCTTTTTCAGGTACCATATCGGTCTATACTGTAACAATGTCTGTGTTTGTAGGGTTTTGCTTCTGTTGAAGGAGGAGCATTTCATTGTGTAAAAGCACTTAGGACATTTGGGATATTTGCATACAAAAAATGTGGATTGAAGTATTTTAAAATACTTAAGTGTCAAGTTGTATTTCCTGCTATTTGGATGAAGAAATAAAGAATTTTTCCCAAGGTATGGCTTCCTCAGGGAGGAATTAATTACAAAATGAATTGTAGAGTATAACCTTTGGAATCCATGAATAGTAAAATTGAATCACTATTTTTTTTTCTGTTCTCCTTTATAATGCATGTTGGGTATTTTAAATTACAGAGCAAAACATTTAAAACAATGATTTCTGAGGCACCTAGGTGACTCAGTGGGTTGAGTGCCTGATTCTTGATTTCTGCTCAGGTTATGACCCCAGGGTCCTGGGACTGAACCCTGCCTCGGGCTCCACTCTGAGCATAGAGCCTGCTTGATATTCTCTCCTTCCTTCCCTCTGCTCCTCTCCCCCATTCTCTCTCCCCCGTCTCTCAAATAAATAAAATGAAAAAAAAAAAAAAAAAAAATATTCCCGATGCTTCCTTATAAAGTATATTACCAATTTAGAGAATTCAGTTTTCCAGAGCATAATTAAATCAAGTTATGTAACTATATTTTAAATAACTTAGTAAATTTTATGATTGTTAATACCAATTAGTTGTTTTGCCAACATCTTTTTTTAATGTTTTTATTTCTGAGAGAGGGAGAGAGAGAATGAGCGGGGGAGGGGCAGAGAGAGCGGGAGACACAGAATCCGAAGCAGGCTCCAGGCTCTGAGCTGTCAGCACAGAGCCCAACATGGGGCTTGAACTCACTAACTGTGAGATCATGACCTGAGCCGAAGTTGGATGCCCAACTGACTGAGCCACTCAGGTGTCCCATGTTTTGCCAACATCTGAGGGGACAGTTGATTCTGGCCATAAACCATTGACTAGGGAGCCTTAGATAGTCACTAGCAGGAGTAAGGTTGGGTTACAAGTCTCTGTGTTCAGGATGGTTGTTCAGTGATTGAGGCATGATTTTTGTGGGGTAGAGATCTTGCGAATGATGAAAGAAATATAGACCCTTTGGATATTTTTCTATTTTTTACTACTCATAAAATTTATTTTTCATTCTCTTTCTAAATTTTTTTCAACAGAGGAAATTTATTTTGGTAAATGTTAAATGCCTTGATATAGCTTGTTCACACATGGAGATAGCAGTACAATTCAGGAACCTCTTTCTTTTTGCATTCCAGAGTCATATAATTGTAATTTTGAGACAAAATTAAGGGTGAGGTATGGAATTACCATTAATAACTTACTTATATATTTTATCACATCCTTAGTTTGTTGTTCAAAATGTCAGCTTTTAACTAACTCCTTGTTTAAACAAAGTGAGATACTGAAACAAGTAGCAAATTATGCCTATCATGCTGACTACAGCTGGTGACATTCTGTTGCAGACGTTGTGGGGGCAATGGCATGCTTTTGTGAATAAATTGAATTTAAAACAGTTTTTCAGAGCTATTTTTCATATATTTTTCTTCTTTGTCTATACCTATATGATGTGTAGCATCTCAGGGTGGTGGTAGTACAAGTAATAAAACTTGGTGTGTCTCCTCTTACCTCTCCATTACATACCCATGAAGAGATTTAAAAAGAAAACCAAAAACTGATAAAATTTCTGTTAATTAAGAAGCTAAAAATTGGTTGTTGGCCAAGTCCAGGGAGATGGATTGAAAAACACAGCCTTGAACATCATGCTCCTTATTCTACTTTCTGAACCAGAATAGGGCAAACTGTCAAAAAGGAGTGGGACACATACTGCTTTTGGGTAGCGCCCATGCCTGCTGGAGCTGGAAACAGGTAGCCGTCTCATGGTGGTAAGTGTCATTTGACCCTGAGGGAGCTGGAGTTCTCTGTCCCCCAACTAGCCTACATCAGTACCTGTATTGCCAGAATTTTCCAGCAACGAAGCACCCCAAATACAGTATGGCATGAAGCAGAGAAGGACTGGAGGCAGCAAGTTGAGTCATAGG
The DNA here is from genome assembly GCF_018350175.1 of Felis catus. Taxonomy (NCBI): domain Eukaryota; kingdom Metazoa; phylum Chordata; class Mammalia; order Carnivora; family Felidae; genus Felis; species Felis catus. The sequence goes on from NC_058386.1 coordinate 14,945,610, forward strand.
ATTCACAGACTCCCATGGCAAGGTGTAGTGAGTGTAGAGTAGAGGGAACGGGATGTGCTAGGAAGTGTGGGTCCAGCGAACAACTTATTCTGGCAGCCCTTCCCCAGGTGATCCAGCCTCAGAGCAGCCAACACAACCAGAGGAGTGTTTGCTGGGAACCCAGGTTTTGAAATTGGGCTCGGTTGCATCAGTCGGCCTTTTGACGCTCGGGAGGCTGAAAAACCCAACTAACTTTTTGTTTGGTTGTCAGATGCCAGGCCTAGTGCATCTCTTCCAATCTTAAAAAAAAAAAAAAAAAAAAAAAAAGGCAGGGAGGTGTACCTTATGAAAAGATAGGGCAAGACAAAGAAAACACTGCTCTGAAGATTTAGAAGCAACACGTAGTTCTAAAAATGATTTTTTGTAACAAGCAGAGGCTCTCCTGAGGGAGAGCCAGAAGGATATGACCTCTATGGTGAGAACAAGTTGAAACAAGGCAAAAATTATCAAAGCCAGCTGAAATAAGAAGATAAACCAAAAATGAAGAAAGTAAAAGAGCAAAATTGATGCAACAGTTTTGATTAATTCACTCGTGAAATAGTCATTTGTGAAATATTATTGAACCTACTATGTGCCTACTATTCTAGGCACTTACGCAGTAGTGAATAAACCATGCAAGGCAATTATGAAAGGTCCAACCTAAAAGTTACAAGGTTTCTGGTGAAAAAATATTAGGAAAATAGGTTTAGAAACAACATTTAAGGTTGCTAGAAGAAAACTTTTCTAAGTTCATTGATTTCCAGGTAATACTAGCTCAAACCTCCCCCCCCCCCCCCCCCCCATACTGTCTTCTGGACATACTTTGGTTAATTTAGAATTTTTATTCCAAAGAAAAGAAGTCCTAACAGGATCTAGGCAGAAACAAAGTTATCTATGTTAAAAATCAAATTGGCCCCTGACTTTATTTTCTTCTTCTTGTAAGAAGAAAGTGTATGGAGAAGTAGTACATGGATTTTGTTAGAGACTTTTTACTCCTATGTGCTGGAAAGTTGCTTTAATAAATGTACAAACGTACAATGTCTGTGATGTGCATGGCACTTTGCAGGGCTTTGCAGTGCATAAGATTTTATAGGGACCCCGAAGATGGTGGAGAACGTAAGGTCGCCTTCCCAGGAATTCTGTGCCTGCCAAGTTGCCATTCGTGTGTGAGAGAACTTGGACATATGTCATGACTTTCCTCAGAAAGCTACTCAAAGATGCACACTGAGCAGAATCTTCATGCAAATTGAGCTCTAAACAAGTGTGAAAACCACAGTAGAAAAGGACTGGAGGTAAAGATTGAAGCTAATAAAATATGTAAAGAAATACAGATTACATATAATAGCTCATGTGTGTATAATTACAAAATAAAGACAACAGCCAAAATCTATTCTCAAAAATAAATTTAACAAAATGGTAAAAGAAGAACCAGGGTCTATAATCCCAGATTAATTTAAAACAGTTTCAGGTCACAACAGTCTAAACTGGTTCTGATATAAGAATCAACAGATCAATAGTGTAGACTAGACTAGAAAGCTCTGAAAGAAAATCTAGAGCATGTATGTAAGAATGCTAGGAAACAACAAAGAACTAAAAATCCATGGTAAAGAGTATTGGGAAAATTGATTCAGTATTTAGAATTCTGTTGAATATAGATTCCCTCACTATGTTAAATTACAGGTGGATTGAATAAATTATAGGTGGATAAAGACTTAAGGAAAGAAATTAAATCATTAGAATATTGAGACATAACTGTGGATGAATATTAGCCATGCTGAGGCTAAGTAAGGACTTTGAACACAAAAGTAGTGGACATAAAGGCATATATCAATAAAGGTCACTGTAATAATAAGTTATATTCAACAACAACCAAGCCCTAAATAATTCAATGATCACGTTAGTCTAGGGAAAATATTTGCAACAAAATTTGGCAACAGGTTCACATCCATGAATCAACAAGAAAAATATTAACTTTAGTAGACCTTTTTTCACTTACCAGTTGATAGAAGGAAACTTCTCTGACCTCACTGATGTCTAAAGACTTTTTCCAATGATTGTATTTACTGTTAGCTGTGGTCATAGGATGGGTATTCTTATATACTGCTGAAGTGATCTGTGAAATGATATATTTTTGGGTATCAGTTTTGGCAGTATCAGGAGCCTTTAATGTTCATACCATTTGACCCAGTTATGTCACTCGCCGAATTTACTCTATGAAAAATAAAGAAGCAGATGTTAAAGTATGTTCATTGACCAAACAGTTAAATAACGATACATTAAAAATGATGGTTTTAAAAATTATTCAGTGACAGGTTAAAATGTACCTCATGCAATATCAAGTGAAATAAAAGCAACATGTAACACCATATACAATATTACAATTCCAATTTGAGAAAACTTTACTGGAAGAAAACAAACCAAAATACTAGCAAGGGTTATGCCTTTTATATTTTAGGTTTTCTGTAATGAGTTTGCATTATTTTTATAAGCAGTTTGAATAAAAGTGAAATGTTAAATTCTTTCCAGCACCTTCTGCTCTTAAGTGCATGTAAGTTTCCACCAGACATCGAAGTGATTTTATATAGAAAACTTCATCTCTTTGGCTTCATTCTTTAAGTAAATATATAAACTGTATTGAGTGAGTGAGAGGGAGGGAGAAAGAGAGAGTTGAGAGGATTTCCATGATATTGGTGAAAGAGTAACTTTTATACAGTGAATTCTATTTATGAGATGCCAGAAATTAATGCATTTCTTTCTTCAAGGTGATGTAAATAAGTTTGTTGTCAGTTTAAATTTGTAGTCCTATCATGAGCAAATTTGAACTAAGTGAGACCTTTTATAAAATCAGACAAAGTTAATACCTAGGATGCAACAAAACGATGCCTGTGGGTCTCCATTTAGAGTGCAGTATAGGATGAAGCATGACCTGGAAGAACTCTGCCCTGCAATGCGAGCATTTTGACTCTCCCTGAATGCGTGTATAGTGCTGCGTCTTTCTTTGTGCCGGGAGCAGAGTTTCCCAATAGGGCGTGTTCTTTACCTTATACCTTGTACCTTGTTGGTTATTGCCTGCTAGTGCATGCATTTGTAAAGACTTTGTTTTGATGCAGTGACAATCTTTTATTAAAAGATTTGCTCCTACAGATCTGAAAGTATAGCCACTTAGAGTACAAAAGAGCAGACCTGAGTCATTCAGAAGACCTTTCTTTATAACATATTGGCTTTGAAGAATGTATATATTATTTTGCCAAAAGCTTTTTTATTCCTTTTTTAGACCAGAATAAGACATGAGTTATTTAACCTCGTGGTACTTAGCTCTGAGCATTTTTATTTCCTTTCCAGCCTTCATTTTCTTCTCCAACCAAAAAAGACACACAAAAATTTTTTTGCAATGTTTCTGTTTAAAGTGGGGTTTTGCTCACAACCCACTTGTGTTCAGGAGAAGGAAATAAAGGCAAGAGTGGGGGTAGTGATTGGTATTTGGCAGCAGATGTTTGTCTCTCTTTGGGTTTGAAATGACTATCCATAGAGAAGAACTGGGGAACTAGGCTTGTTAGGAAAAGTAAAGTGAGGGGCGGAGACTCAGAAGGGGAACTCTGTTACCCGCAACTACCAAGTATTGTAGAAGCCTTTTCTTTGCTATAGAAGCCTAATTAAAATGTGCCCCTGAGTTTCAGAAGGAACTACAGATGATGGTAAATATTATATCATATCAGTCATCCTGGCACCTTTTTTTTAGCGTCCAGACATTAACACTTATGGTTTATTCATGGTCTATTGCCATCTCTGCTCTCGGTTCCCTTCTCTCTCCCTTTATTTTTCCCTTCTCTGACAATGTCTGCAGGGTGCTTAGAAAGAGAGTTTTGGAACCAGGAAATGAGGGGCTGGGAAAGAAGAAGATCTTTTTTTTTTTTTTTTTTTTTTTTACTCTCTGGTTTCTTGCCCTCAGTCTCCAAATATACCCCGACACTAATGGGATTCCCAGTTTCAAAGACACTGAGGAATGACTTTCTGCCTCTTTTTTCCTTTGCAGGAAACACATGAAATTGTGGCAATCAAGAAATTCAAGGACAGTGAAGGTATACGTGTGTGTGTGTGTGTGTGTATCTGTCTTTTTCTTTTTGTATTTAGTCTTTGTGAACAGAATGTAGAAGAGATGGGATCTAGCTGATTAGCCTTTGTTCCTGAAATTTTAACATCTGCATCTCAGAAAGTGAATATAGCATATTTATTATCATGCTTTGCTTTGAAACATCTAGCTCCTTCTGTGTAAATCAAATCTCATGATATTAGAAAATTTATCATGTATTTTAAGGTACAGTCAGCACTGGAAATCTTGCTTCAAATGCTAGGTAGAAGGCATGCTATTTATAAATATTATTAAAATGAGAAAACTGATTTGAAATAAATATTTTTGTGAGTTCACATAAGTAGGAAGGGCTGTGTGAAGGGCTTTGGTATTGATTACTATGATCTTCGGTTCTTAGTTAGAAATACAAGGATAAGTAGTATGTAAATGGTATCAAGAAAGTGATTTTGTATTTAAAATGACTCATTGGAAGAATAAAAGCTTTTCAAGAAGAAATACCATAGTTGGGGTCCTTGGTCACACGTCCAGACCATTTCAGATGGAGTACTAAAATTACCCTATGCTGGGGCACCTGGGTGGCTCAGTTGTTTAAGCGTCTGACTCTTGATTTTGGCTCAGGTCATGATCTCACAGTTTGTGGGATCAAGCCCTGTGCTGGGGCTCTGTGCTGACATCACAGAGCCTGCTTGGGATTCTCTCTCACCCGCTCTCTCTGGCCCTCCCCAGCTTGCATGGACATGCACGCGAGCTCTCTCTCTCAAAATACATACGTAAACTTTAAAAAAGAAAGAAACGTTAAAAAAGTTACCCTATGCTGGGCAAGAAAATTTTAAATAAAGCACTAAAAAAAAAAAATGTACCAAAAATAAATAAAGCATTTCAGTAGTTGATTAGGTTTTAAATCTATATTATTGGCCATCTAAGGATAGCCTAGTAGAAAAACTTACCACGAAGACATGCATGGCCTTTGAGAAGCTCTAGGCAGCATTTTGCCAATTTTCTTCCTACAGAGATCCACAGAAATATTTTTTTTACATCCTAATCCAGTATCCACATACATAATGTCCTATATATAACTGAAGTAAAAGTATCACAAAACTATTTTACTAATGGGAGGTTCTTCATTTTTTGTTGTTTCCTGCTCATATAAATTCACATAAATGCCTATTTGTGGCATCAGATAACATCGATTTTACCACTGAATCATAACCTGCCTTGTGGAAAATAGTGCCCCAGGGTAAGAGGCACTAGCATAGCATTAACTTTCGTATCAAATTGGAAGTATGACAATGGCAGTCGTAGCCTACCTTTATCAGCACACATTGACTACACACCGTAAGCCTCTATATTTATGAACAGTTTCATCACCCATACTTTAGACACTTAGCGAACATTAAATAACAAAAAGGGCTCACTAACAAGGTCCTGGGGTAGATTTAGTAGTATTTGATATATCCCAACTCTGATGTGCTGGTTATGTGGAGCACACGCATCATCTGGGAAACCTTAGCAGCCGTTGTCTTGCCAGCCTTAAAGAGAATGCAATAAAAAAAGCTTTTAGCTTGTTCTAAAGTGCGGTGGGGGTGGGGGGGGGGGGACCTGCTTCAAAGGATATACCTGTAGTCTGACAGGAAGCAATAGCCCCAGGCCAGTCCACTCTGAGACCATTGGAAATGAGCTCTTTGAGCAGTGGCTTTGGGCTAACCACAGGTGTCCAAGAGACAAATGGTGATCTACTAAAAAGAGTGGTTGCAACAGTAGATCAAAGCATAACCTTTGCCTTCATGTAAAGACTTCTGGCTGTGCATTCATCTTGTAAGCCACGTCGTCAAGCATCAGTTAACCACCAAAAATAATAATTGTCATGAAGTTTTTGAAAAGCAGTACAAACTAGGCCATGTATGCCATTGCTTTAAAGAAAAAAAAAACCTGCCATATTCTTCACAATCTCTGTTCTGTTCATACCATTTCTTAGCTTCAGTTAAACGATGTGTTTGTACCTGTTGTGATGATACCTTCAGAGTGGTAATCAATAACATCTGTTTAAATGTATTGAGCCCTGAGACAGGTGCTATGAAAGCCCTGAAGAATAAATCAGGGTGATTTCAAGAAGCTTAGTAGAATTAAGACCTGTAAGTAAATAGCAGTAAAACAGAGTAGAAAGCAGTCAGTGCCTGAATGAATTTGTTTAATTTTGAGGCAAGAGACATTGTTTCTAGCTGTGGTATCCTGGGAATGTATGAATAGTGTAGACATTATAGGAAACATTTGATCAGCCCTTATTTCTGTGCACTGACAAAGCATGAATCCCCTCTACTCTCCTCTCTGCCAGACCATTATCAGTTACCATACTTTACAGGCATTGCAGCCTTGTCACCCATCCACCTTGCAGATGGACACCTTTGTAGGTACACCCATATATACTTCTGGATACTTCCTAAACATTACTGTGATAGAATCTAAAGACATGCAATTATTCATAACTTTTTAGTTCCAGTTCTATTCTAGGCACACTTTTCAACTGTTTCTAGCTCTCCCTGGGAGATATCATACTCTCTGTTCTGTCTTAACCCTTTCCCTCCTGCCTGAGTAGAATCTTTTTTTGTTGTTGCTAACATGGAAGCAAGAGCTTTTTTTAAATAGTTGTTTGTTTGTTTGTTTGTTTTGAGAGAGAGCGAGAAGGCAAACCGGAAGAACAGAGAGGAGAGAGAAATCCCAAGCAGGCTCTGTGCTGCTGTCAGCACAGAGCCCAAGGCGGGGCTTGAACTTAGAAACTGTGCAATCTTGACTGAGCTGAAACCAAGAGTTGACGCGTAACTGACTGAGGCACCCAGGCACCCCACTGCCTGAGTAGAATCTTGCTTAATGGAATATGTGTGGTGAACAATCCTTTTGGAATGTGAAGTGTATATAGATAGTTTAGTACAGATGAGAATGTTCATTCAACCCCTATGTAAACCACTTAATTCTGAACCATTCTATCACCTTAAATTTCAATCAGGAAAATTCTAATAAAAAGTAGAGTTTCATCAGAATATCCTTAATGTCATATAGCTCTCATTAATCTCTTTTATTAGTTTCTCTGAAAATATTCTGTTGATATTATATGACCCTTCTAAAACCCAGTGTTTAAAAATTTTTGTGAAGGTCATGAAATAATCCTGTGAAAACATTGTTACACTGAAATAGGATCTGAACTTGGTCTGATTTGCATTCAAGTTAATCCAGTATTCTCATACTGATGATATGAAGGGATATTTTATGAGTATATATTACTTTCTGTTAGCTTTAAAAGATTATGATCATGTCCTATTTTCTTGTTAAATTTGTAAATATTTCAACACATTTTTATAAAATGTTTTTGAAACTACATAAGGTAGGACCAGTATTTTGTTCAAGCTGTCCTTGTTATCCCAGGATAATAGATCACTACCTAAAATGGGAACTAACCTTAAATAGTAAATAAAAGGTTAGATTGGGACTTTTAAGTTGAGAAAATGGAACAAAAATTATGAAAATACGTTTATTTCATTTTATAGTTAACACAATTTAGATTGTAATAGCTATTTCTTAGAAAAAAGAATCCAGTGTTAACTTTTTTGAGGGAGGGGTAATTTTTGCAGTAAAATTATAGGCTAGGACAATGAATGACTTTCATAATGATAAAAAGAGGCTTATTAAAAAATATACAAAAACTTTGTCAGTTTTATCTTTATTTTTGTATGTCCCTGTCTTTCTGACTACATCCTTGTCAGTATTTTGCTCTCTAGTTGTTAGCTATTAGAACTCTATCAATCATTTATCCATATCTTTTGTCTGTGATTCTCCTACATACTGGGTAGGGATTAAAACCTCATGTTAAAAATGAGTACTGTGTGAGTGATGACACTTTTATCTGAGATCACTTCATTAGTTAATAGTTTTTTGTTTAGATGACTTTTGCTGCTTTTAAAAAATATTTTTAAAAAATGTTTGTATTTTTCAGAGAGAGAGAGACAGAGAGACAGAGGGAGTGGGGGAGGGGCAGAGAGAGAGAGGGAGACACAGAATCCAAAGCAGGCTCCAGGCTCTGAGCTCTCAGCACAGAGCCCGATGCGGGGCTTGAACTCACGAACCGCGAGATCATGACCTGAGCTGAAGTCGGACGCTTAACCGACTGAGCCACCCAGGCGCCCTGACTTTTGCTTCTTTATACATCATTATAAATGTAGAGTTTCAGATAATGAATTCTTAATGATACCCTGAGTGATAGAGTATTATGAGTTTGTCTATTAATGTAAGTTCTCACAGAGAAACATTAACTATAAACACCTAACCAACCAGAAGTCTTCAAAGGATTAGTTCTATTCAGTATTTGGGTTTTCTGAGAAGAGAAAAATGACCCCAGACTAAAAAGGTACTAGAGATTATTTAGTTAAAAGATACATTTTGGACTATGTATAATGATAGATTTAGCCTAATTCATCTCCCCTTCCTATAACTACAGTTGTCTACAATGAGATTTGATGTCCGAATGATAATCTTCTGTCACTGTTGGACCAGCATTCTCATGCGCACACGTGTACAAATGTCTGTCATCCTCAATTTATTAAATAATCCAAGAGCAGTGATTTAGAAAAGATAGATTTGAGTGAACAAGAGTTAAAAATGTTGTCTGCTCATCCTTTACTTGAGGAGGTCCTGTGATCTAGGATTTATCTTTTATTAAAAAAATTTTTTTTTATGTTTATTCATTTTTGAAAGACAGAGACGGAGCACAAGCAGGGGTGGGGCATAGAGAGAGGGGGACACAGAATCTGACACAGGCTCCAGGCTCCAAGCTGTCAGCACAGAGCCTGATGCGGGGCTCGAACCCATAAACCACGAGATCATGACCTGAGCCAAAGTCGGACACTCAACTGACTGAGCCACCCAGGCACCCCTAGGATTTATTTTTGACGTATATTTGCATCTTCTGGTGTGACAACATCTTTTGCTTCTTAGGACTTTTCAGTCTTTCCCTAAAAGTACGGGTGATGAGGTGAGGAGGGATCCTCCCTACTTGTTACATGGCAAGGAAGCTGATTCTCAGGGAGCTGTATAGCAGTCCACAGTTAAGATGGAATTTAGGTTGTTTCTCTGCTTTTATATCAAATTAAAAGGCTTGCATTTCATATCCCGCTGTTTATCTTTTCTGTAAATAAATACTTTTTTTCTCTTGGAATGGACATATTCTTTTTATTTTTGTTTTTTAAATTTTTTTTTTAACGTTTATTTATTTTTGAGACAGAGAGAGACAGAGCATGAACGGGGGAGGGTCAGAGAGAGAGGGAGACACAGAATCTGAAACAGGCTCCAGGCTCTGAGCGGTCAGCACGGAGCCTGATGCGGGGATTGAACTCACGAACCGTGAGATCATGACCTGAGCCGAAGTCGGACGCTTAACCGACTGAGCCACCCAGGCGCCCCGGACATATTCTTTTTAAACATGAGAGAATGTGTAATTGGTCATCCATTCTTTCCTCCAATTTATTTCATCCTTATCTCTACTCAGACATTAGAAAGCTCTATCCTGATTTCTGGATTGAGGGAATTCTGGTCACATTTTTGCATAATGGTATAAAACAAGAGCTCATAGTCTTTGCTCCTTAAATTCAAGAACTTGATTTCTCTGTAGGAGAGGCCTTGAAACAAATTTTCCCACCTTTGGTTAAACAGAATTCAATTAACTAAGCTTGAACATTCTGGCTAGTCATGATTTCACCAGACTTTCTTTTAATGTCCAAAATGGATCTCGTTCAAGCTTCAGGGGTTCTTCTAGGATTTGATGAACATTTGCACCCTTCATAATTTAATACATTTCCATTGTGCTCTACCCAGTCTCTGCTGAATTCATCTTTTTTAGTATATATGATAGCAGCACCACCATTCAAACCCCCTTGGCCGTGTTAATCGCCCTCTTGTTGGTATTCCTTCTTCAGTCAGGGCAACCCTTATGGTATCCTGATGATTTTGTACAAGGATGGGTTGGCTTTTTTTCCCCCTCCCATTGTACCTGTTTAAAGGTCCATTTTGGGGGGCCTCTTTGTCTATACAAGAATGTCAGGTTTATGATTTCATAAAGTAGGTTACAGCTATTTCTGGGTTTCTTTTCCAAGCCCACAGTTCTTTAAAAATAGAGTTACAATAGAGTTTCTGTTCATCTTTAGGTTTTTCTCTTTTTATTACTTACTTTGCATTACTTTTGCTCCTGTGACTTTTTTTTCTTAAAAATTGTTTTTCTTTTAACTTTAGTGAATCTCCCTTCTTGATTCTTAGTGTGTTAACTTGCCTAATTGGCAAGCTAAAAGCGGGTTTAGTTCTTTGTTTTTTTCTTACTTAACGTCCTTCTTCTACCCTGCCATTTAATCATCAGTCAAAAAAATTTATATAACATTGTCAGACTTGCTGCCTGTGCTAAGGTAAACACCCTCAGTGGAAACTGACGACCAAGCCCATTAGCATGCACATAAGCAGGACTTGCTCGGATGCACCGGGTCTTAGAGCTGCAAGGACCTTCGAATCCTCTAGTAGAAGCCCAATTCCTGTTTATAGCCAAGGAACCCACGGTCCAAAGCTGTACAGTCAGTATGTGATTAACTGGGAAAGATGCAGGCCTCAGGATCTTTGAGTTTTTCTTCCATCCATACCATGCTGCTTTGCCACTCAGCTAAGCAGTAGCAGAGTGTAGACCCGGACCTGGGTGTTCGACTGACTCTCTAAAGCTTGCTCACTACCATCCACCGTGTTGCCTGTGTCCCTTTGTTCTACTTAGTGTGGCATTCCCTTTCCTCACCCCGAGGAAGCTATTCTTTATAGACTTGGGTTCTTCATTTGTAACCTGGAGGAGCCTTGCCTATGTAAAGAATCCACAGGATTATCTCAACTGGAAGGCAGGGATTTTTGTGCTCACTTTAGTAGGCTGTGCCAGCACCTTTAAAAAATTGCCTCACTAAAGAGCTTGGCTACTTTCTGAACCTCTGAGGTGAGAAGCATGTGTAAGTGGAAAGTATATTCCTTTTCTTCATCATCCGATCGTTTAGTGCTGCAATTTCATCAAAGTACAGGGTAAGCCAGGAACCTTAAAAGTACTTAGAGAAACAAAAATGATAGGATATACCAAGTAATGAAGAGTGTGCATTTTACTTGCACTTAGGGAATTAATAATTCTGCTTCCTGCCTGTTCCCATTCATTACATTCTTAGTGCTGAAGTGCTTACCTCAACTTTGGATATCTATGACAGGCATAAATTAGAGTAAAGCCTTCATTTCCTAAAAAAGATAGGCAGCTCAAATGAGGTGGTTTTGGCCCCACATGCTAAGTGGTTTTGTGAACTTCTTTTTCAAGATTAATTTCTCTTTTCTCTCTAGCCATTTTTATGTAGAGTCAGTATAGATTTGAATGATGTCTATATAACAAAGCATCAAAATTCGGTGAGGTTTAGGCTCATAATCAATGAGATTTTAATGGAAAGAAATCATTGGTTATTAGATTTGGAAAAAGCCATGGGATTTTTTAGGGCGTGTGTGGACGGGGAGTGTGCCCATTTATTTTGTTATTTTATGAATGAAAAGTTAAGTGGCTTGCCCAACATCATATGTCACAGTGTTGTTATTTAACGGGATCCAAACTATAGGTCTCCCAAATCCTACTCCAGTGTTCCTTCTTCTAAAACCATTCTACTTCAGCCATTCTGAGGTAGCTTTATCTGTTAGCAAAGTAAAATCGCCACAAGTTGCTAATAATTCAAAGCTCTCTTTTTTCAGTTGCTTTTCGAGTGCCAAGAATTCACCAAGCAGTTGACTAGAAAAGATACACCAGCTGTATTTACTTTTGACTTAGTTGCAACATTTTTTTGTACCCAGCTCCAGTATAGCTTACGGGTGTTATTAATGAATGGTTAAATATATATGTGTTTGTGACCCTTTTTAGTACTTTAAGTTTTCTGGAGCCCCATTTTTTATAATCACATATTGTAGAAGACAACCAGGCATAGTGGTATATAGGGAAAAAGAAATTTGGTTTGTCTTACTGCCCGAAAAGCTGCCCTCTCAACGTTCTAGAGAGAAGATTGAAAGTACCGTACTCAAAACTGAGAGGGAAAGTGCCTCTTGTTTGCCATCACATCGCTGCTTCCCACGTCTTAAGGGAATGAGGGCTAGCCACATAGGAGTGAAGATTTCCTCATGACATCAGTGGACGTGTTTGTGTCAGAAGTATTTATTGATCCCTTCTTTGTGCCGGGTGCAGTCCTAGGTGGTTGAGTGTGTATTGTTGAACAGCAGAACTTAGGCCTCTCCTCCTAGAGCTCTTGGTTTAACAGAAAGAATAGCAGCTCTTGGTCTGCAAAAGAATAGGTTCAGTGTGGTAAGGAATATTAGGGGTGGAAGCCTGCTTTGGTTTAGTGATCTGGGTGAAGCTTCTGAGGAGTGCTGTTCAAACTGAATCCTGAAGAAGAGCCAGCCCTGTAAGGAGTCTGGGTTGTAGAATGAGAGTTCCAAGCAGAGGGAACAAGTTAAAAGGCCCTAAGGTTGAAAAAACTAAGTTGGGGCTATTTGGAGAACTGAAAGACTAATGTGGGGTGGGAAGGATATGAAATGGGGAATGGAAAAGCAGACAGGAACCAGGTTGTGAGTAATCACTATATTTGTATTGGATTATCTCCTTGTTAGAAGATCATTTGCTTTGTATCGAGACTTTTGTGGCATTCTGTGTCTTAGAGATAGGTGAACTTTGGTTTGATTATCTCAGTCTCAAAAGTAACCCAGATGGGGTAGCCTTCCTCATAAGACTAAAGGCTGTTAGTGTTTTAGTAATTCTAAAAGTCACCAAATACCACTTACCTGGCTCAGCCCCATTTTGCAGAACAGCTGGACCTCTGTCCCACCACATTCCTGTAAGCCACTTTGGGAGGTCCCCTGATCACATTCCCCCTACTGCCAGGTGACCCCCATGGTGTCATACTCTTTTCCCCTCATGGGGGCCCTGTGAGTCCCTAGTTCCCAGTCGCCCCCCCCTCCTGATGTTGGCTGGGCTGGCTCACTGCTTATGCCACTGTCAACCTATCCTACTGCTACTTCTTGCTTTCTGATAGTATCTTTCTATGTCCTTTCCTAATCTGTGCTCCAGGGCTCCCCAACAGTTGTGGTTTTTGTGTGTTTTTTTTGTGTGTGTGTGTGTGTGTGAAGTAGGGAGAATATTTCACTTGTGTAACCAGTTCACAAAGGAGTGTTGACTTTCTGTTCCCTGTTTATTACAGATACTCTCGTGCTACAAAGCCCTTGCGTTTACTACAGTCTCTTGATTCTTTAAACTCCGTTTGAATGGGGGCTGGGAGATAGGCTGGGATAGAAAATAATCTGAGAAGTACTCCTGGCACCTAATTTAGAATCTTCTCTCCCCATTTAGCCCCATCAGCCTTTTTCCTCTTGTGTACCTTGCTTTAGGAGGCATTTCTTCTTAGAAGGCATTTTAATCTTTCTCATCCTCATCCCCAAACTCTCATTTTCTTCTTCCCTGAACCTGAAGGAGGTTGAATATACCTGAACCTGAGGGTCATAAAACTTGGATTCTCAAGCTAGGATTTTGACTCTGACCCCAAATGTTGGAGACAAATGTGTTTTAGAATTCACAACTTCCGGGTTTTGGAATGGAAATATGGCATGCTACTTTAGCACCCTGTAATAAGATGCTGTTTCTTTATTATTAGTGTTTATTCATTTTTTTGAGAGAGAGACAGAATATTAGTGGGGGGAGGGGCAGAGAGAGAGGGAGACACAATCTGAAGCAGGCTCCAGGCTCTGAGATGTCAGCACAGAGCCTGACGTGGGGCTTGAACTCACGAACCATGAAATCATGACCTGAGCCGAAGTTGGACGCTTAACTGACTGAGCCACCCAGGCGCCCCAGTAAGACACTATTTCTGGGGCGCCTGGGTGGCGCAGTCGGTTAAGCGTCCGACTTCAGCCAGGTCACGATCTCGCCGTCCGTGAGTTCAAGCCCCGCGTCGGGCTCTGGGCTGAAGGCTCAGAGCCTGGAGCCTGTTTCCGATTCTGTGTCTCCCTCTCTCTCTGCCCCTCCCCCGTTCATGCTCTGTCTCTCTCTGTCCCAAAAATAAATAAACGTTGAAAAAAAAAATTAAAAAAAAAGACACTATTTCTGAAGCAAGCACCTGAATGTTCTTACTAAGTGGGATAAACAAAGACTAGGTGGTCTCATGTCAGTTTAGATTTTACCTCTAAAGAGATTTGCCATACACTTGGAGAAAGTGTTCAGTTTTTAGATGGATTTTTGAAATTGCAGATAAAAGAATTATGAACCTGTATTCTTGTGTGTGTGTGTGTGTGTGTACACATTCATATATGTATATATGTAAACATGGTAGTTAGCATTTCCAGGCTACACCTAAAGGTATCATAAAAACTCACTAAAAAAGAAAAGTATTACCTTCCTTACTCCCTTGCCAATTCATCCATTAGAGTTAATGTGACTTCTGTCCTTCCTCCATGCCTGTGGGGGTTATCGTGAGTGAAGTTGATCATATGGAAGGCTATATTGGTTCAGCATAAGTTCTCTGTCCCAGTACAGCTACACCATCTGGGATGGACAGGTGGACATGCCACAGGAGGACAGCAGGAACCTATAGCAGCTGCTGTTCAGAGAGATCAGACTCTCCTAGAATTCCCTGCAACTTGACTATGAGCTGCATCGTGGGTGCCTGGCATATGACCTCTGCTCACTGAGGTGACTCACATGCAGCCGGAGAAATAAAATGTTCTTTTAAGCCAAAGCTTCCGGCTAGAGTTAAAAACATCAGCTGCTACAGATGCTGCCTAGAGGCTGCTCTGCACACTGATACCATTGATTCCTTTTTACTCTTTTAAACTCCTCCTTTGTCAGTAGGAAGTGTTAGAATTAAAATGACAGTAGATTGATATGTTGTATCTGTAAGTCTGTGTTTACACATACCCTCTGCAATACGGAGTACAAGAAAACATAAGGGGAAAATTAGGTTCATGCTGGTCAAGTAAGCCTTTTCTTCTTTAAGTGGCTAATTCTTGATCCTTTCAACAAGAAAATGTGATATTTATTCTTCCATCCTTGAACTTCTTATGCAGAAAGTACTCAAAGTGGAAAGTAAAATTGGTATATTTTCATTGTTTTTAGAATTTTTTCAACAGTGGTTTGAAAGCTTTAATTTTACTCTTCTCCACCATTGTTTACATTCTAGAAAATGAAGAAGTCAAGGAAACGACTTTACGAGAGCTTAAAATGCTGCGTACTCTCAAGCAGGAAAACATCGTGGAGCTGAAGGAAGCCTTTCGTCGGAGGGGGAAATTGTACTTGGTGTTTGAATATGTTGAAAAAGTAAGTCACTAATTGATAGTATGGAATTTGCCTGATTCTTTTATGTAGGGTCATTTCTGACACTGTTCAAGGAAGTATTATTGTCTAGTATGATTTGTCAATGTACTCATAATCTCAGTACTTTAAAAATGAATTTTTTATCCGTAATCATTAGAAGCCCTGAAATATATTGAAGGGTTTTGTGCAATTTAACTGTACAGTGATCATCTTAAATTTCAACAGTGTATTGATTTGGCTTCTAAAATCTTAGAATCTGTGTTCAACAGGTAATTTTTAGATGTACTTTATTTAAATTAAACCGAGGCAAGGCCTCTGAGGGAGAGACAAGTAGGTTGACAGTGATGGCATAAGATGACAGAGGTATGTGTGAGGCAGCCTGGGAGCTTAGGGTGGCTGCCTAAATCAGACCTAAGGTGGTGAATGAGTGGGCTCATGGAGCAACCTTTTATGAAATGTCAGTGCTTTGGATTTGAGGGAAGATGTGCCAGGAGGCATAAGGTGAGGCTTGAGGAGGTAGATGAGGCCACAGATAATGAATTGGAAGCATGGGAGAAAAGAAGAGAAGCACACACGGTTCAAATTATCTGTATACTTGCCTTGGTTTTTTTTTTTTTTAATTGGTAATGATTAGTGACAGTTTTAATGATGTGTGGCCTAGGGGCTAATGTATGCTGCAGTAATCAATAGGTGGGCCTTTGAATTTCTTTGAGGGTAGCTGCCCTACAGTGGTTGGTTATTGTCCAAAACTTAAATAAGTACCTTTACAGGAGTAGAATAAACTGGTGCCAGATGGACCTTTTAGAGGTTTCCTTGATGAATAAATATGTGGTTCCTGATTTCCTGTTAATAGCTAAACAACACTAAAAATTACTACTTTTATTATATTTCACTTCTTGAGTACATGTCTTTGTAGGAATCTGCATGATAAAATCAGGAATTTGTACATGATAAAATGAGGCTTTCTAATGAACATGAAGGCTGGGGAGGGTAATGTTTGTCAGATGCCTTCTATGTCATAAATGATAGTGTCACCACCACCATCATCATCACAAAATAGAAAGCAGTGTTGCCAAGATGACCCAGGAGTGTGGCTTTTGAATTAATTCAGCCTTTACAAATTCTTTTTCTTTTTTTTTCTTTTTAATAATTTTTTATTTACTTATTTTTGAGACAGAATGCATGAGCGGGGAGGGCCGGAGAGTGTGGGGCGGGGGTGGGGGGTGGGGGCGGGGGACAGAGGATCCAAAGTGGGCTCTGCGCAGACAGCAGAGGGCCTGATGCGGGGCTTGAACCCATGAACTGTGAGATCATGACCTGAGCCAAAGGCAGATGCTTAACCGACTGAGCCACCCAGGTGCCCCTACAAATTATTTTTCTAATGAAAATAAATATACATAGGAATTTCAATTCAAGCAAAACTTGAAACATATTACAAGTTTCTTTGTCATTTTAAAACACTGTTTCATGGGGATGCCTGGGTGGCTCAGTTGGTTAAGCGTCTAGCTCTTGGTTTCAGCTCAGGTCATGATCTCACAGTTCGTGGGTTCGAGTCCTGCATCAGGTTCTGTGCTGACAACTCGGAGCCTGCTTGGGATTCTCTCTCTCTGCCTCTCCCCTGCTTGCTCTCCTTCTCTCAAAAACAAAGAAAGAAACTTAAAATAAAAATAAAACACTGTTTTGTGTTTCTTTTCCAAAATCTGCTTAAAGGTTTCTTTTTCTTTGTCAGTTTAGGTATATTCCTAAAGGACCTTCCCTACCAAAATTAAACTGAAATTTGATATTTATAAAAAGTTATACAAAAAGGATTCCTGTAAAGATCGGATGCTCTTTATATTATTTTTTAGTTGCAAGAATAATCATTCAGTTTACCATTTTCACTGCCAGTAATGCAATTCTGACAGATCTGTTTCGGTTTGTCTTATTTATTTCTGTTCTGTTCATGGTGATGGTTCATGATTAATAACAATTTGCTATGAACACATGGGGAAATCACCTCTGTGTACCAGACGTTTTGTCGTGTCTGAGATCTCTCTACCAATAAGTGGCAGAGCTGCTATCAGACCTTCTGTCTTGTGTCCCCCAGACCTGGGGTTCTTGGCCTGACCCTGTGGTTTTTCCGTGGAAGGTGACCTCCCATCAGCAACAGTGCCTAACGAGATTAACAAAGAGTCTCAAGAGGGCAAGAAAATGATGCTCTTAAGGGGTAGTGGGGTTGTTACAGACATACAGGATTACAGTGGTTTAAACAAAATAGAAGTTTCTTCCTCACATACAAATACAAAGGTAGGCAGTACAGGGCTGGTACGGTAACTCTGCTCCACAGCTGTGTGAGACCTAGGTTGCTTCTGCCTTTGCATTCTGCCACCCTTGAGATGTGGCCCTTGTCTTCAAGGTCAAGATCACACTCCAGCTATCACATCCCCTTGGCCAGGACTTACTTTCATGGCGTCTCAAGCTGCAAGGCAGAGGGGAAATGTACTCTTCATTCTGAGCACCTATGTATCGACTTACAAATTGTATTACTGTGGGCTAAAGGGAAGAATGGCTATCGAGGGGCATTCCTATCTGCCACTGACAGATTTAGAACATGATATGAAATGAGACATATGATTTATTTTCTGTATTGCAAAGCCCTCTTATTCTTCATGTGCATTTAGGAGCTCCTATGCATTTGTTAATTGAAAAAGGCAACTCAAGTGGAGAATCATTAAAAATCATGCATACACACTTGAAACATTTTAACTTAAAATATATCAGTATATATTCATTTCCTACTCCTTAGGGGTAGGGTCAGGGCCTTTGGAGCATTGATCTTCTGATTGGAGTTCTGATGAGTCTTTCTTAGATACGTCATACCCATAATGCATCAACTATGATAGCCTGTGAGATCTTCTGTAAACCCAAACTAAAGCTTAAAAACATTAAAAAGTAATCTCAGTGCAGAATCCTTATCACCATCACCACCTGTCCCTTGCCAGCATTTTTTAGTTGCTGCACTCACATACCATTAGACAGCAGTATGTTTAGTGGCTGTCCTTCATTCAGTCTTTCCAAAGTATTAAATTTTGCTTTCTTATAAACAGCAAATCTCTTTATTTAAAACATTATTTCATTGGTTTATATGATATTTAATTGTGTTAAAAGAAGTGCATCTGTTACAAATAGGTATGGGAGTGTTATGAATAACTGATTATATGCAGCTTGACTGGTGGGAACAAAATTGTGAGATTGTATTAGAGCAAGTATGAGGTTTTCTAACTTTTTGGTCCTTAGGACTCCTACACTGTTAACATTTTTAGAAACCCTAAAAGCTTATTATTTATTTGGGCTTTATCTATTAATATTTATCATATTACAAGTCAGAACTGAACAATATAAAGTTAATTCATTTAAAAATAACAATAAGAATCCCATCACATGTTAACATAACTACATTTGTGTGTCATACTTTCAAATAAAAAATGGTATTCTATCAAAAATAAACAGCTAGTTCAGCTTTCAACTCAATCACCCAAGTGATTTTCTTTAAGATAACCATCATGCTTTGTTATGCAGTAGAAGTGCTTTATGTGTATTCCCCATTTTATCATGTAGATTCCTAAAAAGACATGTACTCGAGTTGAAATTTAATACAAGTAATAATTTTTACTGCTTAATCAAAGAAGGACATCCTTTTTTGAGAGAGAAGAGAGAACATGCGCCTATATCAGGGAGGAGCAAAGAGAGGGGGAGACAGAATCCCAAG
The DNA here is from genome assembly GCF_018350175.1 of Felis catus. Classification (NCBI taxonomy): domain Eukaryota; kingdom Metazoa; phylum Chordata; class Mammalia; order Carnivora; family Felidae; genus Felis; species Felis catus. The sequence continues at coordinate 14,964,849 of NC_058386.1, forward strand.
CAGGCTCCACACTGACAGCACAGAACCCAACCCAGGGAGTGGGGGGCCTCGATCTCACAAACTGTGAGATCATGACCTGAGCCAAAATCAAGGGTCAAATGCTTAACCAACTGAGCCACCCAGGCGCCCCAAGAAAGACATCCTTAACTAAAACTGGTTTTTTGGGGCACCTGGGTGGCGCAGTCGGTTAAGCATCCAACTTCAGCCAGGTCACGATCTCGCGGTCCGGGAGTTCGAGCCCCGTGTCAGGCTCTGGGCTGATGGCTCAGAGCCTGGAGCCTGTTTCCGATTCTGTGTCTCCCTCTCTCTCTGCCCCTCCCCCGTTCATGCTCTGTCTCTCTCTGTCCCAAAAATAAATAAACGTTGAAAAAAAAAACAAACAAACTGGTTTTTTGTCTTCCTTTTTAACTGTAAGAGTGTGGCATTGAGGAATCCAATGCCTTGATTTATGCTAGGGTGCCACCAGCTTACCCATCCTTGCTTTGAGTCATCAGTGTAAATGCAAACATAGTAAAAGTGCCAAAAAGCTGAGTGTTACTATGAATGTAGTTTTGACTTCATGGGCCTTCTGTAAGATCTGGTAACCACCCCATAAGACACACACAGATCATACTTTGAGAACTGCTTTTCTAGATGGTCGTCTACAAACAATAAACTCTAATGCTATGGGCCTTAATGTGGTGCTTTACAGAGGGAATGGAAAATGTGTGGTTAATCTGGAAATTCAGTGAAACTGGTTAAGTGGGGTTTCTCCTTAGTAAAAAAATTTTGCGTGAGTTTTAGAATGATCTCTGACTCCAGGCTAAGAGTTTCAAAAATTGATTTGTTGGGAGTCTGTGTTTATTTCAACAGCATTTTCTAGCCTATGTTAATTTTTGTACCGATTGCATGGATCACTTCTAAAATTAAGGATCATTTTCTTTTAAGAATATTTTCCAGGTCCTCCAGAAATATTTTCAAGGCTTGATTTTATTGCAAGGTGCTATTAAACATGCACAGTGCACTGTGTTAAAAATGCTTGTTTACCCCCTCCTTTATACATCACAGCATCTTCTCTCTACTTTGTATTGCTTTTCCCTTGAAAATATTCTAAAATGATGCCTTAAACATTTTTAGGGAGAGTGGAAAGTACCAGGGTTATTATTTGGGGCAGCACTGAGGAATAGTAAAAATGGAATTTCTCTTAAAAGAGAGCTTTGATTTAATAGAGTATCCTGCTTTTTCATGAAAAAAGTTGTAGATGGAAAACAAACAGCTTTTTAAAATGCATGCTGTGTATTGGATGAATTATCATCCAAGATGCTTTTTTAAAAAAAAAAAATTATTCTGAGAGAGAGAGAGAGAGAGATGGGGGGGGAGGGGCAAAGAGAGAGGGAGACACAGAATCTGAAACAGGCTCCAGGCTCTGAGCTGTCAGCACAGAGCCCAATGCAGGGCTTGAACTCACGAACCGTGAGATCATGACCTGAGCTGAAGTCGGACACTCGACCGACTGAGCCACCCAGGCGCCCCAGGATGCTTTTTTAAATTGTTACTACATGATTTATGGTCTGCCTAATTTGTGGAGATTAATGGCTCCCTATTTAATTTTTAGAATATGCTTGAACTGCTGGAGGAAATGCCAAATGGAGTTCCACCTGAAAAAGTTAAAAGTTATATCTATCAGCTAATCAAAGCTATTCACTGGTGCCATAAGAACGATATTGTACATAGAGGTAAGTATGGAAGTTTTGAAATGGACAATATTAAGAAAACATCGAATGTAATGAAATATTTTACATGTTACTCTCTTAAGAACATTTCCATGGGTGCTGATGTTCCCTTTGAATTAAATACATTTCGACTGTACAGGATATGAGAACATCGTTTACCTTCCAAGTCTCCTTTTGAATTATCAAAAGGATAGACTGCAAGTTTATTTGGATATTATGGTGAGATCTCTGTATAACCAGATCTGTTCTCAACTTTAGAAATGCCTTGGGATGTAAAGAATTCAACAAATGGGAACTTTGAAGCTTACTTGGGGTGAAACGAGCAAAGGGGTAGTCTCCATTGCCTTTTGGTCCTGTTGGTAGACCAGGTAATGTGAAACCACTCAGAATCAGGCTTTAAAGGTGGTCCCTAAGTCACTGACCTCCCCCATTGACTGTCACCTCTCATTCCCTCTTAGACCAACAACCTCTGGTATGTACCTTTACCTCCTGAATTGCCCTACCCATGAGTGGAAAGTGCCCATTGCAAGTTGTAGGCATGATCAACCTTGCATAAAGGTCATGATTATGCTTCCATAAACTGTTTTATTTTGTCCTTTATTGCTGTGAAGTGAGTGATTTATAGTAATAAAAGGGAAATTACTTGTTCAGCACTGTCTTTGACTCTACACCATTTATCTTCTGCTGATAATCTTGCTTGAATTCTAGAGTTTTACAGTAATGGGATACATATTGATAAAATAATGAAGCTAAAAGATGTTTATCGGAAAATGTTACAGTATTTCCTTCTTGTCTCTGAATTATCAAATAAATGAATACTACCTTTTAATTTACCTGTACAGAGATACAAGGATATCCCTTTAAAAATAGTGTCACTTTAAGAATAGCTTAAAGGTCTTGTGAAGAATGCCAACTTCTATTAATTATATCTAGAAAAAGTTTATATTTCTCTTGGATTTGACTTTCATACCAGTTACCATATCAAGGTTGTTGGTGTGACAAATGGATACAGAAGATGTGGTTTATATATACAATGGAATACTACTTGGCAATGAGAAGGAATGAAATCTGGCCATTTGCAGCAACGTGGATGGAACTGGAGGGTATTATGCTAAGTGAAATAAGCCAGGCAGAGAAAGACAGATACCATATGTTTTTACTCATATGTGGATCTTGAGAAACTTAACAGAAGACCATGGAGGGGTGGGGAGGGGGGGAAAAAGGTTACGGAGAGGGAGGGAGGCAAACCATAAGAGACTCTTAAGGAGTGAGAACAAACTAAGGGTAGATGGGGGGTGGGGGAGAGGGGAAAGTGGTGATGGGCAGGGAGGAGGGCACTTGTTGGGATGAGCACTGGGTGTTGTATGGAAACCAATTTGGCAATAAATTATATTTTAAAAAAAAGGTTGTTGGTAGTATAGGTATGTCTTCAAGCCAACCGCACATCTAGTGTCTGGGGTAATGATTCTAATAACAGTGTATACTACAATATGAGGATATTAATAAGGAACTGATTTAGCTGCAGTTCTGTGGTATTGCTGTGATTTGGTTAAGTATACAGTAAATCAATGGTTATGAATTCGCAGTAGAAACCATGATTCTGAGGGACGCCTGGGTGGCTCAGTCAGTTGAGCATCTGACTCCTGGTTTCAGCTCAGGTCATGATGCCAGGGTTGGGGACTGAGCCCTGTGTTGGGCTCCACTCTGTGCATGAAGCCTGCTTAAGATTCTTTCTCCCTCTGCCCCTCTCCCTTGCTCTCTCTTTCTCTCAAATTAAAAAAAAAAACAAAACACTGGGGCGCCTGGGTGGCGCAGTCGGTTAAGCGTCCGACTTCAGCCAGGTCACGATCTTGCGGTCTGTGAGTTCGAGCCCCGCGTCGGGCTCTGGGCTGATGGCTCAGAGCCTGGAGCCTGTTTCCGATTCTGTGTCTCCCTCTCTCTCTGCCCCTCCCCCGCTCATGCTCTGTCTCTCTCTGTCCCAGAAATAAATAAACGTTGAAAAAAAAAATTAAAAAAAAAAAAAAACACAAAAAAGAAACCATGATTCTGAAATCTACAGATTTTACTCCTCTGTCTTCCCTTTCTCCTTTTTCACCTCTGCCATATGATATAAATGATTGATACTCTAAAAAATAGAATTGTGAGATGTCTCCCAGGGTAGGAATTAAATAGCATTTTCTGTGTATTTCTACTTAGCTCCCACCACATCTTCAGAACATCCATGGAAAAAATGAGAAATCTTTTCTTGACTCATCCAGTATAGCTTCAGCATTAGACATTTATAATTGTGAACTACACAGGAAAGCTAAAGAGAGATATAAATGTAGAAATTATATAGAAAATGACAAGAGAAATGATTTCTCTCTTTTTTTTTAAAGTGTATTTATTTAATACAGAACACACAAGCAGGGGAGAAGGGCGGGGGGTGGGGGAAGAGAGAATCTTAAGCAGGCTCCACGCTTAGCACGAACCTGTCGTGGGGCTCAGTCCCACATCCCTGGGATCATGAGTCAGATGCTCAACCAACTGGGCCACCCAGATACCCCATGAACTTTAGAATATATATAGAAGATACATATATAAATGTATATTCTATATATATACATACATTCTATATATATATACATATATATATGTATATATATATAGAATATATATAGAATATATATATTAGAATATATATACATATATATGTATATTCTAATATATATATTCTATATATATTCTATATATGTATATTCTATCTCCAAAAAATTAATATTCAAACTCCCAAAATTGATGTCATTAGTATTTTATAAAGTAGATAGTTCCTTGAGACATGGTGGCCTAGATTCAATGATTCTTAAATTCCTTTCACAGATTCCATTAATACCTTTAAGATTTAAAGCAAAAAAATATTTTTGAAATTGTGGTCTGCATGCTTCTCCAAAACAAATTGAAACTTTTATGTACCAGTATAAAATGTGTTACTCTGCTTTTTGCTGCCACAGGTTTCTATTCAAATTACTCTGGATATTTCTAATTAGCTGCTGTTATAGTGATCCAAGAGTGTCAGTCAGCAGTACATGGAACAGTTTTTAACAATTGTTTCTTAATCTTCATACTTCAGATATCAAGCCAGAAAATCTCTTAATCAGCCACAATGATGTTTTGAAACTGTGTGATTTTGGTAAGTTAAAAAGAAATGGAAACTTACAAGTAGAATTAATTTAATATAATACATAGGTAGCTTTTTAAAGGCTTATTAAAAGTATTTCTTATGTTTTGACTTAAATTAGAGGAATATTCTTTTCAGTCATATATTGGAAAATTGATTGTTGGGAGAATACTCTCTTTGCATGGTGTTGTCTACCATTTTTAAAGAGTCATAATGCAGTATTTGCTTAATGAGAATGCAAAGCAAATATGTGCATGTGTGTATATTCATAAGCCCAGTGCTTAATGACTCTAGAAAAAGAATTTTCTACGAAATACCACTATGGCCTTCTGTATTGGGTAGGATAAAAGAATATTTTAAAAATATTTTTAAATGTTGATAGAAATTATCTTAGGTGTAATCATAAACACTAAAAATATGCCTATGTAAATACATGTGTATCATGTGTACGCAGTAGTTACATACCTGTACAGGTCAAAGACATTTTTAGAACAGTTCCATTTATTCCCTTTAAATGTTGAGTGAATGAGATTAGTAATTGATGTCTAACATTCCAGCTCCTGGTTGAGTGTATTAGGAAGCTTTTGAGTTGTACTATCTCCTAATAGAAAATTGTGTATTGTTCTCCATATATGTATAAAAATGTATTAAGTGCTCTTAAAAATTTACATTACAATAATTCAGAAAGGTTATAAAACTATAAATTAGGGTGTTTAAGTTATAGGTCACTTTTAAAAATTCTTTTCTCTAATCCATACGCTGAAAAATAACAACTTGACTTTTTTTAATGTTATTTTTTCATGTATTCAAATATAACCAAAAATATAATGTAGACCTCTATATGTAAATGAGACTGTGTCCTTTCATAAGCAGAAGTTAGATTGGTACCTCCAAGGTGAATCAAACAAATGGGAAATGGCAGCATTCTAAGAATTCACTGTGTGAGTGACCAATTTTGTCCCGTGTAAATAGAAGCATGTGTAACTGTTTTCACCCAGTGCTTTCAAAGAATTTGAATATTAATATCTTTAATATAACACAGGTAGCTTTACTTTTCTTCATACTTTGTAAGGCATATTACAAAGAAGAGTCCTGCTATATTTTAAGCATCTTAAGAAGTGTTTAGGAGAATAAAAAAGAAATACTGACATACAGTTATTTAAAAGGAGTATTTGTGGTTCTATTTCTGGCTTCCTATCCACAATTGTGACTACCACCAAATACTGACACTTTGTGTGCCTCATGCACCCTTGACTATGCCTCCATGATTCTATGGGTTGGTGATCTGCTTAAAACCCCAAATTACTGAAATTTGTAAACAAGTAATAACTACAAAGGAGATGTCAGTGGAATGGTTAATAATAGGAAAAGAGTATTCCTGGTCTGGCCTCATTTTGTAAAGGAAAGACAATTTTTAGCGGTGAGGAAGTTTCACATGGCAGCACTGCGTGTGGTACTCTGTGCCCTGTGCATCCCCAGTGACAATTTCTGAACTGCTTTTCTTCCCACAACATGAGCTCCTTTGTCTGGCTTGAAGAATTCCATTCAAAAATAGGAATATTTCTTTTAAATATGTCTTACAAAGGAGTATTAATTGGAGTTAGGGCTTTGATTTTTGCTGTGGTTTTTATTTTTTACAGTTCTGTTTTAAGAAACATGATTTTTCTACTTTTCAAAATTGATATACACCTTAATTTTTATCCCTTATTTTAATGTTCTGGTTCTCTGTGACTATCCATAATGTTTTTGGTGAGTTAGGTGGGTAATTAATTAGCTTACCTATTGGCTTAGTTTTTGGCCCCAAAACTTTTGAAAGGGTTTGGAGGGAAAATAATGATAGATTGTATAAGTAATTTAGATACCCCTAATATGCTTCTCAGTCACATTAGGAGATGAAAATAGTTTTGGCCTGCTTAGTTTCCATCATCACCAACTATTTAGTTGCTTATATAATGGCTAGAACTGACCAGCAACAGTAGATATACAAATACTGCATTAAGTCCCACATGTCAGAATATGATGACCATCTGTGACAAAGTATTTTAGCTTTGACTTGGGCTCTTGTGGGGACTTCATTTTGTTTCTAAGATTTGCATTTATTGAGAGAGCTGACTTAAAAGTAGGCTCTGAATGCTTATAAAACCATGTGATAACTTCAGAAACATGGACTTCTGCAGTGTAAGGGGAGATTTTTTTTTTTTTTTTTAGTGAATACACTACATATTTTAAGTGACATATGCACACACTAACCTTTGAAAATTACGAAGTCACCATTAATAAACAACCCATTCAGTACCAGTTATTATGTTCTTTTGGTGTTCCTTTAAAATATTACTAGCACTGAAATACTTTGCCAATATGAAATTCTTTCTTTTTCAAAGTTACACCTTTGGGTTTTTCTATCTTTCAGGTTTTGCTCGGAATCTATCAGAAGGCAATAATGCTAATTATACAGAATATGTGGCCACCAGGTGGTATCGGTCTCCAGAACTCTTACTTGGGTGAGTTACCTTCCCCAAATAAAATGCCATTTATGTATCTGCTGATCCTATATCATTAGCTTTGGGGTCATCAATGAAAGATAAGAACTTTATTTAATTAAATACCAGTTACCTATTGCAGTGTAGCAAACCACCCCAAAACTTAATGGTGTAAAACAAAACACCATTTTATTTGCTCACAATTCTGGGTGCCAGTGATTTGGGAGAGTCAGTAATTGAAGTTCAGCTGAATTGTTTTTGCCGGTCTCCATGGGAGTCGCTCAGGTAGCTACAGTCACTCAGCAGATCATCTGGAGGCCTCAACTGGGACAGACCATCTTTGTTCCATGGAGGCTCATCGTCCAGTGGGCTAGTCCTAGTTTCTTCACGTGAGAACAGAAAAACTCCCCGCAGCAAGAATTTTGCTTGTTTTTGGGCAAGCCCCAAAGTAAAAGTGGTTTTCAGGCCTCTGATTGCATGACTTTTGCCTCACTGACCAAAACACATTACATGGCCAAGCCCTGATTCAAGGGATGGAGAAATAAACTCCACGTCTTCATGGGAGGAGTGGCACAGTTACAGAAATAGGGGGAATTATTGCCTCCACCTTTGCTAATAGTCTTCCACATTAAGAGGAGTTTCACATTCTGCCTGTCGGTTGGTTTGTTCATTCCTTCGTTCATTTATTCAACAAACACTTACCAAGTATCCTTTATATTTAACCACTTTGCTAAAAACATGATGTAAATATCGAACCAGTTGCCAATTTTCTTCTGAATAGAGAAATCCTGTTTGATGGTAAATGGCTATTCAAACACACACTGCACTGTTGATTTTCTCAGCAATATCTCCACATCCACCCACTTTGTGCCCATCCTTCCACTTTCAGTGCTCTTTCATTCATCTGTTAACACCAGGATAGGGTTTCTGGTAAGATTCTTCTTTTCTTTTTAGTTTGTTTTAACTTGAGAGCCTCAGAAGGAGCCTATCCTCCTGAACTCGATCACATAGTTATGTTAATAATCCTCTACTTACCTTTGTTGTAGCATTTTCTTATTTTCCCTAGATGTATTTCCTTCTTGGGGACCATCCAAGAATGGAGAGACAAGGCACACTCTACAAATAGAATTAGAAATGGTGGTAATGGTGACTGGTGCACTATTTATAGGTTTCATCTCTTTAGTGTGCTGTACATGTATCTGGGGTACATGAGAAATTTAATTTTTAAAGTTACTTTTTATATAGTAGGAATATAAATTTCTATGTTTCTTTTGTTGACGATCATGATGCTATATGTTTAAGTTACTGAAGGTTTATTTTTATGTTCACAATTGATTTCCTACTGTCTATCAACCATCTGGTTGTGATTCTTGATCCATTGCTGACATAGAGCCTATAAGAATTATTGATATCAGTTATGGAAAGCTTTACTCTTTTTTTTGAAATCAAAAGCTTGCTTTATCTTGGGAAACAAATGATGGTTAGTCACTTTATTATCTCTCTTTGTGTGGGTAGATTTTAGAATATCTTTTATTTATTTTTTTGGAGAGAGAGAGAGAGAGAGAGAGAGAGAGAGCAAGAGAGGGGCAGAAGCAGAAGGAGAGGGAAAGAGAATCTTAAGCAGGCTCTTCGCTGAGCGTGGAGCCCAATGTGGGGCTTGATCTCATGAACCATGAGATCATGACCTAAGCCAAAATCAAGAGTCAGACACTTAATCAACTGAACCACTCAGGCACCCCTAGGATTTCTGTGCTAATTTTTAAACTTGGTTTTAGGAGTGATTTTCTTTTATGTTTGTCTTTGTTCCTTTTTCTGTGTACCTCTGTCTGGACTCATTGGGATGCATAGTCCATTTTCTTTTGGGAGGGATTGAAATTTGAATTTACTGGACAGATTTGCCAAAGAAATGAGTATGAAGTAGATTGTTCTTAGAACACCATCTGAGGATTTAAGTATGCTAGAGGACTTTTTGTAATACAGTTTTGTCTATAAGATGGCCCCAAGGAGTTCATTCTGAGGACAGCCTTAGGGCAGACCTTCAGAGAGTATTTGTTGCCTAATAATACCTGTCAGAAAACTGCAGTTATGTTTAGAGATGTGTGGGAGCTACCAAAAGTAGATGGGGACTCCCAACTAATTTGAGCCAAATTATATATTGCTAATTAAATGATTGTCAGGTACTAGTTGAAGAACCATATTATTTGTGTCAAAGTCCCATTGAAATCCGTTGATTTTTGGGTAACATTAAGAATTTATATTTTTGTACCTCCTCAAACTTTGTCCTTGACATTCAAAATAGTTCCAGCTGCATAAATTACTCAAATTCGTTGACAGAAGAAAAATAGCACAATTTGGGTATGTAGAGATTGTCCATAGGTTTCTTCATCTAGCACTTTTAAAGAAACGTCAGTATCCTTCCCTCCCCCACAAGCTACCCAAAAAATCTAGGTGAAGTTTCCTAATATGGTCCTTAGGTTTTTGTGGGAAGGACATGAGATAAATAAAATACCAACTTACAGTTATAATGATTTATTGTCCTAGCAACATAGTCTGTGTGGGGTTAACATTGCTTTCATTTAGAGTATTTGTTAAAAGTTTTGTATTACTGCCATATCATTATAGCATTCTAGAATTTCATCCATTTTTTTTTCAGATCCTTTATTTTGGCTTTGCCTTCTTAAAACTTGGATTATTTGTGTTTGAAACTAAAGAAAATATGGTTTCTTAATTTGCCACATATAATTTGATTTAAGGCTGTAGATATTGGCTATAGATACATGTAAAATTGTTTTGGGAAAGTTAGATTTTCACGGATAGCCTCCATTTTTTAATAACAGTAACACTCCTAAAACCCTTTGGTAAACTCAGATCCTAGAGGAGAGGTGTAAATCCCTAAGGAAATGGGGGCAAAAATGCTTTGAGACAAACAGTTATCACATAAAGCCCCCTATACATAGGGTACAAATAGTTTCAGGTAAATAATACACTAGAGCATAGCACACTCTTAGGTATTTGAAATCGTGACTCTGTGCAATCAGAGGTTATTCTGTGTTTGTTGTTCCAGAAGACCTGTAAGTCAGTAGTACATTTTAATAGACTGAACTCAAAAGATGGATGAGGTGTTAACTTTGTAACATTTCGAGAGCTACAGGATAATTACCTATTAAATACATTTCTTGGGAGCATTTCATTTTCCAAGTGAAGTATTAACTCATCAGACATGTGCACTGTATTAGAGTTTATTAAGCCATTCATGTTCAAAATATGCCCAGATGTGAATAGATTTCAACTTCGTGTATACTAACTAAATTGTTATTAAACTGATGGTTTTATTAGCATAGATTTATTTACTTGTGCTGTGAGTCTTTACTTGGATATCCGTAAGTCCTTTTGTCAGCCTCACTTTTAATTCCTTAAAAGACACAAATGTGCTTTAAGTCATGAATCTTTTCATAATAATTTGGAAATTATTAAAACATATTTCTTCATTTTCCAAAATAATCTCTCCAATTGCTTTTCAGAGCTCCTTATGGAAAGTCCGTAGATATGTGGTCAGTGGGCTGTATTCTTGGGGAGCTCAGTGATGGACAGCCTTTATTTCCTGGAGAAAGTGAAATCGACCAACTTTTTACTATTCAGAAGGTGCTAGGACCACTTCCATCTGAGCAGATGAAGCTCTTCTACAGTAATCCTCGATTCCATGGGCTCCGGGTAAGAGGCTTTACTAAAACTCCAGATGGAATCAATATAGCAGTATTTAAATCATTGTTCATTACACAATGGAATGCTAAGCCATCCACTGAATACTATTCCCTTTCCCATTACAATGTTTATAATCCCCATTATAATATTTTTGAAACTTATATAATATTTGTGAATTTTTTAAAGTAGTCTGAAAGTGGAAGTTGCTAATGTTTTTCCTAATTTATAAGCTCCAAATTTTTAAAACCTCTTCTAGCATATGCATTATTATATTCTAAACTTTGGTTATCTCAGAATGTTTGTCTACAGTATTAAGCATCCCCCAAAGATATACAAATGTATAAATGATTCTTATTTATGCAAACAAATTTGTAATGATTTGAGGAAGACTATGAGTACCTGCATTGCACAGATTTAAAGGTTGTGTTCTAGCAAGTATTTCTTGTCTGTTGACAGTGAAACATCACATCTTCTTTTCAAACTAGTCTATTGTCTTGGGCAGCCTTTTCTAGACTTGCTAACTTTTTACAAAGCTTGTTTGTGGAGAATATGCTAAAAAGGGTCTTCAAGTATAAACTTTCCCCAGATGAGAGACCGCCAACTTGCAGAGGCACCTTATTAGAGTAGTGTGTTAGAGGCTGCTTCTCTCTTCTATCCACCCCAAAAGCTCCTTTGTAAGTTTTCAGCTACTCAGGGCTGACATGCCAGTTGGTGACCATTGTGACAACTATAAAATAAGCTTGCCACCACTTCCTTTCTTTCTCTCAAATGCATGATTCTCAAACCATGTTTCCTTGATATTTGCACAGCGCTTCCTTTTGTCCTTTGACTTTCTGGACCTTGGTTCGTTTCACTTTGAAGAGCACCCCTCCTCGCACACGAGCGCCCGACATCGTACCCGCTCCTGTGAGGCTCATTGTGGAAGAAATGAATGAACAGAGCATATACACTTCCTCGTCTCCTTTCTGCTTTCTCTTCTCTCTCTGTCTCTCAAATGTCTGAGTTCTCTGAGGCAATTTTCTCTTTTCTCCTTTTATTTTTGCTTTTGTGAGGTGAAAATGAGCCAAATTATAACCGTTAATTGAGGATGCAAATACTTCAACAGTTATTGAACATTCGTTATACTAGATGCTGGAAATAATAAATAAGACTTATCCTCAGTCCAGTAGAAAGTGAAATCTATTCAGAAAAAAAGTCATAATTCACAAATTGCTGTTTTATTGAGGATACATCCCAACTCTTTCCTATAGTCCATCTCCGTCGCTTGATCCGTGCCCTTCTAGATCCCTGACCTCAGCTCATACCTTTCTCAGTTCTCCTCTCTCTTCAAATCCTTACCACGCTTGTCTTTCTTTCTCTTTGACTTCTGTAAACATTTTAAGATTTTTCCAGCTTCGTGAATTTGGGATTTGTGGCTCCATCTGGGAAGGTGCTTCTGTTGTGTGGTCCCTTCTCACTTTGTAAATCTCAGCTCCAAGAATGTCCCTTCTCTCATGCCCCCAACGTACTGCCCCTCCCTCTTCCTAGTGTCTCCCATAGCACACAATCCTGCTGTTTTCCCTCCTAGCACTTATCTTCCTAGGATGTAGTCGTGTTGTTTACTTGTTAATTATTATCTGGCTAGTTCTCAACTACTGGAGTATAAGCTCCCCAGTGGCAGAAATTACCTATTTTATCCCCATATTTCCAGCACCTATAGCAGAGCCCAGCACATCTTGTTAGGGACTGAGTGAATATTTGATCAATCGATTGAGCCAGTTTGTGTCATCACATCTCAAGCTCAACTGTATTTCCCTTCTCTCCATCTCTAATGCTTCTTTTGCCCTTAGCATCTGTTACCTGCACTGTTGACAACCATTCCTAAATGCGTCTCTCTGGCTTTCCGTCTTCCCTTCAGTCTTTTTACGTTGCCTTTGGAAGAATCTTCCCTCAAGCTACACATTCAGTTCTCTCTCCTTGGTGTTAAGAAGCCTCTACAGGATTGCTTTCATTTACACTCCTTAGGGTAGCATTAAGAACCCCTTGCTCTTAGCCCTCCAGCCTTGTCTCCAACTCATTTCCACCACTGCTCCCTACTTGTCAGCCATATTGAACTTCTCACCAATTCCTTGACGTGTTGCTTCTACAGTGCTGTATTTTTATTTCTGTGATGCTCCCAGTACTTGCTCTACTTCCTACACAGCTCTTCCTCCTCCCTCCCTGAGACTGAGGTCAAGTGTTCTCCCTACGGGAAGCCTTTCTAGACTCCCCCAGGGAGTGGGTGACTCCCCATTCTGTACTGCGGTAGCACTGTGGTCGTGTCACCTTTGTAGCATTTGTTGCAGTTGCTTTTAAATAGCTGTTTTCAAAAAAAAAAAAAAAATGTATCTTCACTGACCTGATGAACTCCTCGAGGAAACGAACTCTCCCATCCACCATCATATTCACCACACATCTACCATAGTGCCTACAAGGTTGAATGGTATTGAACGATTGAATATTTGACCTCGGGATTTTAACATTAACTTCTGGAACATCAAGCTTGGCCTGCTGGCTGCCTGGTCTTTGCCTGGTTAAAGAGGCTCCTTGCTGGATTTTCCAAAGAGCGTGTAAACAGATGTGTCATAGTACCTGGCCTTAATAACTTACAGACTAGCTGAAGAATTAAGATGTTTGTGCATGAAATAATCGGAAAGCAGCATAACTTATAATAAAGCATGGTATGTAATAAAGTACCTCATTCTTACTGCATTGTACTGTTTCCTGATACATCTTTCAAGATAGTTGAGACCATGAGAGTATTAAACATTCTGGCAAGTTAGAAATCATAGTTGTCTGGATTCACTAGAGAAAGATGTATGGAAGATTTGAAATTTGTAATGGATACTGAAGAATGAAGAGCATTTGGATTAGATAGGCCAAACGAAGGATATCTTTTCCTCATTTGTGTGTGGTCCTTTTTGTTCACAGACCTCCTCACTAAATAGTATCTGTAAAATGCTAGATAGCACATGACAACACTGCTTATAAATAACCTGCAGAGAAATTGCTGCTTCCGTGACATTTTTAAATAAACCTTAATATTTTTACAATTTAGTCTGAAAGTGTTTGTGGTGTTTTAGCTAAATTAGCTTAATCTTTTTGGAGGTTTAGCAATTTGAGGGAAATGTCATTTTGTTGGAGAATATCTGTGACAGGTAGCTAAGCATGTAGGGCGTGTGACCTGTCACTTCCTTGAAACAAACTCACCAGTGACCAGTCTGCTGTTACTGGCATTTTGATTCAGTTGTGTAGAGATGGGAAAGCCGGCAAGATATTGCTCTAATGGTATGCTTTATTTTGAAAAAGTTAGCAATTGATGTCCCATAGTCTAGGGCATAGACTCTTGGAGTTAGACTGCTGGGGATCAAAGCCCTACTCCATATTTACTACATGAATGACTTCGGCAAGTTTCTTGTGCCTGTGTTCTTCATGTATAAAATGCTGATAAAAGAAGTACTATCCGATGGAGCTGTTGTGAAGATGAAATGTTATATGTAAAATGCGCATACCAGTGCCTGGTACATAGTAAGTGGTCAGGAAAGAGGTACTCAAATAGGAAGGAAGGGAGGGAGGGAGGGAGACTGGCTACTCATTGGGATATAATTTAAACTTCTATGGTTGGGTTTTGGCTATTTGTGGAATTATCACATGAGAATAGATTTCATTCAAAAGCACAAAAAGTAATTTTTTAAACTTAGGAGTTTGGTCATTTTTTTATCATAATATTTTTGATACCTTTTGACTCTGCAATAATTTTCTTACCAGTGAAATGTTACTTCTGGAGAAAAAAAGGGATATCTGGTAGCATAAGATAGACCTCATAAGCAAAATATTAACTAAAATGTAGCAGTACCTAGTTGTTTATCACAGCGTGACAGGTGTGTCTCTCTTTGGGCTGATATTCAATGTTCCAACAACATCCACAAGAACCTCTGTACCTCTCTTGAGAGAGGTGCCTAGGTTCAGAAAGAGTGTGGGTTTGGATTACAGCCCTGGGTGCAAATATTAGTTCTGCTTTTTAATTACGTAACTTGCCTTGAACCAGTTATTTGAACTTTGTGAGTGTCACCTTCTTCATCTCTAAAATAAGAATTGCTAAAATGCCTTGTATAGCATCACTTCCCTCCGTAATCACTTATAGGTTATTGCCTGTGTGTCTGTGTTAAGTTCATGTTATTCCTTCCACTTCTTCTATCTGGGGTGCTGTCCTACTTTTCTCTGTCCTCCCATTTTTCTTATCTTTCAAAAATTACTTCAAATATTATCTGTGGATTCATTTTTTCCTTCAGCTGCAAACCACCTTGGTCTCTCCTTTCTCTGAGCTTCAAATAGAATTTTTGGCTGCACATTTCAGTGCTGAGTGCTGTTCCAGCCAGACTGTGGGTTGCTTAAGTGCGAGGTTTAGGTCTGACCCATATGCTGTATCTCCTGCTGTACCTAGCACAGTATGCAGATAATGTCATAATCACTACTTAAGTGCCTTGTTTGAGTTTTCCTCCATAACTAGTCCTTTCCATCCACTTATTTTAACATGTTTACAGATTCCAGTACTTTGAAATGTTCTTATGTTGGTATAAAGGAAATATGTATTGAAAGCAAAGTAGCCTTCCCATTGCAAGAGAGTACATGGTATTGGGCTCTAATACTTTCTCATCCAGTTGGATATTGCAGAATGTGAGGTGGCAGAGAGGACAGAGCACCTAAATAAATGTGACTTCTTCCCTCATTTTATTTAAAAATTCATTTGTTAACTTAGGAGCCTCTTTGCTTTCTGTTCCAACTTATATAAAGGAAGGAATTGAAAACAGGTCATTAAAAGAGTATTTTAAAAGCAATGATAGAACGTGGGTCCCAATTCACTATTTTTATTTCTGTGGCCTTTCAGGCCCTGGCCTCTCTGCCTTTTCCTCTTTTTCTTTTTTTTTTTTTTTAACTTCTCTAATTTTCAGGAGTAAATGATGTTGTAAAAAAGGCTTAAGAATTGTCTATGTAAGCAAATTCTGTATAAGCTATATTGTAACTAAATTGTATAAACAGTACTGTATAAACTGTATAAATACAGTCTCAAAATTTTATCGTTAGGTTTATTTTACATGCTTCATTGACTAGATTTAATACCGTCTTTCACCTGCGAATTTTCCCATTATTTAGCACCTGGTCCTATTAACCCATACCTCAAATACATAGACACAAAACTAATAGATAAAATAAACTTGACTTTGGCACTAGGGCAGAAACTCCTGTTCTTTTGCTGCCTTTGCCGGTGCTCACAGCACATGCACACACATTCCCTTCCCTGTGCTAACTCTCCTCTTGTGTCATTCTTACAGTTTCCAGCTGTTAACCATCCTCAGACATTGGAGAGAAGATACCTTGGAATTTTAAATAGCGTCTTACTTGACTTAATGAAGGTGGGACAAGTTGATGTCTCTATAAAATGTCTTTTGGTTTGTGGGGGTTTTTTTGTGTCTGCACGTGACCGAAGCCTGCTTTTGTGAAATACCATACATTTTGTTAATAGTGCATAATAGTGAATCATGGGGGACTATGTTATGTTAAAAACATGCAGTTTATTTAAAATAGCAGCAGTACCCGGTATTGTAACTTTCCATCTAGACAGGACCATGAGATACCTCAATCGTATGCCTAAAATGGGTAGAATAAAAACAATTTAATTTTTTTTATGTTTATTTATTTTTGAGAGAGAAAGGAGAGAGAGAGAGAGAGAGAGAGAGAAACAGAGCACAAGCAGGGGAGGGGCAGAGAGAGAGGGAAACACAGAATCTGAAGAAAGCTCCAGGCTCTGAGCTGTCAGCACAGAGCCCGATGCAGGGCTCGAACTCACGAACCGAGGGATCGTGACCTGAGCTGAAGTCGGACACTTAACTGACTAAGCTACCCAGGTGCCCATAGAATAAAAACAGTTTAAATATAAATGATAAATAATGTAAAAATTTATTCAGCATTGAAGAGCTGCTCAGGCATAAAGTTTCAAAACAAATTTTAAAATGAATGTTGAAAGAAAAGAAGTTCTGACTTTTTTAACGTGATCTTTAAGGCCTCTCATAAGATTATTTTGTCAGTGAACGTAGTTCTGCCCTTTTTCAAATTTGGCCTCTTCTGTCCCTGACGGAGAGGCTCTTTCTGACCCTTTTTGACGCAGCAGGATCACTGCTCCTACCACACCTGAGCATACCTTCTCATGCTTGTGCCCCTGTCCCGAAGGTTTTCCTGCTCTGGACTCCTGGAAGCATTCTCACAGTTTTTTGTTCAAGGTTTTCTTCCCCAGTAGACAGCCCCTTGAGCAAGAACTAGTTTCTCCTATTTCTCTAGCTTTCATTGCAGCCAGCCAGTGCATAAGCAGGTGCTGGTTGTTTGATAGTAGACCTTCAAAAAACATTAATGGATCATTTTTATTTTATGCCCATTTACTTAACTGTTCAAAATCAGAAAGATTACACTGTGCATAGTCTTTAAAGGTATACTTACCACAGTTGAAAATTACTGAGCAGCATTCTCAGAACTTTGCTCTGCTTTAAATTATGTTCATCTCTCTCCTAAGGAACACTGTGCAGACTGGTGTGGGGACTGTGGGGTGGGGGGCATGGCTTTTGGAAAGGCCACATACCACATAACCTTTTGTGGAGATAACATTCATTAACTTATAAAGGCTTTCAAAAATCTCATAGTGAAGAAGCATTTCTGTCTCGCTCAACATTTCCCAAATTTAATTAAATGCTGAATACTTAAAAAAAAAAAAAAAAAACTACAACTCTACAGTACTGCTGTTCTTCTGAACACCGATTGAGAGATGCTATTAAAAAGATAGCCCTCAAGTCTCTTTCACGTTAATTAGGCATAAATTGTCTCTTAAATCAGTCGGATTTTGTCAATATGTTCTTTGGCACAATCAGTATTTATTTATCAGGGCTTAATGATTTGGTAACTTAAAAAATGTAAATAGGGGGCGCCTGGGTGGCTCAGTCCGTTAAGTGTCTGACTTCAGCTCAGGTCATGATCTCGAGGCTCCTGAGTTCGAGCCCTTCATTGGGCTCTGTGCTGACAGCTGGGAGCCCGGAGCCTGCTTCAGATTCTGTGTCTCCCTCTCTCTCTGCCCCTCCCCCACTCATGCTCTGCCTCTGTCTCTCCTTCTCAAAAATAAACCTTAAAAAAATTTTTTTTAATAAAAAAATGTAAATAGGATAAAGTAGAAGAACTGAATTAAATATAATTTCATGTTGTCTGGCTTTTGTCTGTTTTTTTAAAATAATTGAACTTTGTTAAATCGTTACCAAATGTAATTACCAAATATTCGTCTGGTACCTGTTAAAATATAGCAGATAAAAGTACAAAGGAAACCTGAATCTTTCTGTATTTGTACCAATTTGGAAGTTAAACAGCCCAATTCCTGTTTATTTAATATGTTTAGCCTCAGATTTCTTTAACATTAAGTAAATATTTTTATTGGAATGTATATTCATAAGGTATGCAAATTATGTATACATTTCGGTTATTTTTTTATAATGTAAATATATCCATGTAACCACATCAAGATTGAGGTATAGAAAATTATTAACACCCAGAAGCCTCTTCATGACCCTCTCCCTGGCTCTATACTCCTACCCCTCCCCACTCCTGAGAACCATAATTCTGAGTTCTTGTAGCAAAGAATGATATCACCTTGTTACTGAGTATTATATAAATACAATTATTCCTTTTGTCTTTTAGCTATTTTTAAAGTGAATTTGACAAGTAAATAACATCATTTATCCTTTCATGAAGACCTATATCCTCTATGCTGTTCCCTAAAGCAGATGTATTCATTTTGGCCATCTCATCCTGCATCTGTTTATACCTATTAGCCATTTTAGGGGAGATACAAGTTACCAGAATTAATCTAACCTAAAATAATTTATGTGGACTCTATTTTAGTTTTTAAAAATGTTGGGTTTTTTTTACCCCCAAATGCTGAGTTTTGAAACTATTTACTCAGTAAGTTTTATACTTTCTTATTGATGACCTCTTCCTTTTGGGTAATTTGAAAATTAACAGCTGTATTTATAAATATAAAATTTGTTCTTTGTGTGTATATGCAGTAATTTCTACAGTTGATAATCTTAAAATAGTATGTTGGTGCTAGTAGATATTTGGTTTGTGAAAAGTCATATGTACTTCTAATTGAAAATACTGCTCAGGAGCCAACTTCGATGTTAACTGTTTTAACTGCCAGTGAGACCACAATCATTTTATATACCTCCACAGTTTTTGTATTTTCTGAAGAAGAAGAAGGAATTGAGATAATTGTAGAATTGTGTCTGAGTTAACATGAATGTCAATCCACTTGCATGTAAGCAGTAGTGTGGGTTACTAGAATCTTTTGACCCAAAGTGAATGTTTCAGTGTGTGATAGGATCAGAATTCAAATTTTCTGTGGTGCTAGGTTAAAGACAGTTGTCTGAAATTGAATTTTGGCTTACTGGAAGCAAATCTGAGTTTGCTCTCACTGTTCAACAGTGAATCAAAAGAGATTAACTGTGGGAAAAACCAATGAAAGTAGCCTAGAGATGGATTTGGGAATGCTGGAATTTCAACATTCTTCCCGTATCTGAGGGAGAATGCTGCTGCTGAAATTTGCTGTAAGAATGTCATCACAGCAAATTCCAGTGTACTCTATTGAATTGTGTTAGGTATTATGGTTTATGTTTTATGTAATTGCTTAATTTGCCAACAAAAATCAGTTTTTATAATGATTCACCTTTTAAAAGCTTGTCCAATTACTAGTTAGATAAATAATATTAGAAGAAAGCATTTTAGTTATTAAAACATCTATGTGCAACATAAAAGGGTTAGCTACCGTAATATATAAAGAACACTTACAAATTAGGATAGATATACAAATAGAAAAGTAAGAAAAGAAGGAATATACATAACCAAAAAACATAAAAATATTTAACCTCATTAGTAATCACAGATGTAAATTAAAACAGCTATGAGATACCACTTAAAAAAATTTTTTTTAATGTTAATTTATTTTTGAGAGAGAGAGAGAGAGTCGGGGGGGGGGGGGGCTGATGGAGACACAGAATTTGAAGTAGGCTCCAGGCTCTGAGCTGTCAGCACAGAGCTCGACGTGGGGCTTGAACTCACAAACTGTGAGATCATGACCTGATCCAAAGTCAGACACTTAACCTACTGAGCCACCCAGGTGGCTCTAGATACCATTTTTTAAATCTCTAGTTTACAAGTACTTAAAATAAAAAAAACGAAAAAAAGGATGATGCCTATTGTTGATGCAGGTGCCAGGAAATTGGTAGATTCTCACATGCTGAGGAGTATCGTTTTAGACAACCTCCCTAGGGGTTGATTTGGCAACACATAGAAAATAATCCTTAAAAGTTTGCATAGTTACTAATTCCATCTGTAGGACTGTATCCTATGAAAGAGATCGTGGATGAATGCAAGGATTTCAGGTGTTTATCTTAGCATTAATTATAATAGTGAAAAAGCGGCAGCCATCTAAATGTCCAATAGGAGGAGACGAAATAAATGATGGTACATTCCATCCATACCATAAACTTCTTCAGTCATTTAAAAACATTGTAAAGTTATTTGTTGCAGTATTGTTCATAATAATAAGATAAAAGAAGCAACCAAAATGTTTATCATTAGGAAATTGATAAAAACAACCTAAGGTATATCCATAGAGTTAAAGCTTTTAACCGATATGGAATGACCTCTTAAGATCTAACGTCCATTGTAAAGAAAGCTAAGTATAGGCCATTGTGTGTCTGCTACTATTTGGGTAAAATAAAAGGAACATATAGATATATGGAAAGGATGTCTATGGAAAGGATGCACAAGAAACCAGTAACATGGGCTGCCTCCCAGGAGGGGGACAGGAGAAAAATGAATGTATATTCTTTCATGTGAATATATATATTTGCAAAATATACTAAAAATGTTTAAATTATGTTTTAAAGAATGTTTTTTATTAGTAATTGAAAAGTGCAGGATCCAAAACTTATATGTATAACATGAGCCAGATTTTATTTAAAAAATATGTATGTATGATATTCAAAACAAGGGCTGAGAAGGCTTATTCCCAGAAGACAATAGTAAAATTAATTGGTAATTTAGATAGATAGATTTTTAAAAACATTTTTTGGACCAAACTGTGTTTGCTAGATATTCTGCAATGACCATGCATTTCTTTTATAAGAAAATAAATAAGGTTTTTATTACAATTTAAATTTGACTTTATAATGTTCTTTTAAATCCTAACTTTATTTCCTAAGAATTTACTGAAGTTGGACCCAGCTGACAGATACCTGACAGAACAGTGTTTGAATCACCCTACATTTCAAACCCAGAGGCTTTTGGATCGCTCCCCTTCAAGGTCAGCAAAAAGAAAACCTTACCACGTGGAAAGCAGCACTTTGTCTAATAGGTAAATATTCCCTTTTAAGGAAATACAGATGCAGCGTTGGTCTTACACGTAGGTGGAGGAGGTGGCTGCTTAAATGATGCAATTAGAGAAAAGAAGGAAAGCCCTCTTTATTCAAAAATATCTTCCTTATGCTTATTACATGATTCAGAACCACAATTAAAGAGTTGTGTGGGTCTTAAAGACTTTCTTAACCAAGTATATTATGGAAACCTATGCATTTTCTGGGAAAGATAGCATGGGTTAGCAACTAAGAGGATTTCTAGCTTCATGAGCTACAAGAGTCTGTGTATCTGGGACTCAGGTGTGATGCTTGGAGGAAAAAGAGTAGGTGAGGGTAAAGGGATCTCAGGGAGAAGAGGATGCCAAACACAAGTGGGTAGGAAGTCACCTAGGACAGTCTTTGCAACGGAACCAAGTAGGTTTTACTCTATTAGAAGGGTCTTGTGTTTTTGTTGCTCTTTTGTTTATTTTTTATTTTTCATTATTATTTTTAAAGATTTTATTTATTTTTAAGTGATCTCTACTCCCAACGTGGGGCTCAAACTCATGTCCCTGAGATCAAGAATCGCACGCTTTTCCAACTGAGCCAGCCAGGTGCCCCTGTCACTCTTTTAATCGTTGAGTTGAAGAGTTCTTTTTTCATAAGAATAAGAATATGGAAATAGTAAAGTCAGTTTGGTAGATAGTGATTAAAATTGGTGCTTCTTAAAATAATTTTTTTTTAGCATAATCTTTAAAAAGAAACTATTTTCCGGGTGTCATGGGGTAGGGAGTTAGGGTGGGGATAGCTTCCTTCCTCTCCCAAGAAGCTGGTCTTGTCATCTGGTATTGTTCAGATTCTGGAAGATAGGAAATAGTTTATCTCATCTACTGTCAAAAGAGAAACAGAAAATGATAATTCTTAATATGAAGCTTTTTGAATATAAATTTTTCTCATTTTACCGCAGTTTTCTCTCCACATAGAACAATTGTTCTTAATCTATTGGAATTTTGAAAGTCCCAAACCTGCTACTTTTTCAAGATCTGTGAGCGTATCCATGAATTGGCAGTAACCACTTATCCTATATTGCTCCCCCCCCCCCCCCCCACAAGGAGACCTGAGAGCAGATTCAAATTCTGTTTAATCAAGTTTGTGTTCACTTTGTTGTTTGTTTCCATGAGATTTTAGCACACTAAGGAATAATATTCATCATTTAGTTGCTCCTTTGCATTTAGGAAGTTCACATTATGCCTGTGTCTTATCTGGGATCACTCCTCATTCAGGTGCTTTTGTCTTTCTTCTACCTTAATTATCACTTGATTCCCCTAGTTTACATTTTCAAAGAAAAAGGACCCCAATGATGTAAATTTCAGTAGACAGATGATAAATTTTTGCTTCATGCTATAGTAATTAGTGGTATAACCTATACCATGAAAGGGGGCCTGTGCATTCGTCCTCTCATGGCCTTGAGAGATCCCCGGTGGGGATCCGAGGCTGTCCTTGGGAAACCCCTTTAGGAATCTGTCCAGGAGGATGTGTGTGGTGATGAGGATATGGTTTATATGGGTCTTTAAGGAGTTTGCCCAAATCTTCTTTTGAGGTAGACCAGAATAGAAATTAGCAGTAAATAAAATCTCTGGAAGAATTTGTTTTTTTTGGATCTTAACATTGTATAGAATTTTAAAGAAAAGGGCCTAAGTGGTTTCTCTAGGAATGATCTCAGCTCAATTTGCATGTATCTGGAAATGTCCTTTTCTCTCCACTTGTCCGTGGTTCGTATTTTCACTATGGAATCCCTTCTTGTTGGGGACACTAATTCTAACCAAACCATGGCTAACTCGGACTTCCCAGCACTATTGTAGAGGTGTTCACAGCATCATAGCACATTGGCTGCCACTTATGCATTCCCCTGCCTCGTCCCCAAGACACATTGACACACCTTGTCTTCTGTTGTCCAAGTTCATATCTCTGTAGAAAAGGCAGTGGACCCATGCATTACCTTGCCCCTGCCTAAGTCTCCTTCAGACTGTCCTGAGCTTCTGCTTCCCTTGGACATGATGGGATGGTACTTCACTCTGCCCTACCCTCTCACTACTTCTGCCTCACCAACCTTCTCCATAAAAATGTAGCTTTGCATCTTTGATGTTTATTTTGAAAAGTTATTTTAACTAAAGAGATTATCTATCCTGCCAGCCATCTCAGAAGGGTTTATATATAAAATCCTCTTAAGTGCTTGGCAGTTTAACACAGATTCCTTACAGTTGTGTGCCAAAGAGATCTATGGAATTTTCGGAGCAGTTTTTTATTGTTGTGCTTTGGCAGAACTCCAATTTGAAGACAATTTGATGCCCTTTCTACTTGAGAATTATGTGCAAAGCTCAATGGCTTCAAATTAATACTAAGAGAAGCTTTCAGAATAGCAGTTTAGGCTCTTTGTACTTTTATGGGAAACCTAACTCTTTCATAAATGTTTCTACCTTAACATTATAGCCTTCCTTTTCACATTAGAAATTGTATCTTACATTGCTATGAATAGGTTCTTCCTAACATGTAGGTTTATGCTCTACTTTGAGAGCAGTGTTTTCCAACAGTTTCAAAAAGCTCTAGCGGTTGTCTTCACTGTTCTCACTCCTTTTCTGGTTTTTTTGGAGCTTCGGACATTGCCCAACATCTGCATGTGTTACCTCTGCTATTACCATCTTTAGGCCTGAAGGAGAAAGGGGAGGAAGTAGGAGTATGAGAGCCCAGGGCAGCTAGGCAGAAGGATTCATCCCATGAGAGCTATAATGTGGAGAGACACAGCTATGATCTGAGTTAGGGTGTTGATGCTGGGAAGGGGTAGGGAAGACAGCACCCAGCCCCTTGCACTGTTAAGCCCAACTGGGAGTTAGGTGGCAAGGGATCCGGGATTATGCAGTAGGCAGCATTAGACTTCTAAGGCCTTGCATGGGGCGGAGAGAAATGGAGAACAGATTGGAGGTTGGGTAAATGGAGGATAACCAACGCACGTAGATCTATTTATGGGTTAGACTATTTGTGTATTGTTGTTTGGGTTTTTGAAAAGTTGCTAAGATATTTTAGTTACCAAGATACAAGTTGACAAATGACACTGATGGTTTAAAACCTGATGCCTTTAGGATATGTTAACTGCCCCTTATTGATCTGGGGATAGAGTCTGTTGACATCATTTAATAGAAAGTGAAATTTTCATTTCTTTATAATTTCTTTGTAGATTTGGGATCTGCTGTTGGCGAATTTTTTTAAAGATTTTTTTTAAAGTTTATGTGTTTATTTTGAGAGCACACATACAAGCAGACAAGGAACGGAGAGGCAGAGGGAGAGGGAGAGGGAGAGATAATCCCAAGCAAGCTCCACACTGTCAGCACGGCTCAAACTCACAAACTACAAGATCATGACCTGAGCCGAAATCATGAGTTGGTCACTTTGAGCCACCCAGGCGCCCCTAGTTAGCTCATATTTAAGGGACCTTATTTTCTGCTGCAGTTCTTGTGACTGAACTGGGAGAGATTAGTGAGTGCATTTAGGAAATGAAGCCTTCTACAACTGTTCTAGACCTGCTTGATATCAGATACCCTTTTTGTTTTTTGTTTTTTGTTTTAACACTCTGAAAGGTGGGAGGACAGGAAAAAAGCCCTTAACCTTTGATGCCTGAGCAGTGGATTCTCTGGGAAAATGGGAAGGCATAGTTTCACAGATTACCATTATACAGACAAAAAATTTGACTTTTCTTCCAGTTATTATGTGATGGGAACAAAACTCCCCCATATCACACCATCTTTAGCAATAGCAATATTTGCAGCAGAATTTCTGAATGCATAGTAAAAAGGGAATTGTGTAAATTATTTTTCATTTAAAAACATCCTACCTTAAACTATAATTTGATTCTTTAAATAGTTACAGTAGAACAAGCTGAACTTGCTGTGAGGTCAGTTTCAGCTTTCCAATGGAGGACAAGGTTTTCCTGTGGATTCATATTTTGTATTTTAAGCCAAATAGGAAATGAAGCTTTAAATCCTAAAGAAGGTCTCAGTCGGTTTGGAATAATGACATGTGAGATGATGAAGAAGAGAATAAATTGTGTCTTCTGGAGAGAAATTAACTCTCCAGATCCCTGTGATCCAGTTGGAGACGCGTTTTTGTTTAGTGTAAAGGAGCTATCTAAGTACCCCAAGCATTGCCACTTCTCTAAAACAAACATTGATCATCGTGTTTTCCAGCAAAGTTTAAATTTCTTTTTAGAGTGTTTATTTTATTGAGTATATTGCAAGAATTTTCAGTCTTTGATGATACAGACTAAACACAAGAGAGATACTGATGGGGGTGCCTGGGTGGCTCAGTCAGTTAAACGTCTGCCTCTCGATTTCAGCTCAGGTCATGATCTCATGGTTTGTGAGATCCAGCCCTGCATCAGACTCTGTGCTGATAGTGTGGAGCCTGCTTGGGATGCTCTCTCTCCCTCTCTCCCTCTGCCCCTCCCCCACTC
Source organism: Felis catus (assembly GCF_018350175.1). Taxonomy (NCBI): domain Eukaryota; kingdom Metazoa; phylum Chordata; class Mammalia; order Carnivora; family Felidae; genus Felis; species Felis catus. Next base: position 14,990,852 of record NC_058386.1, read on the forward strand.
TCTCAAATAAATAAATAAATATTTTTTTTTTAAAAAAGAGATATTGATGTCTGTATGTACTGTTAGTATTTATGTCTGAAGCAGGCAATAAGTTTTACAGATAAAAAGGATGGAACATCATGACCTTCAAATCTAAATGTTGCCTCTGATATTCAAGCAAAGAGTTACAAAGAGTTTGTTATAGCTTAGCTCTCTCCCTATCAGGCGTCTTATAACAAACACTCATGTGAACACCAGTATAGCAAAAACATGCTTTCCCAGATTATCAGTTAGAGGAGGTTGGCAACAAGTTACTTGACCATTTAAGGATGCCAGAATCATTTCATCAGGACCAGTGCTTTGTTGCAGACTGACTTGATGTAAGCAGCTTTCTTCTTATGGTTACTTGTGATTTGTTGACACGTTTGAGTGAGTTAACGTTTTTAGTCTTTGAGGTGTTTTTTTAAACAATACTTTTTGTGTGTGTTCTATTGAAGGAAACTGATGTATTTCTTTTGTTTTTAACATAGAAATCAAGCCAGTAAAAGTACTGCTTTGCAGTCTCACCACAGATCCAACAGCAAGGATATCCAGAACCTAAGTGTGGGTCTGCCCCGGGCTGACGAAGGCCTTCCCGCCAATGAAACTTTCCTAAACGGAAATCTTGCTGGAGCTACTCTTAGTCCCATGCATACCAAAACCTATCAAGGAAGCAGCCAACCTGGGTCTACCAGCAAAGATCTTACCAACAACAATATACCACATCTTCTCAGCCCAAAAGAAGCTAAGTCAAAGACAGAGTTTGATTTTAATATTGACCCGAAGCCTTCGGAAGGCCCAGGCACAAAGTACCTCAAGTCAAGCAGCAGATCTCAGCAGAACCGGCACTCATTTATGGAAAGCTCTCAGAGCAAAGCCGGGACGCTGCAGCCCAGTGAAAAACAGAGCCGGCATAGCTACATTGACACTATTCCCCAGTCCTCTAGGAGTCCCTCCTACAGGACCAAGGCCAAAAGCCACGGGGCTTTGAGTGACTCCAAGTCTGTGAGCAACCTTTCTGAAGCCAGGGCCCAAATTGCAGAGTCTAGTACCAGTAGGTACTTCCCATCCAGCTGCTTGGACTTGAACTCTCCCACCAGCCCGACCCCCACCAGGCACAGCGACACGAGAACTTTGCTGAGCCCCTCGGGGAGAAATAATCGAAGTGAGGGCACTCTTGACTCCCGCCGAACCACAACCAGGCATTCTAAAACGATGGAGGAATTAAAGCTGCCAGAGCACATGGACAGCAGCCATTCCCATTCTCTGTCCGCACCTCATGAATCTTTTTCTTATGGGCTGGGTTACACTAGCCCCTTTTCCTCCCAGCAGCGTCCACACAGGCATTCCATGTACGTGACCCGGGACAAAGTGAGAGCCAAAGGCTTGGACGGAAACTTGAGCGTAGGGCAAGGAATGGCGGCCAGGGCCAACAGCCTGCAGCTCTTATCACCTCAGGTACAGCTTAGGACCTTGACTGGATCTGTTGGCTCATCATGGGAAGGTGGTGCAGGGGTGTGAATGGGGTCAGTGCAAGTTTCCCTACTGTAGGAGCTTGTGCTTTTTTGATAAAATGCATTTAGGGAAGCGATACTTAAAGGACTGTTTTAAATAATTAGTTATTTAAGCCAATTGTTGAGTACTCAAGAGAACTGGAAAAAAACAAAAACGTGTTTTTAGAAATTTGCTTCTATTCTTAAGTGTTCCTTTCTGGCATATTTTGTTGAGAGAATCCTGTTTTGATTTATTACAGAACTCATCAGCTATATGGGTTCATTTTTAATTTTCTCAAAATTTAGTGTGATTTGTGGAGATTTTCTTCAGTCTCTCCAGACCACATTTGCTTAAAACATACCCTTTTTACTTATACCTTACTCATTTTCACTGAATTGAAAAATTTCAATTTTTTCTAGAACTATAGGTAAATTTGACTTCAGACCAAGATAAATGTTAATTTGCAGTCTTTTGGATTTTTTTGTAAATCTAGGCAATATTTTTATCATAATGCTTCCTCCATCTTACTGATTTTCAGACTCTAGAACTGCTGACACTAACCTGCTTAAGAGAAGTAGCATTCTTACAACAGAACACATGTTTTTTCAATTATATTTTCATGCTATGAAACATTCATCTGCATCAAAGAAATGAGAGTAGAGATAAGCCAATATCGGAAGGAGAAAAGCGTTTCATGGAGGGAAAGTACTGTACTCCCTTTTTAGAAGATGTGAAAATAGGTTCATCAGCGTGTGTCAGAACTCCAGAAAATATGGATGGAATATATAATGGGGGGCTTAGCGAGATGGGTGCTGAAGGTGGGGTGGAGATTGTCAGTAAATGAGCAGTCTGCATAGCCAAGGGCTCAGGCTGGGAAGCCAGGCCGACCTGAGTTTGTATCCTCGTTCTGCGGTCTGCTTCAGACTGTCAATTTGGGAAAGTGATATAATCTCTCTTTGCCTCAGATTCCTCATCTGAGTGGTGCCGTGAGGTTGAAACATGGTGTATAAAGCACCGTGTCCAGTGGCTGGCACAGAGTTTTGAACAAATTTAGTTGTTGCTACTTCTGTGATGGTGGGACCTGTTTTCTAGACATTTAACACTGTCTCTATTCTGGGTGTTCTCAGACACTCAAAAGAGTCTGAGGTAGGGGTTCTTGCCCTTGAGAAACTTCTCTTCTTTCAGGGAAGATTAAATTATACATAATAATGAAATAATTAAGAAGCAAATTACTATGGCACTGGCTATAAATAGGAGTTGAGAACAGGAAAAGATCATGAACAGGAGCAGTTAGAAATGGCTTTGGGAGCAACTAAAGGTCTTGCCCTGAGCTAGGATGTAGAGAGAAGTTTTTGATGGCTAAAGAATGAGGATGTGTTCAAGTATATTCTTTTTCCTTTGTTTCTTTTACATTTTTTTTTAATTACTTTGTTTAAATCCACGTTAGCATATAGTGTAATAATGGTTTCAGGAGTAGAATGAAGTGATTCATCACTTACATATAACACCCCAGCGCTCATCCCAACAAGTGCCCTCCTTAGTGCCCCTCACCCCTTTAGCCCATCCCCACCCAGCACCTCACCAGCAACCCTCAATTAGTTCTCTGTATTTAAGAGTCTCTTATGGTGTTCAAGTATTTAGTGACCGAGGCACCATGATAGGCTCTCCTGAGAAAGAGGAAAAAGGTATGGTCCCTGTCCTCTTGGAGTGCATGTTAGGGCACACTTGCCAGGGATCAGTCATGGCAATAACTGTGAGGCTGTGTGCCCGCACTGTGCTAGAGGTGAGTGTGCCACGCACAGGCACGGCCCAGTTCAGGCAGGGGTTGTGGAAGTTTCCCAGGGAAGGTGGCATCTGAGAAGAGATTTCTGGGGCTTACCTAGGGGGAGAAAGTGGAGTTGATGTTAGGAAAGAGGATGGAAGGGAAGGCAGAAAAGACAAAAGCTAAGGGACGTAAAACAGCATGGTGTGCTCTGGGGATTGCAATTTGTTCCATATTGCTGCAGTGAAAAATGCAAGATTTGAGGTGGCTTTTGCAATAATTCAAGTATGAGGTGATGGGAGTATGTTCTAGACAAAGTCACTGCAGTGGGAAACAGAAATCATGGGTCCTAAGGACTCCTCAGAAGTACATGCAACAGGATGTGTGAATTGAAGGATTAAATACAGGAAGAAGGAAGCCTTCGGGCTCCTTACCTAGGAACTCCTTTTCAGAGTAGGAGAGAGGACTTTTTAATTTTTATTTATTTTTATTTTTTGTTTTTAATGTTTATTTTTGAGGGAGAGAGAGAGAGAAAGAGTGTGAGCAGGGGAGGGGCAGAGAGAGAGGAAGACACAGAATCCAAAGCAGGCTCCAGGCTCTGAGCTGTCAGCACAGAGCCTGACATGGGACTTGAACTCACTGACCGCGAGATCATGACCTGAGCTGAAGTCACACACTTGACCGAGCCACCCAGGCGCCCCAAGAGAGGACTTTTGAAGTCACCTAATTCAGTCCCTTCATTTCGTGGATGAGTGTGCTGAGGCTCCTAGAAGTTAGATGGGTTGCCTAAGTTTACCCGACTAGTCCAGGGCAGAGCTGGGATCATGAAAACAGTGTCTAGGTCCCAGGGCCAGCATTCTTAGCACGGCATCGTGCTGACCTGTTGAGGCTGAAGTGACCCTGGGCCCCTAAGCAAAGCTGTTCTGCATGAGGTTGGAAGAACTGGTGCCCAGGTGAGAGGGGGAGCAAGAGATGCACACTTGCACGTGGAAGAGATGGCACGTGGTGGGAGATGCCATGATTGGAGTCAGAGCAGTGGTCAGAGGAGTCCACCTAGAGAGAACCCGTAGGGCCTAGAAAGATCTCCAGAATGTGGCAGCCTCCCTTAGACGTTAGATGGAGGTCAAAACCAGGTAAAGTGTGTTGGCACTAAGCATAGTGTAAATAGAGAAGAAGTAAGAAAAACAGAAAGCTATAACTTGGAGAAAAGACAAATGGAGTGGTTCTCACAGTTCCAGAACAAACAAACAAACAAAAAACCCCGACTTTGTGAACCTGGTGGAGATGAGCTAATTATGAATGGTTACTGTGGACTCAACACAGATCCAACTGTTACAGAACTTTAACTCCAGTTCAGGAGGTACAGTGCCAGCCTGCAAGACAGTACAAGTTTAAAGGCACAAAGGTGGCAGATGGCTTGACAAGTAACTAAAGCCATGAGTAAACAATGGGAGTTGCTCTCTTACAAAGTATTGAGGCCACCTACAAGAGGAAGGGGACTGAACTGGCACTGTCACTTAAGAGTTTAGGTTAGATGTAAATCATTTGTCTTCTAAAATACTTTTCTAGGGGCTTCTGGGTGGCTCAGTTGGTTAAAGCATCCAACACTGGCTCAGGTCATGATCTCACGGTTTGTGGGTTCGGGCCCTGCATCGGGCTCTGTGTAGACAGCTCAGAGCCTGGAGGCTGCTAGAGATTCTGTGTCTCTTTCTCCCTTTGCCCCTCCTCACTTGCACTCTGTCACTCCCTCTCTCTCAAAATTAACATTAAAAAAATAAATAAAAAAACTTTTCTAGAGGACTTTGTAAACAATACAGGTGATAACATTCAAAAGAGATCTTGTCACAAAGTAGGAAGAAGGGCTACATTGGATGATTTTCCTGCCCAAAATATTCTTTCATAGTATATTTGGGGAGCAAGGGAGACAAAGACCGAGAGAATCCTATTTAAAATTCAAGTAAAGTGTTTTTGATACATCACGTAAGGCTCAAGATAATACTCTGTGTGTGTGTTGTGCAAATACACAATGCAGCCAACTCCTCCTCATGGCTTGGTAATTTTGTTCCTTAATCTTGTTTTCTTCAAGGGTGGAAAATGCTACTTTTCCCCTCAGTACACACCATTGTGGACCAAGGCTGCTCTTAGCTTGTGTCTCACTTCCTTGAGAGAAATAGGTAGTGTCTCCTGAGATGTGTGCTGTCATGATTATGATTAAGAGAATACACGAAATACAAATACCGTTATCGTACGGAAGATTAAGAAAATTTAAGTACATACATTACAGTAGGTAGGAAATTTTAAGCCCTATTATTAAGGGTGCTGATTCTATTCCTTGATATATCCAAAGAATATTTGATTTTATCTGAATCTGCCATTTAAGTTCTTCATGAAAAATAATTTTGGATCTGCTAGGGAAATTTTGGATTAACTAATAGAATCTCTAATTAGAGTGCTGCACAGAAACATGACTAGATATTGGGAAGATAATTTTCTTTGTTTTTAATAATTAATTGAACTATTTTCAGTGTAATTCTTTCCCTGCTTGCCTTAACTTTAATGAGAATTTCACTTTCCATCTGTGTGACATTTGTTTGAATTATTTTACATTCATCAGATGATTCACTCTTTTATGGGACAATTTGTGTTTTAGCCAACTAACATTTTTTATTTTAGCTGGTGAAGGTAGTAATTATGCCAAATAAAGCCCATGGCGAGTTAGGTGATTTTCATCCCTAGGAACAGGACACTCTTATAAATCCTTTTAAATTTGACTTCCAGCCTGGAGAACAGCTCCCTCCAGAGATGACTGTGGCTCGATCTTCCGTTAAAGAATCCTCCAGAGAAGGCACCTCTTCATTCCACGCAAGGCAGAAGTCTGAGGTCTGAATTCTCCACAGTTGCTAACTTTTACCCTAAAACTTGTCTGTAAAGAGTGGTCATGTGACATCATTACAGCTTATCTTTTCAAATTTCTTCAAATTTCTTCATAGTCCTTCTCCCACAAATAATGTAAGGGCTTATAAAGTTAAGTAGTCTTCCTCATGCCATAATTCTGAGTTCTCTTTAAAAGATGCTGGAGTAAGTTATGGATCAATTAGGCACTGTTGTAAGTTCATAGGCCAAATCATCATCGCTCTGTTGTTACTTTTTATAAACCTGTTTCTTGTCTCAGGGTGGAGCATATCATGACCCCCACTCTGATGATGGCACCGCCCCCAAAGAAAATAGACACCTGTACAATGATCCTGTTCCGAGGAGAGTTGGCAGTTTCTACCGAGGTAAGCCCAGCCCCTAGCACCCCCTGGGGTCCTCTCTCCCTTCCCCCTCACTACACCTCCAGCCCATGGCCTCCACAACACTTCACTGCCCTGACTT